>NC_053393.1:49722087-50052087 GCF_905171765.1 Bufo bufo | reverse complement strand
TCTTTGTTCCTTAAGACAACAGCTTGATACCAATGCACACATGTGCTTGCAATGCTGAGAATAAAGATGTTTTCATATATGCAAATGAGCCTCTAGGAGCAACGGGGGCGTTACCATTACACCTAGAGGCTCTGCTCTCTCTGCAACTGCTGTGTCCTCTGCACTTTGACAGAACCAGGCAGTGAAAACATCATAACGCTTGACCCTGTCAATCACAGTGTAGAGGGCACAGCAGTTACAGAGACAGCAAAGCCTTTAGGTGTAATGGTAACGCCCCCATTGCTCCTAGAGGCTCATTTCCATATATTAAAACTTAGTTTTTCTCAGAAATGCAGGCACATATGAACATGGGACCAACACATATGGCTTCAGCTGCAAGGACACATGTAAACAGGTCATCCAGTTTCAAGTACAAATCTGCAGATTTTTTAAAAATATATATATCATTTTTTAAACTATTTTTCAGGAGACTTTACGCCATGTAATAAAATCAGGTTAGGATATTGTTAGTATTTGGTGACCGGCGCATTTACGTTTCTCTTAATGTAACAGTTCTGAAACATCTTTTTTTAAAACTCCATGTTTTATTTCCCTGATATTCCTACTAGAAATATGAGAATAAATGAACAGAGTGTTACTGCTGTCCCTGTCAAGGTGTCCTTATACACTCAATCAATACTTTCAGTAACAGACTGTGTAGCGGTGCACCCTATTCACAAGAGGTACTGCAAGGTAACACCCAGTTATCAATTTATTTGTACATTTCCAAGAGGAATAACACGGATATCTAGCATTAAAAAGTCACACTTACTATTGTAGACAAATGACACTGTGCTATACTGAACCTTGGTTACCAGTTCTAGAACCATATGTCTGACTGTGGACACCATGTTTAAAATCACATCACATTGCGTGCAGCCATCTATGACATGAGAAAACCGGTTCTATCAGTGCGAAAGCCACTGTTTGTTAGCGACTCTACTTCTTCTGCTTATATAGAGGCGTCCTAAGTGTGACCTTGTTACAGATCAGCGAGTGTGAACTTACTGTGCCAACTAACCGGTTCGGCTTTGGCTAAACCCTAAGGTTTATATTCCGGCGCTACCCTAGTATTCACCCTTCAAGCCCTATATAGGGATCTGGACTTCACTGCAGGAAAACAACTGGACAGCTATCTCCTGAGATAGTCCCCGTGTAGTTGGCAGCTGACCCAATGGGTTCAGAGACTCTGGTGCAAAACCAGAAGCTCAGGGTAAAGAAAATGCACCAAAAACGCAGGAAAAATGCAGGTATCGTCTGAACAGACACGTAGACTAAAATGCAGGTTTTCTGAGATCCAGACAGCGCACAGTTAATGGAGACACATGAAAGAATTGTGAGCGGAGTAGACAGCGTAGATACTGTAGACTGGGTTACCTTAAACATGAAATGAACTGAGCTTGCAGAGGCATACAGGCAGGATGGCACACACTTGAAACACAGCAGGAAAACAAGAAGAAAGAAAATGGAGGATAAACGCAGGATAATCACAATAGCACTAGACTATCAGAACGTCTTTACTGGTCACCAAGGAACCTAAAGCTCAGGCACCCTTCTGCTGGGGAAAGTGTATTAAATACCTATTGGTTGGGAAAGGATTTGGGAGTGCGCCCTCCCTAAAGAAGCATCAGGTAGGAGCATGGAGGCAGCAGCTTGGAGAAGATGGCAACCAGAACGCGGGATGACAGGCCCACAGGGACAGCAGGAGAGTGGCTGGCATGGATTGCAGACCTAACAGACATATGACCTCATGGGGATTACTGAGATGAGACAACCATAGTAATGCCTTTGTATCAACTATTTTAGGTGAAAGTAGGTCATTAACAAGCTATTACTTACGTATTACTAGTCTAAAGGTATAGAAAATGGAAATGGATAGCCATACACGTCTAGAAAACATCACTCAACATAAAAAAGGCAATAGGCACATAAAATACAGGGCAACAGCTATAGCTCCCTCCAAAACAAGTGCAAAAGAGCAGAGTAATATTACTTTTAGCATTATTTTGCTCTTTTTGCTATGCTCATATCTGCAAAAGCCTTTACCCAGCAGTCAAGATAAGTCCTGAACTGAGAAGTATTGATCCAGTAAAAGCAGTTCAGAGTTTGACTGTGACACCGTAACCCTCAAGACATAATGTCATAGGCTCTTATCCCCTGCCTCTTAACATTACCTGCCTATCTCCTCTGAGCTGTCACCTCCGGTAATACAGTTCCAAAAGCTTTCTAATCGTTACTCGCTCAGGCTGCATTTTTTTTTTCTGCGCCTTGTATATGAGTTGAGGAATTGCTCTGAGCTCTATGAAGAACACGCTTTCTTGTGTTGCAGTTTTCCTTTATGACCAGGCTTAACATGTTACAATACAGCAAAAATAGAGAAACCTTACAGGATGGACAATATGAGGCTCCCACAGAAGAGCCATCTTAACAGAAATTGCTGCTATTTGGGGCCAGGCAGTTGGACTTATCTCAAGAAACCTCAGCCCCTTTTATAATGACTGAAAGAAAAGGACTTTGTAAACATTGTGCTAATCCTAAAGTACGGCAATAAAGATGCACATTGAGCAGGTAGGTTACACCGCCTAGTATGAAGTGACTTCCACGGCAGATGCGTTGGTGTGCTGCGCTTAAAAGCTTGATTTTTATAAAACTACATCCATTGGGATAGGGCGAGTGTACTTGATGGACCCTTCACATTCATGTTTACTAACTATAGAAAGATAAAATCTCATCCCATAGGTCATTTCCATACAAAGCCGATCATGCTTTCGGAAGGGCTTGTCTGGTTTTGAATACCGATTCTCAACATCCTATTAAAATTATTCTTCTAGTACTAAGAGAAAGGAGTGGCTCTAAAGAATGTCTCACTCTCTGGAGGACCTAGAACACCAATACATTACATGGGCAGCCTATTCATTTCAGTGGACATAGTGTAATTCCTCATGTCTCCACTGGTGATGCTGTAGGGAAACTGCACTAAGTTTTTATAGAGATCTCAAGAGTGGGCCAACCAGTAATCATCTTATCGGTGTCAGATCTTTCTTACATAAAAGGGATTATCCTTTTTGGACAAGTGGACAAAAAAGGCACTGTGTAATTCCTCACGTCTCCACCGACGATGCTGTAAGGAAACTGCACAAGATTTGTACATTGATCTCTAGAGATCTCAAGAGTAGTACAACCAGTGATCATCTTACCAGCAGTGGATCTTTCTAACAAAAAGGGATTGTTCTTTTTGAACAAGTGGACAAAAAGGACATGGTGTAATTCCTCATGTCTCCACTGGTGATGCTGTAGGGACACAGCACCAGGTTTCATATTGATCTCTGGAGATCTCAAGAGTGATACAACCAGTGATCATCTTACCAGCAGTGGATCTTTCTAACAAAAAGGGATTGTCCTTTTTGGACAAGTGGAGATTTTTTTTTAGTGTTCTTGCCCATATATGTATTATAGTTTATACTTTGTATACTGATCTCAAGGATCGAATGTGTAGAGGAATTTCTTATTTACGTAAATATTGTCTGAAGATGGGGAAATAAACCCCTATAGACAGATCAATGGGTGACATGTTACTAAGCATAAGCATAATGTTCTTTCTTGCTTGGCCTCCGCACTTACTACTGACTGTATATATATATATATATATATATATATATATATATAGTCAAATTATGGAAGAATTGAACCCTGATGCTTCAAGACAAGGGCAAGTCAACCTCAATGGTCCAAGATGGATCAACTTGACCATGCTACAGTAGCCTAAACTGGATATTAACAGGTGACTATGTTATTTTAGAAGTTAGATACAGGCATTCCATAGTGGGACGTACAGCCATGATTACAGATGTTCCATGTTTGCCCCAATGTGTTTCACCATATTCTCTGAAACAGATTTGGGAAGACATGCAAGCTTCTTTCTTGTCTTGGCTCATAAATAAGATTTGTTAATATGCCTCAACCACTGGGGAATGACTTAAACATCTACTATGCAGGTCTACGGGCTAACCCTTGTCTATGCTATAAAGAAGGATGCCATGTTATACCCCTTGGCTCTCAGCGGCATCCCACATCATCAGCATCTCTGTGCACACATAAACAGTCCCATGGGACTTAACCACAATTGACGAAGATTAATGAAAGTCATTTTGCGTCCTTTAGCAGATGGCATATTTCCAAAGCTAAAAATGTGTTGCATTCAAATGCTTGTCATATCCCCCTCCAGTGTAAGTGCATTTTCTTTTAGAAGATAATTAAAATGGTAAGCTTAAATTATGACAAAACATTACTTATCGCAAAGGTGCTGAAGATAATGGCTTTAGAGATGAGCGAATTTTTCATAAAATTGATTCGGCCGGTTCGCCGAATTTTCAGAAAACATTTGGTTCGATACAAATTTACTTGCAGCAAATCTCGTTAAAAAACAGCTATTTCCTGGCTGCAGAGAGCCTTAACTACATTTTCTCATAGTGGTGTAGAACACTGTGCCTTGCAGTAACATGCATAGAGAGTCTGCTGTTGTAGTGAAACAATACTGTGAGTCCGTATGACATGCAGATGACAGGCGTCGCTCTTAGAATGACTGCACACTTCACTTATTTGGGCAGTTACGGGGCCAAAACTGACCAAATAACTCAAGTATGAACTCAGCCTTAGAGGTTGATGTTAGCACCAAGAAGAAGCGCACTCCTTTTACACCGTCGTCAGCTGATTCCACATAGATGTCTACAGAACGTGTTCTATTAAACACTTATACAAGTAGAGCCCCCGACAGAGTGGAGAGGGTGTCAGCAGTAAGTTTGTGTTGACGTCACTGATTATTTTGCCCTTTCTCTGATCCATCAGAACTGAAAGAGAACCGAGGGCTGGGCCGACAGAACCAGAGAGAACACGATGCCACACAGACAGCGGTTCTTTTACAACACTTGCATTTACTGAACAGTTATAGTGAAGAAGTAGCTGAGCGAACATAAACAGAATGGTAACAGAGCATAAACACACAGTAAGGATAATACTGCCTAACACTAAGCCAGTACTTGCGTTATTTTCCCCAATGACCATAAAGCAGCCTGGCGGCTGCGCCTGAATGTTCCTGAGCAAGCTTTAACATTGGGGTGCACCCTCTAAGTATTGCGCAATACTATTTGTAATCCAAAGAAGGTGAAGTCTGTATCCGGCAGCTTTTATATATGTCCAAAAGTGTCACTAGAACAGTGCAATGCGATGGGACGCGGCGAAGCCGCACTTACAGTTCTTTGGATACTTAGGCGGACATTTGGCGTTCTCTCCCTGAACCACTGGTCCACTCCCAAACTGTACAATACAGTCACGTGATTCCCGGAGTCGTCGCTGCGAATATTCCCTTGATGCTATTGCCAGACTCCACTGTGAGCCGTAAATCCTCTTCCAGGCTCCACAGAGGTTCTCTCCTGATATCCTCAGCATTCGCCAGGCAGCTTCTGTCTGGTCACTTCTTGCTTTGCACCGGAACTTCTCCCCTTCCAGGGAGAGTGTGATGCAGTAAGTTAATATCTTCGTGCAGTCTCAAATCTGCAATTACAGTTCACTATCACCCTTCTGAGAGTCCTACTAAGCCCCTAAATTAGCTTATTTGAACTTTGAAAGACAAAACTGAATATAACTTTTTTTTGCTAACAGCTTCAGTGAGACTATATCTTATCCTTTGTCGCCATTTACTACATAATACAAATTACATCCAACAGCATTAATGAACATTGCTCCACACCCTTACAAGTCATCAGTATTGCTAATGCCAAAAAAACAGGAATGGATCCAAAACAGAGATGACACATGAATGGAATATTTGCATGTCTTCTGTGTTTTGTACCCACTCCCACTCCTCGCCCAGGCAAATGAGGTGCAGAACAGCATGACATCGCTGTGCCCTGCACATGTGGTATGCTGGAGGGGCACTGTGAATTGTCCTGCAGTGGAGTCTGAGGACACGGTGGAGGATGAGGAGGCAGAGGCGGACATTGTCGCAGGACCAACGGCGTGAGAACGTGCAGGCGGAAGCGCGTAACCTGGCAAAGTTGCTGGTGTGGTTGGGCAGGAACCACATTCACCCAGTGGGCCGTAAAGGACATATATTGTCCCTGACCATAGTTACAGCTCCACACGTCGGCGCTGCCGTGCACTTTGGCAGACACCGACAGGCTCAAGGACTGGCCCACCTTCTATTCTACATGTGTGTGCAGGGCTGGTACTGCCTTTTTGGCAAAGAAATGACGGCTTGGGACTCTCCACCTCGGCTCGGCACAAGCCATCTGTTCTCTGAAAGGTGCAGATTCCACCACTTGGAAAGGGAGGGACTCCAGCAACAGGAACTTGGACAGGAGCACGTTCAGATTCTGCGCCGTAGGATGAGTGCATGCATAATGTTGTCTCTTGGCAATCACTTCGGTGATCGATTGCTGATGGAATGACTGACGAGGAGCAGCTCCCTTTCGGCTGAGGTGGTGGAGCCTTGACTGCCTGAAATCGACTGCGTGCTACTGGGTGATGTAGCAGTTGCTGCGGCAGGCTGGACCACCACATCGGAGCCACAGTTCTCTTAGGCCACTTTATGGTGATGCTGCATTTGTTGACGCAGGGCCGTGGTGCCAGCATTGACACCCTGGCCAAGCTTCACCTCCTGCCCACAAATTCTACATATGACCATGTTCACCTCCTCCGGCAGCCTAACAAAAAACTGCCACACCATCGAGTAGGTGGTTTTACCCCCAACACTATGCACTGACTGACTGCTACCGTCGCTGCCTCCATAAACCCGTGCACAGCTACTTGCTGGCTCTGCTGCTGCCTCACGGGCAAGCTGCCACGCTCTCTTCTCCCGATGATGAAGCCCCTTTGTCACTCGGCTCCTGTGCGATCAGCTACATCATCATCATTGAGTACTGTCTCAACGTCACTGATGTCCTCCTCAACTGTCTCTGGGTTAGGAGCCTGACCGCTCGCAACACCAGCTCCCAGGCCATTCTCCTCATCACTACTTGCCAGCCTAGTGGAGGAAGCAGCATATGTCTCCTCCACATATTGGCTTGCCAGTAGCTGCTGACTGTCCTCTAGTAGCTCGTCCTCACTGTATAGTGACACTAAGCCCACAGCATACAATACTTCTCTGGCTGAGGGAACAGAAAAGGACAGAGGCATGTTGAGGACAGATAAGGGCACAGGGCCTGCTCCCGGGCCATGCCAACTAAGGGTTGTGTCTGACGAACCCACCGACTCTTGGCTGGGGGTGTCTGATGTCACTTGCGATGAAGTCGAAGATCGAGTCAACCATTCAAGAACCGCTTAGTTGCTGGTCAAGGCACGACCGCTAGCTGACACCGGGAGTTCAGGCCTCTGCTGTGACCTCTGCCTACGCCAGAAACATTTAGGTCTCTGCCACTCCCCTGTGCAGGGCCTGGCACTTCTCTTTCTGACATACTGTTAGATCAAATTAATAAATAAAAAGGAAATTAAAACACCTCAAAAAAGTCTGTAACTTTCTCACTTCACCACACAACGGCTAATAAGCCATTTTTTTCACACTAATACCCACAAAAAAAGCTTTGTAACATATAACTGCACCGCTGAACGGCAAATATATTTTTCTTTTGCCACTAATACACGTCACAAAAGGCTTTAGAAAATATAACTGCACCTCTGAACGGCAGCGCCGACATGTGAAACTGTAACTACGGTCAAGGGCAATATATGTTCTTTACGGCGTTGGTCCTGCGACAATGTCCGCCTCTGCCTCTTCATCCTCCACCGTATCCTCATCCTCCACTGCAGGGACAATTCACAGTGCTCCTACAGCATACCACATGTGCAGAGCACGGCAGTTTCACACTGTTCTACACCACCTTTGCCTGGGCGAATGGAGTTACACAGGGGAGGAACTGCTCCGTGTCCTTCATCAAGAAATTTAATCCTGGCTTTCTCCGCGACAACTCAAAATTAGAACCATGGTGACCGACAATGGGAAGAACTTGGTGTCGGTGCTGCGTCAAGGCTCCTAATGCAAGCTGCCACCTCCACACTCTGTTATTGTGCCACTCTGTGGCCTCCTCATGCTGTTGCTGCTGCTGCCACCTCCACACTATGTCACCTTGCCAGTCTGTGGCCTCCTCATGCTGCTAAATCAACACTATGTCACTGGGCACTCCGTGGCTTCCTCATACTGCTGCCACCTCAACACTATGCAAATGGGCCACTCTGTGGTCTCCTCATGCTGCTGTTGCTGCCACCTCCCCACTATGTCACTCGGCCACTCTGTGGTCTCCTCATGCTGCTGCTACCTCAACACTATGTCATTGGGCCACTCTGTAGACTTCTCAAGCTGTTCTCCTACCCTCCACACTCCATGAATTGGGCCACTATTTTACCTTTTTGGCCTGGTTGACATCATCATATATTTGACCCTTCTTCTGATCTGTCAGAAGGAAGGAAAAATTAGACGCACAACGGGTCATGTCTGTGTAGCAGCTGTAAGGCCTGTATGATCCCATCAGAATTGGCTTATGATTTGGTAGCCAAATACAGGAGTGGGTACAAAACACAGAAGACATGCAAATATTCCATTCACGTGTCATCTCTGCTTTGGATCCACTCCTGTTTTATTTGGCATTAGCAATAGTGTTGATCACGAATATTCGAATTTCGAATTTTTATCGCGAAAATAGGTACTTCAAAAACTCGCGAAAATTTCGAATATAGTTATATATATTCGAAATTTCGAATATTCAAATTTTTTTTTTATTTTTTTATTTTTTTATTTTTTTTATCAGTACACATGATCCCTCACTGCTTCTAGCTTGTGGGCCAATAAGAAGGCTGCAATATACTTGACTTTAGGAGTAGTACTGTTTGCGAATTTTGCTCTATATTCGTTTTTTTTGAATATTCGCTATATTGCTATATATTCTTGTTTTAGAATATTACGAATATTCGAAAAAAACGAAGTTATAGCAATATAGAGAATATTCTAAAAAAATCGAATAGAGCAATTTAGCTAATATAGTGATATAATCTTCTTTGTCTAATAGTTGTAAGTTGAAAAATTCGCAATAAAGAATTAGAATCCGAAAATTTGAATTCCGAAAATTCGCATATTGCACAATCATTACCTTTCCGATTTTTTGAGTAAAAAAAAAAATCGTGAATTTTCGAATTTGCGAATTTTCGACGAATGTTCTACAAAATATATGCGAAATATTGCGAATTCGAATATGACCCCTGCCGCTCAACACTAATTAGTAATACTGATGGTTTACTGATCAAATGCTGACTGAGTAAAGGCGGATGCTCAACATACAGGATCCGTTTTTTGGGGGTTATTGTTCTGACGGATCAGAGGAAGGGCAAAATACTTAGTGACGTCAACACAAACTTACTGCTGACACCCTCTCCACTCTATTGGGGGGTTGGCTCTACTTGTATAAGCGTTTAATAGAACACGTTCTGTAGACATCTATGTGGAATCAGCTGGCGACGGTGTTAAAGGAGTGCGCTTCTTCTTAACGTTAACATCGACCTGTAAGACTGAGTTCATACTTAAGATATTTGGTCAGTTTTGGCCCCGTGACTACCCAAATAAGTAAATTATGCAGTGAATTTAAGAGCGACGCCTGTCATCTGCATGTCATACGGACTCACAGTATTGTTTCACTACCACAGCAGACTCCCTATGCGTGTTACGGCAAGGCACAGTGTTCTACACCACTATAAAGGCTCTCTGCAGCCAATAGCTGTTTTTTAACGTGATTTGCTACGAATTCATTTGTATCTAATCAAATCTTTTTGGAAAATTCGGCGAACCGGCTGAATCGAATTTTTGAGAAATTCGCTTATTTCTAAAAAATAACCTGATCACAAGGTGTCTTGCTGCTGTAGCCCCAATAATCGGCTGTAATCTGTGAGGGAACCTGATATCAAGTATTCGATTATGTAGAAGTGCAAGCCTTTGTTAAATACAGTATATGCAGTTCCTATTGAAATTGTCCCTAAAAACTTGGCCATACCAAAACCAAAATTCAGCATGTGGCCTAATATCACACCACATATGGATTCAGAAAGACAATCTTGTACAGCAATGGTTGTCCGGCAGAACAATGTGTAACCTCCTCTACACCTTCTGCTTTTCAGATAGACCAAACCTTTAAATCTATAGGTCAAACCTGATCACCTTTGAAAACTACATACAGACGGCAGCGTTGCAATAGTTACCTAAAAGATGCAAAGTCTATAAACGTTGTAGCAGAAAAACAAACAATAACGTTGGCTCACGTCTGAGTGATCATTACGTGCTCCTTATAATGATTTTTACTCTATTTATTATGCATTTGTGAAGTTAAACATGGTGATGGCAGCATTATGCTATGGAGTTTCATGTGGCTGGGATAGTGAGAGTGGTCAGAGTTGAGGGACAGCTGAATGGACAAATTACAGAGATATTCTTAATGAGAACCTGATCCAGAGTGCTCTGGACCTCAGACTGGGCCACAAGTTCACCTTCCAACAACACAATGACCATAAGCACACAGCCAAGACAACACAGGAGTGGCTTAGGGACAACTCTGTGAATGTCCTTGAGTAACCCAGCCAGAGCCCTGACTTAATGCCAATCAAACATTTCTGGGGAGACCTGAAAATGGCTGTCCACCGACAGTCACCATACAACCTGACAGAGCTTGAGAGGATCTGCAGAGAATAATGGCAGAAAATTTACAAATCCAGGTGTGGAAACCTTGTGGGATCATATCCAAGAAGACTGGAGGTTGTAATCTCTGCCATAGGTGCTTCAACTAAGTCCTAAGTAAAGGGTCTGAATAATTATATCAATGCAAGATCTTAGCTTCTCCTTTGCAATAAATTAGCAAAGATTTCTAACATTCTCTTTCACTTTCTCATTATGGGTTACTGAGTGCAGAATGATGGAGGGAAACTTGATTTTTTTATTATTTTAACAAAGGCCGCAAAATAACAAAATGTGAAAAAAGTGGAAGAGTCTGACGACTTTTTGAATCCATTTTATATCAAGGGTATGATGGATATATTGGTTGTTTATCATCCTGATCTTTAATGAAGAATGGTTTAAGAGGAACATATTTCTCTTTGGAGGAAAAGTCCTGTTCTGCTTTACACAAACAATCCAAGGATTTGAATGACCACTGTGTAATGCTTAATTTCACCTATGGTGGCACTGTAGAGAAATTCAACACTTACTGGTAGGTTTCTCCATTGGGATTACACCTGATCGTTGAGGATCCCAGTAGTTGAAGCTTTTTAATTTGCTTATTGTGAAAAGAATATTTTATCAAGATGGATTTGTCCAAAGTGGAGAACCGTTATAATGCCCAGACACAAAGTCTTCTCCTGGTCTCATAATGTTGATAAAAGATAAACAAGTTCCCAGTAGATCACCAGCTAGATTCTGTGGGCAACACCTCCATTTTATCTTTTCTACTTTTTATATATGAACCCCAATAAGCTGTATATGACCATTGTATGCATGACCATTTAGTTTATAATTATCTTTGGGTGTATTGTACTTGTTCTCTGTGGGAATCCAGTTAATTGATCAATCAATCCTTAACTACATTTTCTCACAGTATATTATTTTATGACTGTCTAGCTAATAGTAATTCTGTGCCTCCTTCCCCCGCCCCAAGGGACGCCTTACACATAAATCTAGCTTTTCTAGTGTTATTTTTGATTTTCTGATTCTTTAATGCTTCTCAACTAACTTCCATTAAGTAGTTCTTATGGGATAGTATTCCAAGGTTAAAGTGATTAAATAACTTTTATGGTTGATCAAATATAAGCCCTTATTATACGCAGTAGGCAAAACCATACATTTTAATTACTTTGTTATCAACCATCTAGTTATTTACATTTCATATTTCAGTCGGAAATATGAATTTGTGGGATTTTTATTGAAAATACCCAAGATGCGCAGTTTAAATTGTATTTCTTTAAAACCCCCATATTTTTTTGTAAAGAAGCATTGCACCTGAAAATTAAGTGTGGTCGAAAAACCTAGTTATCTCTAATTTCACGGAACCGAAAAAAAATATATGAAATGACCTATTTTTTTTCCATATTTTGCTGTGCACTAAAAACGGCTTCTCAGACGGTTTCAAAGGTTCACCCTTTATTTCACTTTTGGATGGATTAAGGAAGAGACTGAGACAAACAGCAGATCACAAAGCAGATATTAAAGGGGTTCTCCACTTTGGAAAGTTCTTATTTGTTAGAAAGGTTCCTTGAAAATTGACAAATATCAAAGTGTTCTCCTGCTGGAACCTCAGCAGTTAGCTGTAATCCATGGAATAATCAGGCTTCAAGTTCTCCATTTCTCTACAGTGCCACCACAGGGGACATAAAGCATTACACAGTGTCCATTTAAAGCAATCGGCTGTCCCTGTAATGCAGGATGGGATAGGTTCTCCAGAGGAAGAAACGCTTTTTGTAACTGATCTCTGCTGTACCCAAGAGATCAGGATTTTAAAAAGAGGACCCTCCTTTATTAACTCAGCATTACTCAATAGAATATACAAAGAGCTCTCTGAATCACCCAACCCCTCAAAGTAAAATGTGTCAGATCATCCCGAAGCACTTGGGTATCTGAAGTAATGAAGTACTAAGATTAGTGGTGATGGTTGGTCAATGTATTTCATGTACTATACAAGGTTATTCTAAGTGATGGATATTTGACCTTGGAGACCTCCAATCTCACTTTTTTGAGTCTAGGCTTCTCCTGCTGTCAGGTTCGGACAAAGGAAGAAGAAGCTACATTACCTTCTGTTAGCCATAATAGCCCTCATGTAGTTTACTGTATATGTTGGTCTTTCAGTCAAGAGTTTGTCTTTGTATGGAAATTGTGGTTATCACTCCAGCATACTATTAAGGACCCTTTACACGGGCCAATAATCCACCAGATAATCGCAACTAAGCATTCATAGGAATTCTCGTTAGTGATTATCTGGTAATGTAAAGGTGTCGTTGATTACCCAATGAATGAGCGAAATGCTTGTTCATTGGGTAATTGGATTGTGTGTGTAGGCACCAAAATCGTTGTTTGCCGGCAGCAGATCGTACTGTGTAATCACAATCTGTTGCCGGCAAACAATGAGTCTGTATGGGGACGAGCGATGGCATTAGCAATTGCTCCTCCCCATACTGTAGAGGAGATCACTGTATGTAAAGGCAGAGGTGCTTCTTGAGAAGGAACACTTCCTTCCCGACAATCGTCTGCTAAATTGTCCTGTGTAAAGGGGCTTTTAGTGCTGTGTACAGATACTGTAGATCTATTTTCTGATTTTCTAATGGCAGGTTTACATGGCCCTATATCGGTCAGATTCCTGTGAACGCTTATTCCTGACACTCCGCCCAATCTGTAGCCGATTGCCGATTGCCAGATGGAAAAACTTTGTTTATCGGGTGAAACTGTCATTCCTGCAGGCACCTAAATTTTAGATCAATCATCACTTCACCCCCACTGAACGAGCAGCCATTTGTTGGGAAAAAACTCTTCCTTACCAATAATCATCTACTCCTCGCCCCATATTAATAGAGATGAGCGAATCAAAGTTGACGAAGAGGAATTTCATCCAAATTTCAGGAAAATTTTAATTCACACCGAATCCTTTTTTGGCCATTCAGCGGAGCAGTTATATGTTCTAAAGCCATTTTTGCAGTGTATAAGTGGGGGGGGGGGAAAAGGGCTTATTAGCCATTGTGTGGCGAAGTGAGAAAATTACAGCCTTTTTTGGCGTGTATTAGTAGCAAAAAATATATTATTTGCCGTTCTGCAGTGCAGTTGTATGTTCTAAAGCTTTTTTAGCCATTCAGCGGTGCAGTTATATGTACTAAAGCCTTTTTTGGCATATATGAGTGGCAAAAAAAATATTATTTGCCATTCAGCAGTGCAATTATATGTTCTAAAGCCTTTTTTGACATGTATAAGTGTTAAAAAAGCGCTTATTAGCCGTTGTGCGGTGAAGTGAGAAAACTACAGCCTTTTTTGTGGTGTATTAATTTCCTTTTTATTTACTTATTTTATCTAACAGTATGTCAGACAGAGAAGTGCCAGGCCCTGCACAGGGGAGGAGCACAGGCCTAAAGGTTTCTTGCACAGGCACAGGTCGCAGCAGAGTAAGGGGGCGTGGCAGCAGGGGTCACTTCGAGAGGCCTGACCTCCCAGTGTCAGCTAGCGGTCGTGTCTTGACCAGCAACCCAGTGGTTCTTGAATGGTTGACTCGGACATCCACTTCGTCCAAAGTGACATCAGGCACCCCCAGCCAAGAGTCGGTGGGTTCGTCAGACACAACCCTTAGTTGACATGGCCCAGGAGCAGGCCTTGTGCCCTCACCTGTCCTCAACCTGCTTCTGTCCTCTTCTGTTCCCACAGCCAGAGAAGTATTATATGCTGTGGGCTCAGCTCCACTATAGAGCGAGGACAAGCTACTAGAGGACAGTCAGCAGCTACTGCCCAGCCAAGATCTGGAGAAGACATCCACCGCTTCCTCCAGTAGGCGCGCAAGTGGTGATGAGGAGAGTGGCGTGGGAGCTGGTGTTGCGAGCGGTCAGGCTCCTGGCTCAGAGACCGCTGAGAAGGACATCAGTGACGTGCAGACAGTACTCGATGATGATGTAGCCAATTGCAATTTGGAGCCGGGTGACGAAGGGGCTTCATTATCATCGGGAGAAGAGTGAGGCAGCAGCGGAGCCAGAAAGTCGGTAGCGTGGCCGGGAGTCAGAAGGGTGGCAGCAGTGGGAGGTTGGGAGCCAAACATGCCCGGGGTAGACCACCCGGTTGGCAGGAGCCTACCTGCCCGGAAAGTAGTGGTGCAGGGGTTCACGGAGGCAGTGGCAGTAGCAGTTAGTCAGTGTGGAGTGTTGGGGGTAAAGTCACCTACTCAGCGGTGTGGCAGTTCTTTGTTAAGCCCCCGGAGGAGGTGAACATGTCTATCTGCCGAATCTGTGGGCAGAAGGTGAAGTGTGACCAGGGTGCTAATGTTGGCACCACGGTCCTGCGTCAACATGTGCAGCGTCGCCATAAAGTGGCCTGGGAGAACCGTGGCTCCGATGTGGTGATACAGCCTACTGCAGCAACTGCTGCATCGCCCAGTGGCACACAGCCGATTTCAGGCAGTCAAGGCTCCATCACCTCAGCCGAAGGGAGCTGTCTGTCCTTCCATCATCTACCGGTCCTGATGCTCCTCCTCCTTGTCAGTCATTCCATCAGCAATCGATCACCGACGCGATTGCCAAGAGACAACAGTATGCATGCACTCATCCAACGGTGCAGAAGCTGAACGTGCTCCTGGCCAAATTGCTGGTGCTGCAGTCCCTCCCTTTCCAAGTGGTGGACTCTGCACATTTCAGAGAACTGATGGCTTGTGCGGAGCCGAGGTGGAGAGTCCCAAGTAGTGTTGATCGTGAATATTCTGATCACAAATTTTTATCGCGAACATCGGCATTTCGAGAATTTGCGAAAATTGTGGGCCAATGAGAAGGATGCAATATCTTTGTCAGAGCTTAGCAACATCCCTAGCAACCAATAGGAAAGTTGCCTACCCCTTTTCTATATAAGAAACTCCCCAGCTGTTTTTTGCAGTTCTGAGAGAGAGAGCAGTGTCATTGATGTGCTCTGTGCTTTGCAGGCTCATATGGATCCTTATTTAATTACATTAGATAGTTAGCTCATATATATAATACAGACACTTAGTGGGAGATAGTCAGTGTAGGTTAGTGATATAGTGTAGGTGATAGGTTCCAGTGCAGGGTGTTAGGTAGTGTGATAGGAATTACTGTTTCCCTGCTGTTCATGCTACAGACATAGTGCTATGATGTCACAACAATACTTAGTGCACCAATCAGTAATATCTACTGAGACCTGATAAAATGTGAAGTTGCACGTATTGCGCAAAAATATGAGCATTATGAGTGCCGATTTGCGTAATCGCGAAAATAATGACTGGAGATCGTGAATTCTGGAATGCACAAATTTATTGCTAATATTATGCAAAAAATTTGCTAAATATTGTGAAAACTAATATTGCCTATGCCGCTCATCACTAGGTCCAAGTCGTCATTTCTTTGCCAAAAAGGCAGTACCAGCACTGCACACATATGTAGAATAGAAGGTGGGCCATTCTTTGAGCCCGTCGGTGTCTGCCAAAGTGCACAGCAGCGCCGACGTGTCGAGCTGTAACTACGGTCAAGGACAATATATATCCTTTGCAGCCCACTGGGTAAATGTGGTTCCTGCCCAGCCACACCAGCAACTTGGCCAGGATACGCGCTTCCGCCTTCATGTTCTCACGCCGTTGGTCCTGGAGCAATGTCCGCCTCTGCCTCCTCATCCTCCACTGTGTCCTCAGCCTCCACTGCAGGGACAATTTACAGTGCCCCTCCAGCATACCACATGTGCAGGGCACGGCGGTGTCACGCTGTTCTACACCTCGTTTGCCTGGGCGAACGGAGTCACACAGGGGAGGAACTGCTCCATGTCCTTCATCAAGAAATTTAATCCTGGCTTTCTCCACAACTCAAAATCGAAACCATGGTGACTGACAAAGGGAAGAACATGGTGTCGGCGCTGCATCGAGGAGGGCTGAGCCAATGCGCCCTGCATGGTGCACGTGTTCAATCTGGTTGTCAGGCGGTTCCTGAAGTCTTCCACCCATCTGCAAGACATCCTAAAAATGGCCAGGAAACTTTGCATGTACTTCAGCCACTCGTACACTGCCAAGCACACCCTCCTTGAGCTGCAGTGGCAGAATGGCATTACCCAACATAGGCTGATACGCAATGTTTCCATCCGTTAGAATTCCACTCTCCATATGTTGGACCGACTGTACGAACAGAGAATGGCCATAAACGATTTCTAGATTATAGAGGCGGACAGAGGTACTCCCCTGTGTAACTTTGATGTTAGCCAGTGGCAGCTCATGCGTGACACTTGCCGTTTTCTCTTGCCCTTTGAGGAGGCCACTTTATTTGTCAGTCGGTAGGACTACGGGATGAACAACATCATTCCATTGATTCATATCCTGGAAAAGATGCTGGTAAATCTGGCTGGTCAGGGGACTGGAGACGTGGCGCCTACATCTCACAGCCACATGAGCCTTGTGGGGGCTGAACTGGAGGAGGAGGACATTGGAGCACAAGCAATGTGTAGCGAAATGGGTGGTTTTTCTACACAGGTGATAGGAGATGAGGAGCAGGAGCAGCTGGAGGAGCAAGAGGG
Organism: Bufo bufo; assembly: GCF_905171765.1. Lineage (NCBI taxonomy): Eukaryota > Metazoa > Chordata > Amphibia > Anura > Bufonidae > Bufo > Bufo bufo. Next base: position 50,034,782 of record NC_053393.1, on the reverse strand, counting down.
AGATGAGGAAAACAAGGCAGATGACCCAGGTAGGTAGTCCCTCCAAGTCACTTGCGCAAATGGCCTGATGCATGCTCACTTGCTTGCGTAGTGACAGCGGAATTGTCACCATTCGGCAGAGGGATGACTACTGGTTTTCTAACATGTTAGACCCTTGCTACCGGTCCAAAATGTTTTTGTTTTTTTTACACCCGCTGAGAGGGAGGACAAACTGAACTACTATAGCGATATCCTATGTAGTCAGTTGGCCGCTGCCTATCTGTGACATTGTCCATCCTCTCGCAGGTCTGACCGGGGGGCCCTCTGCGCTTATTTTCCTCTGCAATGGCTGCTGGGGGGGTGGCAGGAGCAGTACCAGCTCCATCAGCAGCAGCCTGAATCTAGAGTCGCTAATGAGCAGCTTTCTTGACCCGCATAGTGAAGAAACTACTTACCAGCAGCTATACATAGAGCAGAACCTGAACCAGCAGGTGGTGGCATTCTTGGAGTGCACCCTGCCACCCCTCATCGGAGATCCGCTGGACTACTGGGCAGCCAAACTGGATTTGTGGCCGCAACCAGCCCTGAAAAAGCTGTCCCAGCCAGCAGTGTGGCATCAGAGCAGGTGTTTAGTGCGGTGGGGACCATAGTTACCCCAAGGAGAACTAGCCTGTCCACCCAAAATGTGGAGAGACTGACCTTTGTCAAGATGAATCATGCATGGATCAGCCAGGATTTCCACCCACCAATACCTGATCTATTAGATTAGATCATCCATGCTGCCTCACTCATACCTTGAGACTGGTTTCTTCTAGCTACCTGCCTCAGCTATGCCACATATCTGATGCCTAGTGCTCCTTCTTACACCCACCATCGTCAGCGGGTACTGTTATTGCCACCCACCTCCCCACTCTGTCACCGGGTCAGTCTGTGGTCTCCTGATGCTGCTGCCACCTCCAAACTATGTTACCTTAGCACTCTGTGGCCTCCTCATGCTGCTGCTGCCACCTCCACACTGTCATTGTGCCACTCTGTGGCCTCCTCAAGCTTCTGACACTTCAACACTATGTCACCTTGCCACTCTGTGGCCTCCTCATGCTGCTTCCGTCACCTCCACACTCTGTTACTGGGCCACTCTGTGGCCTCCTCATGCTGCTGCCACCTCACCACTATGTCACTGGGCCACTCTGTGGCCTCCTCATGCTGCTGCTGCCACCTCCACACTATGTCATTGTGCCACTCTGTGGCCTCCTCATGCTGCTTCCGTCACCTCCACACTCTGTTCCTGGGCCACTCTGTGGCCTCCTCATGCTGCTGCTGCCACCTCCACACTATGTCATTGTGCCACTCTTTGGCTTCCTCATGCTGCTGCTGCCACCTCCACACTCTGTCATTGTGACACTCTGTGGCCTTCTCATGCTGCTGCTGCCACCTCCACACTGTCATTGTGACACTCTGCTGCCTCCTCATGCTGCTGCTATGTCAACACTATGTCACCTTGCCACTCTGTGGCCTCCTCATGCTGCTGCCACCTCACCACTATGTCACTGGGCCACTCTGTTGTCTCCTCATGCTGCTTCTGTCACCTCCACACTATGTCACCTTGCCACTCTGTGGCTTCCTCAGGCTGCTGCTGCTGCCACCTCCATACTATGTCATTGACAGATCCAAGGAAGGGAAAAATTATCAGTGACATCAACACAAAGTTACTGCTGACACCCTCTCCACCCTGTCGGGTGGGGGAGGGGCTCTACTTGTATGAGCTTTTAATAGAATAGGTTCTGTAGACATCTATGTGGAATCAGCTGATGACGGTGTAAAAGTAGTGCGTTTCTTCTTGAAGCTAACATCGACCTGTAAGGCTGAGTTCGCACTTGAGTTATCTGGTCAGTTTTGGCCCCGTAACTGACCAAATAAGTGAAGTATGCAGTGATTCTAAGAGTGACGCCTGTCATCTGCATGTCAAACTGACTCACAGTATTGTTTCACTACCACAGCAGACTCCCTATGCGTGTTACTGCAAGGCACAGTGTTCTACACCACTATACAGGCTCTCTGCAGACAAGAAATAGCTGTTTTTAACGCGATTCACCACAAATTAATTCGGATCGAATCAAATCTTTTCGGAAAATTCGGTGAACTGGGCGAATGGAATTTTTGAGAAATTCGCTCATCTCCACATGTAAACCCACCATAACACTGGAGTAACAGACCAGAGTTTAGGAAGGAATCTTGTCTAGGACATTAGACGTTTTAAGTCTTGGGACACTCATCATGATGGGATCTTCCAACAGTGTAACATGAAGTTCCAGGTCCTCAATACACCTACAATTAGCCATTTATAAACCTGGTGTGTTCTTACATGGAACCTGCAACTATTACCTCTCTATAGGTATGTCCTTGCGGCTGTTTAGGGCTTAATTTTGTTAATAGACCACTAGTTAGACACCTTATGTCCACAAAATTTTGTGGCATTCACAATTACTTAAATTAGCATTATTTCAGTTAGAGGGTTTTTTCTGGAGCCAGCAGGTCCCACAAAGCCACTTTCATTACAAAGAACACACCTGTAGGAGAAAATTGTAATATACTTTCCGTTCTGAAGTTGAATGAGCCGCCCACTCGGAAACTCGGTTACATGAGGCTCCTCTTCTAAAAATCCTGCTTCTGCTGACGCCATGTCCTTTACCGGGTTTCTGGCTGAGCTATGGGATATTCCTGCCCCTGGTGCATGTGCAGATAAGGTAGATTCAGTAATAGGGATAGCTCTGGCCATCTCTCATCCATAGCCCAGAAATACAAGAAAACTTACTCCTACAGAAGTATTCTGTGTAATTAATGTGGCTTTGCACGACTCACTGGGTCCCAGAAAACCCCTTTGATGCCAAGGTGCATGCCATCCAGCTCAACTAATTCACAAGCCACCAACTCAACAAGTTCCAAGAGTTCTTCCTATTTGCCCCATCTCCATCCATTTTCCTAAGCAACAACCAGACACAAAGAAATTAAGCAACCAACTCACGGCTTTGATTTCAACAATGAACACATTTGAGAGACAAAATGTTACGTGTTTTACTCTATCAACCGGCTTTCAAAAAGATCAACACATCTTTATCATACAATGACTGAATTCATAATGAGTGAAATCTCCTTTAAAAGAAGGTCTTGTCAGAGATATCCATTAATACTTGAAAAAGAGAGAAATTTAAAGTCTATCCATTAACCTCTAACACAGGTGTAAAAACAGATTTATTACAATTAAGCTGGTTATTCCATTTTGGTAAGTCACATCATAAATATTTCAAAAATAAAATGGTCGAGTAATACATTAATAAAGATAGGTCTGGGATAATGTTGAAAGAGAAAGTTTCTCAGACGTATTAGAAATGGAATACAAGATCAAGTTAATCGTTAAGAGGACAAAAGCTCTAAAAATGAATTTAAAAACGCAGATTTGTCAGTGTTGACTTCATTCAAGGTTCGGAAATACGTATTGGTCTTGTAGAAATTTTACTGAGAAAATAGGGTCCTATCTCTTAACTCCTTCTATGATGACTAGCAATTAAATTAGGGGATGTGTTAAAGGTGGGCCTCACTTTTCTGGTTTCAGTTTACAGACAGGGGAAGGTTTTTGCTTTAGTATACTATTTCCTGAAGATTGGTCTGATGTGAAGTTTGGAAGAAAGAGGAAGAAACAAGGATATTTATCCTTGGAGAAATATATTTGTTTCAAGGAGAACTTTTTATCTTGTTTTTTTTTTTTCCTTTTTGTTGCACTTTTATCTCTCACAGACCTATAGTTGATCTCAGATGCTTTATGCCAATTTCATAGAAAGCCAATCTAACGGGTTGTCTCAAGAAGATAACCACAATCCATATGCTCTGTGAGGGTATGGACATCATTAAAAGGATCCACCTTTCTGTCCCCTCTACCTATTTTAGCAAAAATGGAGAGAAGCTTCTGCCATGTTGTTACCTATTCGTTATATAGCTTCCAAGACTGGTCTGTTCTAAATTCTGGGAGAATAAAGGAAAGACAAAATGGATATTTTAACTTTCCTGTTTCACACATATACACTAGAGTCAGTTTCATCATAAACCAGTTAAAGGGGTTGTACAGTATGAAGAACGAAATGGTTAACCTCTATTTATATATCCTATTAACCAGTTAAAGCAGTGTTCCTCAACTCTGGTCCTCAGGGTCCACCTGCTGGTTATGATTTGAGAATATCCCACAGAATGAATACCTGTGGGAAGTCCTGATGCATTGACACTAATTATATCACCTGCTCAATACTAAGGAAATTGTGAAAACATGACCGGCAGGTGGGCCCTGAGGCCTGGAGTTGAGGAACCCTGAGTTAAAGGGAATTTATGAAGAATGCAATGTTAAACTCTATCCATATGTCCTATTAGGAAATAGTGATGTTATAGGCATCATGGGCATCCCCCATTGTAAAATTTCAGCCAGAGTTAAAAGTGTTATCCCGACAATTAAATTAGTAAAATTTAAAAAGGCTCAATATGGTTTAAAAAATTCCTACTCTCTTTACTGGTCCCTGCTGCTCCCGTTCATGGTCCCTGCTGATTTCTGCCTCCTGGTCCCTCTCAACATGCAGGAAATCAGTTTCTGGTCACCACTGTGGCCAGTGACTGACTGAGTGATCACGTGCTGTGTGCCAAGAGGCACCAGGAAGCAAAGACTTGCAGGACTCCATGAAGCATTGGAACAAAAGCAACGCTGGATTGGTAAGAAAAGTATAATATAATACAATTTTAAACCATGTAGAACCTTTAAAGAATGGAAACGATCAGACAAGCCATTTAAAGGAAATCTGACAAAACACCCCCCAAACTAGAGTAAACTGTGTATAGTGTAGGTGATGCTGAGTCTGATTATGTAGTTTTTATCTCCATACACACTTGCGTTCCGACACTGTGCTCCCACAAATCAGCAGTAAAATGCACTGAGAGGACTCCTCTTTGAGTCCTCTCCATTAGGTGGTGAGCTCAGAAGTCCTCTCAATGCATTTTACTGCTGGTTTGTGGGAGCACAGCGTCAGAATGCAAGTGAGTACTGTATATAGATAAAAATTACATACACTATACACCGCTTACCCTAGTTTGAGGGTGTTTTGGAGCTTACAAATTCCCTTTAAGGTCCTCTGCAAAGCATGACTCCTTTTTTAGAGAAGTCAACCTTCTCCCCTGGAGATGGAAGCTGATTGCCGGTGGTTATCAGATGCGGTGCTCACATTGATCAGTAGGTTTTTTGTTTTAAAAAAAAAAAAAAGATGCAACCCATTAACCTATTATTTATAAAATGTAAGGTAAGAGGAAATGCAGGCAGGCAAGAGCAGAACATACAAACCCCACACAATAAATTTCACCCCAGAAAAAAAACCTGAATCACTATGCCATATATTTACCTCCATAACCCTACTGCATTCTTCACTAGGACTACTTCAAAAATGTCTTGTGTGTTTAAGTACATGAAAATATATCGGTCAAATTGGACCCTATTGGGGGAGCTGGTCCCAAAGAGACCCAAAGGCCAGATACTAGTCTTATAAATGGCACATAGTAGATTGGGCCCTGGGGTCAAGTAACTTCAAGTTATATCCTTAGACCACATAAATTAAAAAAAATATAAAAGTCAATAAATAAATACATAAATAATGCTGATTAATGCATAATATTCTCCACTGGACAGTGATTATTTTTTTTTTTTGGTGATACCTAATGTTCTACTCTATAAGCCCAAAGTCTCGCGTGAACCATTGACAGACTACTTTTAATTTGACAGTCTACACAATCCCTTAATAAGCTGACATTTAAGTACCTTACACGGATTACCTAATCAGCAAATCTGCTCCGTATGCAAAATGTGACAGACTTATGGAAATCGCGAGTTCAGTAACGATGCCATGTACTAGCGCCAAGCACTTTTTGCACAGTGCGAGATTAAACCCCAACATATGAAGTAATCTTTAGTCATTTGTAACGATGTATAATTCATCATTAATATTAGGTATAAAAAGCTTGAAGCCAAAAAAAATAAAACGGAGGATAGATTAAGATATCAATCTTATCAGAAGCACTTTGAAAAACCGCCCAATCTTAACTGCGCAGGTCTACACACGGTACATTAGCATGAAAAGAGGCGACTTTGCGTTTAATCCTAAAGTTACATTTTTTTGCAAAGGATGTGCCCGATTCTCTTTTTCCAAAGGCAGTTTACAGTTTTGCTGATGGATACAAATTTCTAAAGAGTTCAGTAATGGAAAGGCAAATCTCTTTTACATTTGTATAAACCACGACACGTGTGATGCGGTGATTAGCGCTAAATGCCATTTTCCAATATCCGGCCTCTTGCTACTACACAAGATATGTGGCCCGATGATGAACATCAATAGACCTTTATTCGAATCACACGTCTATGATCCTTGTGCCAAAATTTCCTTTAATGTGTATACATTCCCGCACGTTGATACAAAGCAGAAAATATATATATTTTTAAGCATAAATCTCTATCCTTGAATTCTTAATCTGGCAGCTTTAGATGCATGAGTAAGTCATTCGGCTCAGATTGCTTATAAATTTAATCTGTTTTGGCAACCTTGACAACAGAAAGAAGTAGAAACTGGGTCAAGCATTATGGTAATTATATATATATACATATCAGTTTGTCAGGTGCAGTATTATCACTATATAAGATAAATGTGTTATCTTCAGCAATATAGTGCTCTACAGAGCACCCGAGCACAATGGAAGTCAATGGGAGAACCCGAGCATTAAACCAGGCACCCCCTGCTCTGAAGAGGGGAGGGTGTAGGGACTCTAGTTCAGCTAAGGAGTCCCTGCTCTGACTCCATATATAGCTATTTCGATATATGGAGTCAGTGCTTCGGGACACCCAGTGTATTTAAATCTAATTTAGCCTCTATTTCTGAAAAGCTTCTGGTGGGATTCGAACTCACAACCTTCTACATTACAGCCCAGAAGGTTAACCACTACACTATAGAGCTAAAGAACCGCATTGTATTCCTATACAGCAGAAGTCTCATATATATATATATATATTTTTGTAACTGCCCATGCAGCTCTATAGTGTAGTGGTTAACATTCTGGGCTGTAATGTAGAAGGTTGTGAGTTTGAATCCCGCCAGAAACTTTTTAGAAATAGAGGCTAAATTAGATTTAAATACACTGACTTGAGCATCATGCTCGAGCATGCTCACCCAACACTAGTAATAACACAATTAGGTCTTCTACATCCGGATAATTATTTGTTCCCATGAGATCAAACTACATAACGTTTTGAACTGCAGCCAGGTTGCCCTGAATTAGAATAATAAATATTAGGACAAGGACCGCTGCACTATGTATTTGCTAGTTACAATAACCACTATTCTATCGATACCTCGGCGAAAAGAGAATTTTTGCACCTTGTAATAAAAGTTAAAAAAGCTTATTTGGGATATAAAAGTGTTTACCGGGACTCCTATATATATATATCCTCAGGATAGGTCATGAATATCTGATCAGTGGGAGTCAGACTCCCGTCACGCCCAACAATCTGCGCTCTGTTGAGCACTGCGACCTCCTCTTAGCTATCCAAGCACAGCACCGTCCGTTGCATAGTGGCTGCACTTGGTATTGCATCTCAGCCCCTTTGACTTAAATGGGACCAAACTGAAACTAGGTCATGAACGTGACATCATTGGCCAAGGGAGAGGCTGCTCACTGGATGGATGCAGCCTCTTCAAACAGCTGATTGGTGGAGGTCCCGGGAGTCGGATCCCTGCTGATCATATACTGATCAATTCTCAACTTATGAATCCCAGAAAACCTTTTTAAATATTGATGACCTATCTCCCTGAACCCCCGCTGATCAGCGATTTGATAGGCCGGCAGTGCTTGGGTGAGCAATCAGCATGACGGCCTTCATTAGTGACATCATCATCATATAGTGCAGCCACTATACAACGCCTGGCGCTGTGCTTGGTATTGTGTGAAGAGGCTACAGTGCTTACCAGAACAGCGTCAAACAGCTGATCGCCCAGGGTGCTGGGAGTCCGACCACCCACCCATCATTACCAACCTTTTTTATTTACCATAGGATAACTTTAAGCTACTAATGACTACTAATCTACAGAGGACAAGCTTGCCATCTTATGCCACATGTTTTCATCCAGTGATGGACTAGTGCACCGTACTTTTGGCCCACCAGAGGAATATTCCTTTCATGGATCAGTAAAGAACATGTGGATGTGCACCTGTAATTGCATTCTATTCCTAAGCTATTCCATTATCACCAGGGACCCAGATCATATCCTTAGTAAAGTCCTACAGTGGGAATAAACCACATTGAAGGGATTGTCTCATCCCAGCAAATGGTATTTATCATGTAGAGAAAGTTAATACAAGGCACTTACTAATGTATTGTGATTGTCCATATTGCTTCCTATGGAATTATACACTGCTTGTTTCCATGGTTACAACCACCCTGCAATCCAGCAGTGGTGGTCGTCCTTGCACACTATAGGAAAAGGCATCGGCCTCTCTGATGGCTGGGATCGTAGGACTGCACATAGGCACGCATGCGCAGAAGATCCCATCCCAGCCACCTCGTATCTGCACTGCAACGGTGGCTGTAACCCCTGGATATGAGCAGTGTATAAGGCTATCGAAAAATGAATCCAGCCTGGAAAGGAGGCAATATGGACGATCACAATACATTAGTAAGTGCCTTGTATTAACTTTCCCTACATGATAAATGCCATTTGCTGAAGTGAGACAACTAAGCATTAAATGTAGGACCCCAATTCATCTTCTATAGGGGGGCCTTTATGGTCAATTTACATATTTAAGGCCATGTGTCCATGGAAGGAGCTACTCATGCACTGGTGGTCGAGCCATACAATCATCAGGCCTCGTTCCCATTTCCATTTTTCACTGACGTGTGCTGTCTACATTTTCTGCGGACAACACACATACAGTACCCATTGATTTATATGTGTCTGGGTCAGTAAAGAAATCACGGGGACATGCACTACTTTCATCCGTGATGCGGACCAAGCACGCCCATTGAAGACTATGGGTCCGTGAAAATCACTGAAACACATCCGTCTGTGTTGCGTCTGTTTTTCACTGAAGTGCACCGTAAGAGTTTCTTTGGAAATTAATTTTCAGCTGAGCAACGTCAGTGAAATACAGATGACACACGGATGGTAAAAACGGACACACGGACAAACCTCGGATCCTTCACGGTCATCTTCATGGATGAAACACGTACGCTTTTTTTCACGGATGCGACACTGACACGGAAATTTGAACGAGGCCTCAATGGAGAATCATCATGGTTTTTTTTTCATAGCCATCAAATACAATCACGGCTTTACCAAATTGTTCACAAATGTCATTGGGTGTTCAGCGATTTTTTTTCCATATCCTTTAGGGTCCATTTACACGTCCGCAAGTGTTTTGCGGTCTGCAAATTGCGGAATCGCAAAACACGGACATCGGCCATGTGCGTTCCGCATTTTGCAGACCGTACTATGATAGAAATGCCTTTTCTTGTCCGTGGCTGCAGACAAGAATAGGACATGTTGTATTTTTTTTGCGGGGCCGGAGAACGTAAGTGCGGATGCGGACAGCACGCGGTGTACTATCCGCATCTTTTGCGGCCCCATTGAAAATGAATGAGTCCGCACCCGTCCTGCAAAATTGCGGAACAGATGCAGACCTACAGTATTTTGCAGACGTGTGAATGGACATTTGCCTTTACTTCACGTTGCACAAAAATAAACCTCCTATAACAAGTTTTCACATATCTGAAAAGTGAATATAAAATCTTTAATAATTAGATAAATGTCAGTGTTTTTCTGCTTCGGCGACATATAAAAATAGCTTTTCAACCATCCAATTTGTAATTGTAAGCAGGCTCGCATGGGCTGTCATGGAGTGAAACGTCCAAAGGCTGGTAAATTAATCAGTTTTTTTTCATCCTTCAAATGTGTGTCAGGCTCTGCTACTATAATAATATGCCTTAGGGCGTACGGGGCGACCAACTTCGTCCACGTGCGCCCTTATTCCGATTGCTTTTAACACAGCAGCATGTCTTTTGAGTGATATGAACTAGGACTGTGAGGATCTGAACAGTTGTAGAGTAGACACTGAACTTTGAAGAAGTTTGAGCACATACCAAGCCTAAGTTGGGCAACTTTGATAAAGCAGAAACTGATTATTGTACTTTCTTTGTCGGAGGCAGTGACTCGTTAAAGTCATTGACAGCTGGTCAATGTACTTATAGCAGAAAATGATCATCGGGGTAAGCTATGATCAGCCAGCGAGTCTTAACTTGTCCTTCAATTCAAAGAAAAGACACAATTCACAGACATAGTCGAAGCAGCAAGATTCTTGGCAGCACAAAATTGTTTTGGAGATGAGTGTTCTGATTTTGTTGGAGGCAGTGACCATTCCTTTGCCGCAACTTCTTTTTTACTTGTTTTGGATGGAAATCCTTCTTTAAGTTAAGGGGTCATGTCTAGTGATGAGCGGCAGGGGTCATATTCGAATTTGCGTTATTTCGCGAATATTTTGTAGAATACAACTTACAACTATTAGACAGAGAAGATTATAGCACTATATTAGCTAAATTGCTATAACTTTGTTTTTTCGAACATTCGTAATATTCTAAAACAAGAATATATAGCAATATAGCGAATATTCGAAAAAACGAATATAGAGTAATTTGGCTAATATAGTGCTATAATCTTTTTTGTCTAATAGTTGTAATTTTTTTCTCATCTGAAGTTCAGATTGGAAAAAAATTACAACTATTAAAAAAGATTATAGCACTATATTAGCTAAATTGATCTATATTCGTTTTTTTTTCGAATATTCGCTATATTGCTATATATTCTTGTTTTACGACTTTTCAAAAAAACGAATATAGCGAATATTCGAAAAAATAAAAACGAATATAGAGCAATTTAGCTAATATAGTGCTATAATCCTCTTTGTCTAATAGTTGTAAGTTGAAAAATTTGCTTTCCGAAAATTCGCAAACAACACTACTCCTAAAGTCAAATATACTGCAGCCTTTCTCATTGGCCCACAAGCTAGAAGCAGGGAGGGATCATGTGTACTGATTAAAAAAAAATCGAATATTCAAAATTACGAATATATATCACTATATTCGAAATATTCGCAAATTTTCGAAGTACCTATATTCGCGATAAAAATTCAAAATTCGAATATTCGTGATCAACACTAGTCATGTCAGAAAGTGAGGAAAGGAATGGTCTGGAGCAGCTTTACAGGACATGAGTGTTCTGATTCTGTTGGAGGCAGTGACCATTCCTTTGCCACAACTTGTTTTTTACTTGTTTTGGATGGAAATCCTTTTTTAAGTTAAGGGGTCATGTCAGAAAGTGAGAAAAGCTATGGAGACTAGTGCAGGTTTACAGGAGATGAGTGGTCTGATTCTGTTGGAGGCAGTGACCTGTTTAAGTAAACACAGGTCGTTGACTACAAGACTGAAAGTGGCCATAAGATCACAAGAAGCTTTGATCAGCTCTTATGACTTGACTTGTCCTTGGAGCCAGAGACAAGTTAGTGGTCGCAGACAAGCAAGGATTTGTGGTAAAGGGAGAAAGGGAATGGAGACTAGAGGAAGTTGACAGGAGATGGGTGATCTGGCTCAGTTGGAGGCAGTGACCTGCTTAGGTCTTTAAACAAAGGCCATTCAACACAAGGCATAAAATGATCATAAAATCAAGAGAAGCTACTGTATGGTCAGCTCTTGAGTCTCAACCTGTTCTTCGAGACAATTTAGAGGGCACAGATATGATGGGAGGGGAGCAGAGACTGATGACAGGTCAAAGGAGATGAATGTTCTGATCTTTTTTGGAGACAGCGCCCAGTCCAAGTCATGAGAAAGATGCCAAAAGTTGTTAATCTTTGTATAATTCATGTATCCATCTTGGATGTCAGTCAACATTTATCACCCTTCTTTCCTCTAAATTAATCAGCGCAAAGTGGTTTTGGAAAGTGCTGGCCTCATCTGTTAACTTAAAAATCATCTATGCCACAAATACGTTCTGAAACTGGGTTCAAAAAGATTAGTGTTGCAGCAAAGATAATGCGGGCAAAACCAACTTTGTTAACATTTTTAACATCAATTTAGGATGTTTCACTTTCTGACTGATTTCATTTCAGGATATTGCATATTCCCTAGGTATCACATCACTGGAGGTCTGAGCGAAGAAAACGCATACTCATGTTTTCATCTAATAGCAGTTTTCATCCTGTGCCATGAAAACAACTCCTAAAAGAGGTTGTTGGGTTTAGGAACCCAATTTTTTATTACCCTATTAGGGAATACCTCATTAATAGAGTCCCCTATTCAGAATCTACTATCCGGAGTGAAAACTAGCCGTAAAAAGTGTCTTTTAGGGTTCGGCTACACTGCGATTTTGAGCGTTTCATCTGTCACATGCTCAAGTATGACAGTTTAGCAGATCAGTCACAGAAATCAACAAGGTTGCGGTGCAACTCACACGTTCGCCATGACTGCAACACCATTTTTTTTTATTCTGAGGTCATGGTTGCGACAAACGTGCGAGTTGCACTGCGACCCCATTCATTTATATGGCTGCCCTACTACACTGCGATACTTGGGGGCGTGACACATGTAGCTCCAAAAACTGCCATGTAGTCAAACCCTTAGGCCTCATGCACACGACCGTGTTCCGTTCCGCAAAATGGGGTTCCGTTGTTCCGTGATCCGTTTCCGTTTTTGTTTCCGTGTGTCTTCCTTTATTTTTGGAGAATCACCAGACATGAAGGAAAGTAAAAAAAAGTCTAAGTCAAGTTTGCCATGCAAATGATAGAAAAAAAACGGACGCGGACGACAATCTTGTGTGCCTCCGCGTTTTTTCACGGTCCCATTGACTTTAATAGGTCCGCGAACCGTTTTCCGTGAAAAAAATAGGACAAGTTATATTTTTTGACGGACTGGAACCACGGATCACGGATGCGGATGGCAGACGGTGCACTAGCCAAGTTTTCAACAGACCCATTGAAAGTCAATGGGTCCGCAGAAAATCACGAAAAAACGGAACAACGGACACAGAATAAAACAACGGTCGTGTGCATGAGGCCTTACACTGAAGTACTTGGTATGTCCATGAATTATGTGGGCAGCCCATTGATTATAATGAGGGCTGTGTAATGCCTCATTCCCCCTGTCGCGCCGCTGCAGACAATTGCTGCTGGGTTTCCCCACAGATTTCGTCTGATTGCCGGAGCACCTAATAGCCAGGCACCCTCTTATCTGCTTATTGTCAGGCAACTCTTGGATAAATTGGATAACTTTATTCCATGCAACAACAAAAAACCTCTGCATTGCAACTTTGCATTTATTTTTTAAATTATAACTAGTGTTGAGCGAATTGATCCTGATGAAGTGGAATTCGGTCCGAATTTTAGGGAAAATTTTATTTGCCGCGAAGCCGAATTTCCTCCTCGTGCTTTGTGATAGCGAATCGATTTTACCTCAATGTCTGTAAAAAATAAAAAAAAGTCATACTTACCTCATCCGTGTGAGTGTTAAGAGCCGGCTACCGCCATCTTGATTGAAGATCTCATACGAAATCCGGTGTGCGGTGATGTATGACATGACAATGCCGCCCAAAGTGATGATGTCATCACGGGCTGCATGAGATTTTGCGCTAGATCTTCAATCAGTATGGCAGCGACCCTGTGTAGTCATACTATGTTCTTATTGTCCACTATTGCTTGTACACACGCATATATAGGACTGTATATAGGACTGCAGAGTATACCACTAACTCCAAGTCCCCTTTGTGAATATGCATATTGTACACATTCATAACCGCTGTCTATGAGACTGCAGAGTATACCGCTATCTCCGGCAGTACCGGTTGTCATGCATATGCACTAGGGGCATAGCTATAGTGGAAGCAGGGGAAGCGACTGCTATGGGGCCCAAAAGTCAGAAGGGGTCCACCCAGATTCTGAAAAAGATTTTATTGTCAGGGCCCCCTCAACAGTAATATACAATGACATAATATACAGTCACTGTGCAGCATATATGTGTAGGAAATGGATGGAGTGGCTTCAGGAACTGCTCTGAGAGGGCGATCTCGAATAGCCACAGGAGTGGGGGTGGCATGGGAGGATGGGGTTGCGAAGAGGTTGCAAAAATTTGCTATGGGGCCCAGTTATCTGTAGTTGCGCCACTGATGTGCACTACTGCGCCATTCCCACAGGAGACATGGGGACCGCAGTTCTCGTGATTAAGGGGGTCCCAGATGTCAGACCCCAGCAATCATAGATTTCAGTAATAGATGTTTTTTTCATGGGTCAACCCCTTTATCATGGGAGCCTATCGGAGACATACTGTACACGTATATGACACTTTGTGAACATAATCTAATAGTATAATTATCAGATCTCTGTCTTGTAACAAGCCGCTATGTGTCCACGATATGGTCGCGTCAGATTTTCCAGCCTCAGGATATAAACAATAATCGTTCCTATTGTATGACAGCAAGCAAAGATCTTGAAAGCTGCAAGTAACTTGACACATAAACTATATTGTAAAATGGCATAACTTTTCAGCACGCAATGAATAACCTTTATTTGCTGAATAATCTGGAATACCCTTTTAATTCTAGACAAGACTGTAAATGCCACTGCGATCTACAAGGCAAGAAAAAGACGAAAGAACGGCGTATGCGGCTTGGCTTTCATGTGCGTGTGCGATTTAGACGAGTGACCCTTATTGATCATTGCCTTAATTGTTGGCGTTTTGCTGAAAAGACTGACTGTACACCGCACAATAGCTTCATTTGGCAATAAATTTGTTAAAGTTATTAAGATGCAAATTCAAGATGCAGGAAAAAAAAACCCACAGAGCGAGCGGGATGTAATGTATGCAGGGTTATCGCACCTCACGAAGAATCAGAAAACAAATATCCCCGTTGAGTACTTTTGTGCTGGTATCAAAGTGTCTTATCACGCTAGTTCAAATGCTTTCTGTTCCTGTGTGGATTTAAACATGGCTTTGATTTGTGAGATGTGTACAGTAAAGATCTTGGCATTTTATCATAAACAGTAAATATGAAGGAAATCTGCGCAAGAAGAAAGCTTTACAGCAGGTAAAATACGAGAACATGCCTGTACCAGTGCGAATTAGGAGAAAAAAAGGAAAATCTGTCATATGCACACAAATTACATTATTTGCAGGTTACGTTCATGCACAAATGTAACAAAATGTAACAAGAAACAAAACAATGAGACCTTCATAAATATGAGAACCAAGGACAGGAAAAATATATATATCCCTGTGCAGCCATGTGGGGGAGGGGGGTGACCAGAGGCGGACGGGCCATAGATCCTACTGGGAAATCTCCTGGAGGGCTGATGCCCAGGGGACCACCCAAGCCCTCCTCATGGCTGCCAGCCAGGTGCATGAAGATCCGATGCTCTCAGCGTTAATTAGTGTAGGAACATCAGGCACTTATGCACCTGACCAGCAGCCGCAGGTGCCCTCCTGAAATTAACTGTACTGCCATCCTTAGAATGATGATACAGTTTCATACTGTGGCACTGGTGGCAGAATTTTGTGCTGCACTGTGGTATTTGGTTCCGCTGGGGCAGTATGTTGTGCTGCACTGTGGCATTTGGTTCTGCTGGGGCAGTATATTGTGCTGCACTGTGGTATTTGGTTCCGCCTGGGAAATATGTTGTGCTGTACTGTGGTATTTGGTTCCACTGGGGCAGTATTTTGCGCTGCACTGCGGTATTTGGTTCCACTGGGGCAGTATGTTGTGCTGCACTGTGGTATTTGGTTCCGCTTGGGAAGTATGTTGTGCTGCACTGTGGTATTTGGTTCCGCTTGGGAAGTATGCTGTGCTGCACTGTGGCATTTGGTTCTGCTGGGGGCAGTATTTTGTGCTGCACTTTAGTATTTGGTCCACTTGGGAAGTATGTTGTGTTGCACTGTGGTATTTGGTTACGCTGGGGCAGTCTGTTGTGCTGCACTGTGGTATTTGGTCCCGCTGGGGCAGTATGTTGTGCTGCACTGTGGGATTTGGTTCCGCTTGGGAAGTATGTTGTGCTGCACTGTGGCATTTGGTTCTGCTGGGGGCAGTATTTTGTGCTGCACTTTAGTATTTGGTCCACTTGGGAAGTATGTTGTGTTGCACTGTGGTATTTGGTTACGCTGGGGCAGTCTGTTGTGCTGCACTGTGGTATTTGGTCCCGCTGGGGCAGTATGTTGTGCTGCACTGTGGGATTTGGTTCCGCTGGGGCAGTATGTTGTGCCGCACTGTGGTATTTGGTTCCGCTGGGGTGGTGTTTTGATCTGCACTACAGTATTGTTGGCCCTGCCTACTTCTGTTGCTCAGCCGTCTGGCAGTTTGGACCTGCCTAAAATATGGGGCCACATTTAGGTTTCTTTCCACGGCCACTTTAAACTCCCAGTCCACCTCTGGCGGCGACCACCTCCTAAACATAGTAATGGCCCACTTAAGGAGATTAAATTAGGTTCCAAAACTGCCACCTACCTGTTACCCATGGCACTGACAGGTCCCTAATGATGTCCTTGTTGGTTTGGTATCATGAAAGAAGCAAACTTGGATTCCAATGCTAGAATAAAGTCATGATGGTATAGCTGCTGTCCATGAAGTCATAATGGCTGGTCCTCCTCCTTGATTGATCTCACAGGTCATCACAAACCTGGTACGTCAGGCACCCTGAGCATGTGCAATGTCAGATGAAGCCAAGGCCAGTACACTTTCCTTCACCATATGTGCTCTGGATGGGGCTTGTGATGACCTTCCTGTCCTGTGAGATGTCAATCAATCCAAGAGGGGAACCTGCCTGATGATCTCTCGGAAACTATATACTAGCACTGGAAACCAGTGTTTTCTTCATGATCCCAAACCTGCCATAAATACAATACAAAGCCATAGTCAGGAACATGTCACAGGGACCAGTTCAGGGTCCTAATTTCTCATGGCAGGGTCCCTTTAAATGCTTTGTGTGTTGCATGAAACTATTCATTAGGATAAACTTCAGACTCCCCAGTGAATATCATTATCGCTCCTCTGTTTGCTAAGCAGCAATAAAAATAACTTAAAGGGTTATTCCATGATTAATGTAAAAAAAATTTAAATCAGACATCTTATATTATATGACAAAATCTTTCTAACAAGGCTAGAACCAGCCCTGTACCTCACATGGATCCAGAGATCTCCCCATTTAATGCTTCAATTCTGCTAGATTTACATCAAGCTGGCAGCTCAGGAGGTGTTTCCTTTCTCAGGGGGCATGTCTCAGCTCTTCCTATCACAGCTCAGGAGGTGTTTCCTTTCTCAGGGGGCGTGTCTCAGCTCTCCCTATCACAGCTCAGGAGGTGTTTCCTTTCTCAGGGGGTTTGTCTCAGCTCTCCCTATCACAGCTCAGGGGGTGTGTCTCAGCTCTCCCTATCACAGCTCAGGGAGCGTGTCTCAGCTCTCCCCATCACAGCTCAGGGGGCGTGTCTCAGCTCTCCCTATCACAGCTCAGGGAGTGTTTCCTTTCTCAGGGGCATGTGTCCTTTCTGCTGCAGCTCACTCCCCTATCACAGATCAGGGAGTGTTTCCTTTCTCAGGTGGTCTGTCCTTTCTACTGCAGCTCGATCCCCTATCACGTATCACAGGATGTGATAGAGGCTCATTTGCATATATTAAAACTTCATATTTCTCAGCAATGTTAGCACATAGGAACATGGGACCAACACAGACGTCTTCAGCTGCCAAGAGCACATGTAACAGGTCAGCCAGTGTCATAGGTACAAAACTGCTGACAGATGCCCTTTAAGGAAATCTCTCAGCTACAACACACAGCAATATAGGAATTATCTTTATGGTGGTTCATCAAAACTGATTACAAAATGATTATGTATGACACGGGCAGGGCTACCACCAGAGATAATATGTGGAGCGTTACCACTGGTGTACAACATCAACCTGAGCAGAAAGTCCATCCCAATTAATAGCCCTTATCCATAATCTGATTTACTACCGCACGCCGGCGAGGCTTTACGACATGACGCAACTCGTGCCAGGCCAGTAGATTTCCGCGCTACAATGGAATAGACGCCTGTGATTCCTTGGGAAGATTTATTAGACTTTACACTATAAAGGAGACAGGATTATAGGTCTGCTTACTTTATAAAATGAAATTTTGCCATTATAGGCAAGAGTTCACAGCTGTAATTATTTCAATGCACTTCCCAATCAATGTGTCTTTGACGGCCGCGCCAAACCCCTTTCTCCTGCCTCGCGCAGGTCATCGAATAAGAAGTCTTACAGCTTTCAACAACTTTGCCTGACCTTGCATTGAATAACACTGGAAAATTGATTTGGCTCTAGTCATAAAAGAGCGTCTGCATTATCTGCATTCTAATTATAATTAATATGAGCGGGATAACGGCCGTATTATTTACGGCCAGAGCTATAGAGAGCGCGGTGTAATAATCATCTGCTACATCATTTTTTATTGATCTGATGGCTTTATTGCACAAAACAAAATGCTACACTGGTGTTCTTCCAAAATCACTTCTCTTGATATATCATTTTACATTCTTATTCATCCCGTGTTATAGTGATCACTTTCTACAAAAAAAATGTGTTGTTTTTTTACCCATGAATTTTAAAGGGGCTGTCCGGGTTCCCATTTTCACCCGGACAGGCCCTGTGATATGAGCGTTGGAGTATTTCATGCTCCGATGCTCTCCCTTGCCCTGCACTGAATCGCGCATGGCAAAGGCTTTTTCTGGAGATCTGGTGACGGTGGCGGAACATACATATCTACGTCCTTCTTTATATACTGCATATAGATTACTGAAACCTCTAGAGCAGGCATGCTCAACCTGCGGCCCTCCAGCTGTTGCAAAACTACAGCTCCCACAATGCCCTGCTGTAGACTGATAGCTGTAAGCTGTTCGGGCATGCTGGGAGTTGTAGTTTTGCAACAGCTGGAGGGCCGCAGGTTGAGCATGCCTGCTCTAGAGAATACCCCATTTTATAGGACAATCCAAGATCTCACCCTATTACTAATAGATTCAATTAGCGGCCAGGACCATGGGTTAAAACTAAAATAATAGAGCATTGGAAGATGTATATTAAAAGAATTTTTTTAAAAATGCAAAAAAGGTTGAAAACTTGAACTGAAAGACCTAAGACCCTGTGTCTTGCGGACAACACTTCCTGTGCTCAGGCATCAATTGGATGTCCTATTGGTGAAATCCCCAATGAACAGATGTAATCAGCAAATGTTCAATTTCCTTGCAGTGCCTCCACAGGGCAAACTAAGTATTAGGCTACTTGCACACGTGCATAACTGATAATACAACCGTCTGCATCCGTTATGAAAGGATCCAAAGTCAATAAGGGACGGATCTGTTTTCGATTGTGTCAGAGAAAACGGATCAGTCCCATTGACTTGCATTGGGGGTTAGGACGGAAAGCAAACTACAACATGCTGCGGTTTGCTCTCCAGTATGGGAAGGGAACGGAATGCATTTTTGAGCACTCCGTTCTGTTCAGTTACGTTTTGTCCCCGTTGACAATGAATGTGGACAAAACTGAAGTGTTTTTTTTCGGGTATTGAGACCCTATGACGGATCTCAATACCGGAAAATATTAACACTAGAGTGAAAGTAGCCTTACACAGTGTCTATTGACTGAGCATGCAGTGCCGGGTCCTCCAAAAAGCAGGAGAGACTCTTTGTTCTCTCCTATAATAAAGATTAAGGGTACATGTGAGCTCAGCCTAACTCGGTATTCCTTACTAATAGGGCATTAGGAAAAAAAAGTTTTATTTAAAAATATAGATAGATATGTGATGTCTCAGTTCTCCTCTCAGGAAACCATATTTAATCTGGATTTTGATACTTCTAACATGAGACTCCCCTGAAAGAAATACCTAATGCTTCTGTTATTTATTGCTGTTAATGCGCTCATCATGTTTCATTTAAGAGAATCCATTAGCTCTTCTCATTTTGAAATATTCTGTGGTTGAGCAACCTTTAGATGATCTGTGATAAAGGACTATCAGGTAGTTTGTGAGCGAGAATCTCTCATTAATAGAGGGATAATGTTTAGTAGGATTGGTTTTATGCCACGTAGCAGTGGATGAACTATTACACTTCTATGCAAGGAAAGGTGGGGGGGGGGGGGTATTGAGCTCTGCAAAGAGAGTATACTGATGGCAGAATTATCTATTTCCAGATAAAGGAAAGATGATACTGGGTTCACAATATAGGATACCCAAGGGGTACTGAGAATGGTGGTGGCAGCAGTTATGTGGAGTGTTTGCTCCATGATCAAGTGACCACGACGCAACCATCAACAACTGCAGTCAAAAAGTGTTCTAGAGGGTGGTCACCTCACAGAGGAGGGCGATAAGGCACAAGAGGAGCCAATATCTGTCATAGAGCCATCTCATCTGGACCAGGGGTGGTCTTCTCAAAGAGGTTTAATTTAGAAGAGGCATTTATCTATTTAATTTTTATGTCTATCTATCTATATTCTATCTATATTATATCTATCTATTAGACTTCTTTCAGACCTGTGACCAGGTGTTCCAGCTGACAGGTCCACAGACAATGCCGGGAAGTGGCCAGACAAAAAACACTGCCAGCAGCTGTATTTGTCCTGATCTGCGCCGGACCCATTATAGTCAATGGGGCCGACACGCATTCCGGTACCGTCTGGCAATGCCGGATTCAGAGAGCTCCAGCAGAGTGTTCTCTACAGGAATAGCCTGCTAGAACTCCTGCTGACAGTGTGAAACTAGCCGTATCTATCTATCTATCTATCTATCTATCTATCTATCTATCTATCTATTAATCTATCTCTATTATTATCATCCATCTATCTATTATCATCTATCTATTATCATCTATCTATCTATCTATCTATCTATCTATCTATCTATCTATCTATCTATTATCTATCTATCTATCTCTCTATCTCTCTATCTATCTATCTATCTATCTATCTCATATCTAGCTATCTATCTATCTATCTATCTAATATCTATCTATCTATCTATCTATCTATCTATCTATCTATCCATATCTATCTATCTATCTATTGTGGGGTTTGGCTCTGGTAGATAGGGTAAGCGGTGGCAGTACAGAGGCAAAATACAAGTTCTTAACTCAAAACGTCAGTGTTTATTCACACTTGAGGCAATTGCACAAAGCAGCACGTAACTTCCCAGTCTTGGTGTTAATTCACACACAATGGAAAGTTCATATATCACAAGTCACCTTGCTGGCACTTCTGCCTCCAGTAGTCCACAGCAGGCTTTAGGGGGACTGTTTCCCCAACATGTGGCTCTCAGCCCTCCTGCACGGCACAAAGCCTCAGATCCCAAAAACAGAGACGTCTCTGCTGAGCCCAGCTGCCTATTTAAGGACAGCCAGGTGCTGCCAAAACCCGGACAGACACTTAAACTCCGGTCCGGTATTTGACCTCACCTGGCTGGAAACCAGCCCAGCCACACATGCTGGGAGGAAAATACCTGCTTTTCCAGACACAACCCCTCAATGTGTCACACTATATATCTCATAAAGTCTGACAAATAATATTTGAAAGATGATGTTAGAGATGGAAGGTCCACTCATGTTGGGATTTACATGCCCTATTCTTTTCTTCTCAAGGAGATAAGCCACCACCAGAGGTGTCCGGTAGTTGATTTCTACCCTCTCCCATTCAGAAGACATGCATTCCTTGCTGAGCCAGGCGTACATGTGTATGGGAGGATCAAAAGGAATAGCTTTTCTCCAAACGAGTATTCGTGATCTGACATGTGCTACAGAAGCTGTCCATGCCATTGCTGTGGTATAGCTAAGGGGGATATTCACACATTCTACAGTGTGGGCCATTTATATGGATACACCTTAATAAAATGGGAATGGTTGGTGATATTAACTTCCTGTTTGTGGCACATTAGAATATATGAGGGGGGAAACTTTTCAAGATGTGTGGTGACCATGGCGGCCATTTTGAAGTCGGCCATTTTGAATCCAACTTTTGTTTTTTCAATAGGAAGAGGGTCATGTGACACATCAAACTTATTGGGAATTTGGTTTTAACGTAACTTTATTCTTTCATGAGTTATTTACAAGTTTCTGACCACTTATAAAATGTGTTCAATGTGCTGCCCATTGTGTTGGATTGTCAATGCGACCCTCTTCTCCCACTCTTCACACACTGATAGCAACACCGCAGGAGAAATGCTAGCACAGGCTTCCAGTATCCGTAGTTTCAGGTGCTGCACATCTCGTATCATCTGAAGGCAATCGTCTATGCTGTGAAGTTACGAGATGTGCAGCAGCTGAAACTACGGATACTGGAAGCCTGTGCTAGCATTTCTCCTGCGGTGTTGCTATCAGTGTGTGAAGCGTGGGAGAAGAGGGTTGCATTGACAATCCAACACAATGGGCAGCACATTGAACACATTTTATAAGTGGTCAGAAACTTGTAAATAACTCATGAAAGAATAAAGTTACGTTAAAACCAAGCACACCATTGTTTTTCTTGTGAAATTCCCAATAAGTTTGATGTGTCTTATGACCCTCTTCCTATTGAAAAAACAAAAGTTGGATTCAAAATGGCCAACTTCAAAATGGCCGCCATGGTCACCACCCATCTTGAAAAGTTTCCCCCCTCACATATACTAATGTGCCACAAACAGGAAGTTAATATCACCAACCATTCCCATTTTATTAAGGTGTATCCATATAACTGGCCCACCCTGTACTTCTCCACTTCTCTTATATGGGTTTTCAGAGTGCATATCAATGACAAGGGTCTGCTTTTACTCTATACACAGCACCACTTGTGTCCATGGGTTGTGTCTGGTATTGCATTTCATCCTTATTCTCTTAAAGGAGATTCATCTGTAATACCAGACACAACCCATGGACAGGAAAAGAAAAGCAGACCACCTGGATGGACATGGCTTTGATGTACTATTGTATGCAGTGCCACCACCTCCCACCTCTGTATGCTTCCTCTGAAACATGATGAGGAGTTGTCTATATGGATGACTTGTCATCTGACCATCATGGCCAACAAATAAGTTGCATCTGAGTAAGTGCCGGTCTTATCTTTGATTACGTACATGGGAAGCTGACCCCAGTCACGTGCACCATGCCACAGAGAGGACGGAGTGCCGTATGTCTTTCATTTTGTATGGGGAGGCAGGTATTTTCCTCCCAGTGTGTGCTGCTGGACTGATTAGCGGCCAGGTGGGGTCAAACACCAGACTGGACTCATGTGCCGGTCCGGGTTTTGACAACACCTAGCTGCCTTTAAAAGACAGCTGGGTTCAGCAGAAAGGATCTCTGTATTGGGATCTGAGGCTTGTGCTCGGCTTGGAGGTCTGAGACCAGTGTGAGGGGAAACAGGCCTCCTAAAGTCTGTTCATGGACTCTTTGAGGCAGAACTGCCAGTCGGGTGTAAACTAACACCAAAACCAGAAGGTGACTTTTTGTGTTGAATGTGACTTTTTGTTTATGAACTTGCCAAGAATGTGAATAAACACTGAACTGTTTGATTTAAGAACTGGTTGGTGCCTCTATACTGCGTCCGCTTATCCTGTCTACCAGAGCGAATCCCCACAATATATATATAATATAAGTCTTAGAAGCTAAGAGAAAGACAGAAAGAGAAAGACAGGTGCAACACTCCACCAGCAGTGTGACATGTAAGGCTGGGTTCACACGGGCATCACGTTTTGGCTCCGGATGCATCCTGGGTGCATAGCGGCAAACCCGCGCGAGTAGGTACGCAATTGCAGTCAGTTTTGATTGCGATTGCGTTCCGTTGTTCAGTTTTTATCGCGCGGGTGCAATGCGTTTTGCACACGCGTGATAAAAAACTGAATGTGGTACCCAGATCCGAACTTCTTCACTGAAGTTCAGGTTTGGGTTAAGTGGTGTGTAGATGTAATTATTTTCCCTTATAACATGGTTATAAGGGAAAATAATAGCATTCTTTAATACAGAATGCTTAGTACAAGGTCAATTGAGGGTTAAAAAAAAATTCATTCACCTCCTCCAATTGATCACGTAGCTGCCGATCTCCTGTTCTTTCTTCAGGACCTGTCAAAGGACCTGTGGTGACGTCACTGAGCTCATCACATGGTCCAATCACATGATCCATCACCACGGTGATGGACCATGTGATTGGACCATGTGATGTGACGTCACCACAGGTCCTTTAGCCGGCAGCTCATGATTAAAGTACTAAGAAGAGACCGGCAGCTATGCGATCAAGAGGAGGAGGTGAGTTAATTATTTTTTTATTTTTTTATTTTTTAACCCTCAATTGACCTTCTACTAAGCATTCTGTATTAAAGAATGCTATTATTTTCCCTTATAACCATGTTATAAGGGAAAATAATTCAGTGAATAGACTGTCATCTTAGCAACCATGCGTGAAAATCGCACCGCATCCGCACTTGCTTGCGGATGCGATTTTCACGCAGCCCCATTCACTTCTATGGGGCCTGCGTTGCGTTATAAACGCACAATATAGAGCATGCTGCAATTTTCACGCAGCGCATAAGTGATGCGTGAAAATCACCGCTCATGTGCACAGCCCCATAGAAATGAATGGGTCCGGATTCAGTGCGGGTGCAATGCGTTCACCTCACGCATTGCTCCCGCGCAGAATACTCGCCCGTGTGAACTCAGCCTAAGGCTACTTTCACATTAGCGATTTTTTGCATCAGGGATCTGCAAAAACGCTTCCGTTGCGATAATACAACCGCACGCATCCGTCATGAACTGATCCGGTTGTATTATGTCTTCTATAGCCATGACAGATCCGTCTTGAACACCATTGAAAGTCAATGGAGGACGGATCCATTTTCTATTGTGCCAGATTGTATCAGAGAAAATGGATCCGTCCCCATTAGCTTACATTGTGTGTCAGGATGGATACGTTTGGTTCCGCTTCATCAGGTGGACAGCAGAACGCTGCAAGCAGAGTTTTGGTGTCCGTCTCCAGGCAAACTGATGCATTCTGAGCGGATCCTTTTCCATTCAGAATGCATTAGGGCAAAACTGCTCCGTTTTGGACCGCTTTTGAGAGCCCTGAACGGATCTCACAAAAAACGGAAAGCCAAAATGCTAGTGTGAAAGTAGCCTAAGTCAGTTCTCCTTCCAAAAGGACAAGAGTACTGGGTCTACTAAAGAGAAAATGGTGCTGGTTAGCTGAGGGGCCTGTAAGAATTTCAGGTTCATTGGAATGCGAAATTGAGACCGAATTCTGGAAGAATTGATTCGCTCATTTCTACTTTCCACCATCTTCACGTCTTCCCCGGGAAAAGGCACGGTGGTGTCTCCTTCGGTGACCTTGAAAAGGGTTGGTCACCGAAGGAGAGTATACTGGGCCCATTATTATTATTTTTAGGTGCTAAGCCTCCCCTCATCTACATATGCCCTTTAGGAAAGAGAATAATCCATGATGTCTACCAATAAACTGCTAGCTAAATGTAATCCACCTAGATAAAAGGCGAAACGTGCTGGCAACGCAGCGCACCACAATGACGAGCACTGCAGACTGCTCCAGAACACCCAGAGTTAATGAAACCCCCTCAGACTGTCTCAGTCCCATACCGTATCTTATGATAAAATGATGAAAGGATTTGAGGCTATTGAAATGTGATGCTGCCCTGCATTGAGAGATTTCGGAGAAAATCTGCATTACAATACCTTGATTCTCAATTCTTAGTGAGCTCCACTACATTACACAGAAAAAAACTGCACATTTCAATGACAGCTATTAATACTGAAGGAGTCGCAGCCACATTAACTACACATGGAGCAACGTCTTTTCAAATCTCCCCCAATGGGTTATTTTTGAGCGAGCCGGAATGCGTAGAAGAAAGCTAAAGACTATCTATCGGTCCTTGTTACTGCAGGTCTGGTATATACCATTCATGTCCAATGTAGGTGCTGCCAATTTACAGGACATTTATCTTTCTAATTGTTCCTCCATCGCTCAAGTCTTAATCACTGCATAAAGAAAAGAACTGGCAACTTCTAATACACTTTGCATTTTAATCCTTCATCATTTTAGAACTCTCTGCTTGCTGTCAGTGGATGGGAGCATTCTTCTGAATGGGGAGAGGGAAATAGAAGTGTTTCTACACGAGGCAATCACTTCCCCCGAACAAGCAACCATCAATGATATACATATAGATTTTGGTCATTGCTCGTCTAAAGGGGCTTTTCCCACAAAGAAAATGGGGAACAAACAATCCTTATTATGATCTTTCTTCCCCAATCCGCTTTGAGACTATTTCTAGTGGTGCAGGAAAGATGCGGTGGTCAGCGGCGCATTTACATGTTTAAACAAACGTTTTTTTTTCTGATAAAAGCTTGTTTTTTCGTCCACTACTGGGCTCCGTCCATTGTGCAGTGTACAGAGCCGGTTACTGTAGCACTGCTCCTATTCACCTCAATGGGAGCAGTGCTGCAGTAACAAGCTCCGTATATTGCACATTGGATGGAGCTGAGTAGTTTTAGCCCTGGATTTGCCATCAATATAAAAACCCTTTAATTTAATGTGAATGGCCACTTTGAGCCTATGTTCACACTTGTTCATTTACATTCCGCTTACGTGCTAGGAAAACAACTGTATCAGATACCAGGCTGATACATTTTAACAGTGATACATTGAAGCTAATTATCAGCAGGTAGACTTGTGCTGCTGATGTATTTAGCATACAGAGGACAGACTCCACCGTGCTGTAGATCGTAAGCCTTTGCGGTCAGGGTCCTTTCCCGCTTCGTACACGTCTGTCTCTCATACTGTTCTTCTTTTCTGTACTTGTTTCTATATTATATTATGTATGTAAACCCTTTCCTTATATTACTACCACTGTGTACCACAAGTATTAGGTCTACACAGCTTCTCAGTATGTTTCCCTTTATTGACAGCAAGCAGAGATCTCAAACATGTTGAGGAAGTGAAACTAATCATACCATAAAATTTCAATTAGAAAATATGCAGTTGGGGATTGTTTACACAATAGAATTTTGGAATGGCCTCCGAGTAATGTCTGCCTCCCCCGCTGACAAAGTCTCTCTCATGATTCTCCTTCACTAGTGATGAGCGGCATAGGCAATATTCGAATTCGCAATATTTTGCGAATTTTTGGCCGAATATTCGCCATAAATTCACAAATTCAAGAATTCGTGATCTCCAGTTATTGTTTACTTGATTGCGAAAATCGTCAATGTAATATATTCGCGAATTTATCGCGATAACAATATTCACGAATATATAGCACTATATTCTAAATATTCGCGAATTCTCGAAGTGGCGATATTCGCGATTAAAATACGCAATTCGAATATTCACGCTCAACACTATCCTTCACTACGGCTATAAACTGACACCAGTGGCTGGAGCTGTCCACTATATAATGCAGGCTTTCAGGTTCCACGATGTAATGCAAGCTTTCAGGTTTGTCTGTCCTGAACTGTGGTGATGGGTGTCTTAACTCGTTCTCCCTCACCTTGCAGCAGAGTCTGTAAAGCTGTGGTAGCTGGTCACTCTGCTGTTTGTAACACTGTAACTTAATGGGTTTCTGCAGGCTTTGGTCCTTTCCATGTCCCTGTAGCAGTGTTCCTCACAAACAAGCGAATTTCTGGTCCTAAGGCCTTATGGAGCAGGAGCTGATGGACATGCTTCCTCACTAGTGTAGCTAGTTCTCTCTCCTGAGAGAAAGTAGAACCAGCCCAGTCATGTCAAGAGGGGGGATAGGATGGAGTGGTTAGCTCCATTCCCAGTGGCACACATATGCCATCATATAGTAGTATTGCAAACCAAACAATTTTCAGATTCCTTAACTTGGGTATTGCAGATGCAGCTTCAGTACCTCAATACCCTTCCCTCAGTGAGACTGTATGCTATGAGAGAGGAGCGGGAGCAGCCAGGAGAAAATGTCTGCTTTGCTCAGACCACAACTGTTACATCACACAAGACAAGCCTGAATATTCATCAAGCATGGAGAGAGAATGAGCATTTCAGGGGTGTAACCTTCTGGACTGTAGTGCAATATCTGTAATTAAGCCCCCACCAGTCATGTGCCATTCATGATACTGGTTTGTTCTTTCATGGCCTTTAGACCCATTTATCCACCATGGCGTGGTGGTGCCTGCTACCTGCACACCTCCATAGATACAGCCCGGGCAGGGGCGGACTGGCCATAGATCCTACAGGGAATTTGCCCGGTGGACCGATGCCCGTAGGGCCACCTAAGCCCTCCTTTTATGTCACTGGCCAGGTACATACTACTGGGGAAATTAGGGGGGTCATTATTAGAGGAAGTCCAGGCAGCATGCTGAAGGTAGGGCTGGCTTTGTGTTGTTGCCCACATCTCACCTTTTAAGCCCCCTGCTCCATACTGATATTAGAGGCAATTGGAGGAGGAGGACATAAGGTGGCAGCTATTGATAGCCACTACAGAGACTGACAGCCTCTGGAGAGGTGTTTTGTGCAGCACTGTGGTATTTGGTTGAGTGGAATTGTATTCTGAGCTGTACTATGGTATTATTGACCCTGGCACTTGTATTGGCCCCATCCAGGGGCGGACTGTCCATAGACCCTACAGGGAAATTCTACGGTGGGCCGGTGTCTAGGTATCGTAGGCCCCACCTATTTCTGTTGTCCCTGCCTACTTGTGTTGGCCCTTCCTATTTGTGTTGCCCCAACTTCTGTCAGTTTGGACCTCCCTACAAGATGAGGCCACATTTATTTATTTTTTCCAGGGCCACTTTAAGTTCCCAGCAACTTTACGTTCCGAGTCCACCCATGGCCCCATCTAATTGTGTTGCTTCACCTCCTGTCAATTTGGACCCACCTACAACATTGGAGCCACTTTTAGGTTTCTTTCCAGGGCCACTTTAAGTTCCCAATCCACCCCTGACCCCAGGTGACAGGGGTGGGGGGGGGGGGGGGGGGAAGGAGCATTTTGAAAGTTTTTAAAATGATTGTAGCAACATACAATATATAGATTCCTAGGGAGTCATATTTACAACATCTTAAGATAACTCACTAGGTTTACTTGCATTCCTCATGTGGGCCATCACTATGAGTATTGCAAATTGACAAACTTTGCTCTGCTACATTAAACAAATCTATTTCTTCTAAACTTGTGACTGTCCACAGGCATGCACACAATGATACTGGTTCCTTCCAATCTCTGGACTCTCAGCCAGTGCTAAGAAAAAAAAATACATTTTCTTCCTGAGCAGTCTGCAAGCCTGGCTCCTTATTCCTGCATCCAGCCTCGTCGCCTCCTCAATCACATGCGTTGTTTCTCATTTAAATGAACAGTTGGATTCCTTTATTTCTTACAAGTGCTGGATTTGCCTTATCGCCCTTGTTCCTTTGGGGGTTGCCAATTGGTTTTATCCACGGATGTATCATTCCTCATGCCTCCTTTTTTTTTTCCCTTACAAAGAAAAAGAACCACTTCGTCAACAAGCCTCTCCGGAGTGGAAGATTAAAAACCTAGACATCACCTACCTTGCAGCGCTACTCCCAACTGGGTTGTGTAAAACTCAATTAAACTTGTCCCCATTGAATACTGCATTACAGTACATTAAACAGAAAATTCTTCAAGCGTGATGACAAAGCTTGAAACCTTGCCTCAAAGCTGCTCCTTGTAGCTTTCTTTAACATTTCTGTCTTTATGGTTTCGGTCTCCCGTTGATACAACTTTAGTCCAGCTAGGAGAAATCACAGTGCCCCACAGGTATTAAAAGAAACCGGAAAAATATACACTAGACGCTGCTTTTTGGAGCTGCCTCTAATGAAAGATTTCCTGACACACAAGAGGATATATAAATATGGATACACAAAAATTAATTCCGGATTTATTTACAATGACAATTCCACTGAGACCTGGTAATATCATTGAATACAGTTCCTTAGTGGGCTGCTTGTATTTTAAACGGAGGAGACAATCAATGGACTACACGTGTCCACGCTTAACTTTCCACAGATTTCGATAGGCTCCAATTTCCCAATACCTTATCAAAAAAGATGGCGGAGCCAGCGTCTGAGCCGAATGGCTGTGTGAAGCAAGAGCTCAGTTTGAAAAGGTGCCCTTTCAGCCTGTAAATCCGCCTGTTTTGGTCGCATTATGCTGAAGATTGGAGGCCCTAAATCGGGTGAACCGGTGAATCAATCCAAATCGTCCACCAACAGTGGAGAAATGGACAAATTTATAAAAAAAAGCCGCCGCCACTTGTGAGCAGGGAAGCCAAGATGGCGCCGGCGTCTCCACACTCAGCTAGCCGAAAGCATGCAGAGTCTTCTCAAGGAGCACAGGGAGGTGAGGAGAAACCCGACACCCTCCCGATATCCCGCTCCTACCTGAGACTGAGACACCCTGACTTCATCACTTGCTTCTGCCTTGGAACCTCTCAGTGCTGATATAGGCACTATAAAACAAGATGTTCGCCATACAAAATGGAGATGTTGGAGGACTCACAAATAGCCCTGATAGAACATCAATCCGCAGTAACACAAAAGCTACAGGCAGTTCAAACAAACTTGAACTCTATATACAACGCAATTGAAGATCAGGAAAACCATGGACGACGCAATAACCTGCGCTTCAGAGGTATACCTGAAACGGTTGCTCAGGGACATATCCCTAACACAATTGTGCAAATCTGCTTATCCCTCTTGGGTCCTGATTCGGTACATGAAGTGCTACTTGAGAGAGCCCATAGAGCCCTGAAGCCCAAGCCGGCTCCCACAGCACCACCGAGAGATATCATCTGCAAATTCCTCAGCTTTCCAGTAAAAGAAGCCATCCTCTCCAAAGCAAGAGACATACAAGCTGTCAAATGGGACAGCCATGATATTCTGGTATTCCAAGACCTAGCTCAATACACTCTTAAGAAAAGGAGAGCCCTCAAGCCCCTAACAGTTTGGCTCAGGGGAAGGAACATTCCCTACAGATAGACATTTCCATTTGGCCTCACCTTCGTGTATGAGGGCAGCAGGATGTCCGTTACATCTCATCTGGATCTGGATACAGTCTATGACCATCTGAACATTGTCCCACTCGACATCCAGGACTGGTATCCGGTTCAAGACCTGATGAGACTGCCAGCCCTTCCTCCTTCCAAATCTTGGGATAAACAGCTCACCCCTAAGCTACAAAGAGGAAGAAGAGGAACGCAGAAATCTATCCCAAGAAGGCTGCCGCTAGGAGAATAAGAACTTATCATTTAGGTGATCAATCAGCCTAGGCCTAATTCAAGCACTGTCAATTGCTGTTTTCCTCTTCTCCTCCCTCTCATATGTTCTATTATCTTTCCTTTCTCCCTTGGGACAACCTCGGTCCTCAGCCCCCTCTAACCTGACCATTTTCTCAAAAAAAATAAAAAAGGGTACTGAAACATATTTTTCTTTCTCTCTCCCCCCTAACTACTTACTATCTATCTTACCTATCTATTCACCAAGTGATCTTCAAATTATCACTACAACCTTAATACTATT
Source organism: Bufo bufo (assembly GCF_905171765.1). NCBI lineage: Eukaryota > Metazoa > Chordata > Amphibia > Anura > Bufonidae > Bufo > Bufo bufo. The sequence continues at coordinate 50,003,172 of NC_053393.1, read as the reverse complement.
CACCACATCCTATTGTTGCTAATACAGGGAGTGCAGAATTATTAGGCAAGTTGTATTTTTGAGGATTAATTTTATTATTGAACAACAACCATGTTCTCAATGAACCCAAAAAACTCATTAATATCAAAGCTGAATATTTTTGGAAGTAGTTTTTAGTTTGTTTTTAGTTTTAGCTATTTTAGGGGGATATCTGTGTGTGCAGGTGACTATTACTGTGCATAATTATTAGGCAACTTAACAAAAAACAAATATATACCCATTTCAATTATTTATTTTTTACCAGTGAAACCAATATAACATCTCAACATTCACAAATATACATTTCTGACATTCAAAAACAAAACAAAAACAAATCAGTGATCAATATAGCCACCTTTCTTTGCAAGGACACTCAAAAGCCTGCCATCCATGGATTCTGTCAGTGTTTTGATCTGTTCACCATCAACATTGCGTGCAGCAGCAACCACAGCCTCCCAGACACTGTTCAGAGAGGTGTACTGTTTTCCCTCCTTGTAAATCTCACATTTGATGATGGACCACATGTTCTCAATGGGGTTCAGATCAGGTGAACAAGGAGGCCATGTCATTAGATTTTCTTCTTTTATACCCTTTCTTGCCAGCCACGCTGTGGAGTACTTGGACGCGTGTGATGGAGCATTGTCCTGCATGTCATGTTTTTCTTGAAGGATGCAGACTTCTTCCTGTACCACTGCTTGAAGAAGGTGTCTTCCAGAAACTGGCAGTAGGACTGGGAGTTGAGCTTGACTCCATCCTCAACCCGAAAAGGCCCCACAAGCTCATCTTTGATGATACCAGCCCAAACCAGTACTCCACCTCCACCTTGCTGGCGTCTGAGTCGGACTGGAGCTCTCTGCCCTTTACCAATCCAGCCACGGGCCCATCCATCTGGCCCATCAAGACTCACTCTCATTTCATCAGTCCATAAAACCTTAGAAAAATCAGTCTTGAGATATTTCTTGGCCCAGTCTTGACGTTTCAGCTTGTGTGTCTTGTTCAGTGGTGGTCGTCTTTCAGCCTTTCTTACCTTGGCCATGTCTCTGAGTATTGCACAACTTGTGCTTTTGGGCACTCTAGTGATGTTGCAGCTCTGAAATATGGCCAAACTGGTGGCAAGTGGCATCTTGGCAGCTGCACGCTTGACTTTTCTCAGTCCATGGGCAGTTTTTTTGCGCCTTGGTTTTTCCACACGCTTCTTGCGACCCTGTTGACTATTTTGAATGAAACGCTTGATTGTTCGATGATCACGCTTCAGAAGCTTTGCAATTTTAAGAGTGCTGCATCCCTCTGCAAGATATCTCACTATTTTTGACTTTTCTGAGCCTGTCAAGTCCTTCTTTTGACCCATTTTGCCAAAGGAAAGGAAGTTGCCTAATAATTATGCACACCTGATATAGGGTGTTGATGTCATTAGACCACACCCCTTCTCATTACAGAGATGCACATCACCTAATATGCTTAATTGGTAGTAGGCTTTCGAGCCTATACAGCTTGGAGTAAGACAACATGCATAAAGAGGATGATGTGGTCAAAATACTCATTTGCCTAATAATTCTGTACAGGGTGTATTAATGCAAATAATAATGTGGTTCTGTTATTCCAAGTAAAACTGTTTTACACTGTTTGTACTACAAGTAGATGTCTTGCTGATAACAATAATGAGATATATCAGACTGAAATTGCTAATGTTGACGATGAGAGCAGCTTCTGGAAGGCTGACCCCTTCCCTTTTACCAAATTATGATGGCAGATTTAACCATAGTTTCATATAATGTCAAGGGTTTTAATGCCCCGTCCAAAAGATGCCAAATCCTCTCATTCCTGAAAAAAAACAACTGTTCTATACTGTTATTACAGGAAACACATTTAAAATTTAACCACTACCCAAACCTATCCCATTCCAAATATCCACTATGGTTTCATTGTGGTTCAAATTCTTCAGCCTCAAGAGGCATTAGTGTGGGATTTAGAGGGGATGTGCCTTTCCAGTACTGCTCTCATATACAGGATCCAGATGGTCGCTATATTTTCCTCAAGGGACATATATCCAACCAGGTCTATACACTTATTAATATTTATGCCCCCAACACCAACCAACGAAATTGGTTTGAGAGTATCACCCCAATAATAGACACTTTTAAAGAGGGCATAGTTATTATGGGAGGAGACTTTAATGTGACCTTTGACCCCAAGTTAGATTCAACTTCTCACAAATCAGCACTATCTCACAAAGCATTAAATGCTATTAAAAAACAATTCCACAACCAACACCTTATAGATGTTTGGAGAGCCCTCAACCCAGAATCCAGAGATTACACATTCTTCTCACATGCCCATGGCTCCTACCACAGACTAGACCATATTATAATATCTAAAGAGCACCTCTCTCTATGCAACAAAGCCTGGATTGATTCAATCCATCTTTCTGACCATTCTCCAGTTATGGCATCTATCTCTACCCCTCAAATGTCCCCCAGAACTCTTAATTGGAGGCTTAATGAGCAGTTAATATCCTCAAGGGAGCAGGTACTTGAGTTACAGGAATCCATGGATGAATTTTTCACCATGAATGCCCTCCCAGATACCTCCCCCCATGTGGTGTGGGATACCCATAAAGCCTACATGAGAGGTCTGTTTATCAGCGCGGGTTCATTACTGGAAAAAAAAAAAGGAAAGCACATGTAGATTACCTGCTTTCAGAAATCCAAAAAATAGAAACCCTCCACAAAAAATGCCTCCAAGACGCCCAGTTATCCCGGCTTGGCTGTCTTTGAGCAGAATTAAAAAATTACCTAAACACACAATCAGCAAAGTTCTTTTTACATTCACAATACAAATTTTTCGCACACGGGGACAAGGCCTCCAAATTCATGATGAATAGGATCAAAAAGAGAAGAGCACATAACTATATCAACAAAATAGCCAGGCCAGACAGTAGCCTTGCTCTAACAACAAAAGAAATAGCCCAGTTATTCCAAGAATATTATCAGGCCCTGTACAACATCCCCCAGACAGAAAGGGACGCAAACTCTTCTTTCACTAGTCATCCAATTAAATAGTTCCTCCAAAACACTCTCCTTCCTAAGCTAGAACAATCCCAAAAAAGGCTCTAAGTTCCCCATTCACATCAGTAGAATTGACCTTAGCTATAAAAAAAACCTTCCTAAAAACAAAGCCCCTGGCCCAGATGGCCTTCCAGCCTTATATTACCGTACTTTTAGTGATTCTCTGGTTCCGCACCTTCTTAAAATTTGCAATTTATTATCACTACAAGGCTCTCCCCTGTCCCCAGACATGACTAAGGCACATATTACCATCATCCCCAAAGAAGGGAAAGACCCAACTCAATGTGTGAATTACCACCCCATTTCTCCATTGAATTTAGATCTGAAGCTCTTGGCCAAAATGATGGCCAACTGTCTTTCCCCCCCTCCTCCCGCTGCTTATCCACAGAGACCAGACGGGGTTTGTGGCCGGACGAGAGGGTAAAGATAACTCAACCAGATTAATTAATGCCCTGTTCCATGCTAAAAAACATTCCCTCCCCCTTGTTATTCTCAGCACTGATGGGACTTCATGACCCTCACACTAGAAAAGTTTGGATTCCCATCAGCTTACATTATGGCAATCCTCTCAATGTACCAAAATGCCTCAGCATCAGTGATTGTAAACAATTGCCTATCCCCTTCATTTGTTATTAAGAATGGTACTAGGCAGGGATGTCCCCTCTCCCCTCTTTTCTTTGTTTTAGTTATAGAACCCCCTACTTCAAACTATCCGCCAAGAAAACAAAATAAAAGGCATTAAAGGGAACCTGTCACCAGGATTATGTGTATAGAGCTGGGGACATGGGCTGCTAGATGGCCGCTAGCACATCTGCAATACCCAGTCCCCACAGCTCTCTGCGCTTTTATTGTGTTAAAAAACCGTTTTGATCCATATGAACCTGATATGAGTCCTGTGTCCGGAGATGAGTCCAATTTTCTGAGCGCAGCACCGCCCCGCGTCCTCCGAATCTCCTCCTTGCTGGCTGACGTCACAGAGCTGGAGCGCCGAAATCTCGCGATGCGTGAGCTAGCGCGTGCATAGTTCGTTCCCTGTGCTGATGCCAGCACAGGGAATAAACATGATGCCGGCACTGCGCATGCGCTAGCTCGCGCGTCGCGAGATTTCTGCGCTCCAGCTCTGTGACGTCAGCCAGCAAGGAGGAGATTCGGAGGACGCGGGGCGGTGCTGCGCTCCTTTCCGCTGGACTCATCTCCGGACACAGGACTCATATCAGGTTCATTTGCATATGGATCAAAACAGTTTTTTAACACAATAAAAGTACACAGAGCTATGGGGACTGAGTATTGCAGATGTGCTAGCGGCCATCTAGCAGCCCATGTCCCCAGCTCTATGCACAAAATCCTGGTGACAGGTTCCCTTTAACCTGGGGAACAAGATCATAAGGTCAGTGCTTTTGCAGACGATCTTATGATAATCACAACCAACCCTGAAACTTCCCTTCCCATTATATATAACATTTTAGAAGTCTTTAGCCCTCTATCAAATTTCAAGATCAATCTGAACAAGTCCAACGTCCTCCCAGTAGGTCTTAGACCCTCAGTTAAACAAAAACTGGCCAAAACATCTCCTTTCAATTGGGAAACTTCATTTCTCACATATATAGAGGTTAAAATACCTCAGGATACAAACAAACTTTTCACACTAAATTACACTACTCTCCATAAATCCATGCAGGACCAATTGACCAAATTACACTCCCCAACACTCTCCTGGTTTGGCCTCAAAAATATGGTTATGACCTTGGTCCTTCCCTGACTTAATTACCTGCAACAGGTTCTCCCTATCCCCATCCCAAAAGAATACTACAACTCCCTCGCAAAACTAATCAGATCCTTTATTTGGAACCGGAAAAAAATCTAGGATTTCCATAACAGCCCTCCAGAGACCCAGAGCTTTTGGAGGTATTGGCCTTCCTTACCCGCTTTTATATAACAGAGCTATTCTTCTGACAAGAGCCCTCGACTGGTTTAGACAACCACCCCACAAATCATGGGTGGGGATGGAAACCTCCTATCTGAATTACTCATTTAGGGGTCTTTTGGTGGATAATCACAACTTCCCTTTAAGGGATCTTAAAGCTTGTCCAACTGTTAAGGCTACATTGGAGACATGGAAATGGTTCCAAGACTCTAATTATGGTATCCCTATCCCCTCTCCCATTGTGCAAATTAGGGACGTATTAGACCTAGCCTCTGATGACTTGAAACAGTGTATACTGTACCTCTCCCACTTCAGCACTCAGAAATCCCTATCCTGTCAGTGTTCAGCGACTCTGGGACTCTGTTGGAAGGTGAGGCCTTTTTATCCGCTATCCAAGCACCTTCAACTAATCCCTTTATTATTTCCTTTTTATGGAACTTCATCTCCAAAAACATACCATACCACTCTCTGATCAGACCTCTCACGTGGTTTGAATCCCTGATACAGAACCAATCCCCTCCAAGCAAACCTATCTCGCAAATCTACAAACAAATTAGCTCACCGATTCTGCCGCCCAAACCGGCTTATATTAATCTTTGGGAGAAGGATCTGAACCATACTTTTTCCCCTGGATAACTATCCCGCATATTCTTGAACCCTCATGCTTCTTCTCGTTGTGTGAGGATCCAGGAAAATGGTTACAAGGTCTTAACAAGGTGGTATAAGACACCGGAGAGGGGAGTTCGGATGTGTGATGGCGCTGCGGTAAAAAAAAGGGAACCTTCTATCACATATGGTGGACGTGTCCACTTATCTACAAATGGTGGGAAAAAATATTTTCAAGGAGCAACATAATCTGTAATTCAACAGTTCCGCTGTCTCCTCAATTAGCCCTCTTGGGTTACCATTCCTCTGACATACCCCTTAGTATTCCTCCATTATTTAACAAATTAATAATGGCAGCACGTCTCCTAGTACCGCGATGCTGGCTCACAACCGACATCCCCTCTGAAGATCAATGGGTCTGTAAAGTAGACACAATTTACAGATTTGATGAAATTGCCGCCTGGGAAAATAGAACTTACACTAAGTTCAAGGTTGGCTGGAAAGATTGGGAGTTGTTTAGGAAATTTAAATAGAACTACTCAACATTAGCTTTTATCATTAATTGTAAGGTATTAACATCAATTGTAATGTCTGATCTAGGGATCGACCAATATTGATTTTTTAGGGCCGATACTGATACCGATAATTTGTGAACTTTCAGGCCGATAGCCGATAATTTATACCGATATTCTGGGAATTTTTATTTTTTATTTTTTTAAATCCTACACAAATCTGCTGAAAATTAATATGTTTATTGTTAACGTGTAGTTTTTTTGTAAATCTTTCTTTTTCATTTATACTTAATATATATATTTTTTGCTAACTTTTAGCCCCCTTAGGGACTAGAACCCTTGTCCTATTCACCCTGATAGATCTCTATCAGGGTGAATAGGAGCTCACACTGTCCCTGCTGCTCTGTGCTCTGTGCACACAGCAGCATGGAGCTTATCATGGCAGCCAGAGCTTCAATAGCATCCTGGCTGCCATGGTAACTGATCAGAGCCCCAGGATTACACTGCTGGGGCTCCGATTGGAGGAGCAGAGGAGAGGGGATCCTTCGGCCACTGCCACCAATGATTAATACTGGTGCGGGGGGCGCACTTCGCCACCAATGTTTTTAATACTGGGGTGGGGGCGCACTGCGCCAGCAATGATTAATACTGGGGGGCTTGGCGGGGCGCACTGCGCCACCAATGAAGAGAAATCTCTCATTCATTCATATACAGGAGGCGGGAGCTGGCTGTAGAATCACATAGCCGGCTCCCGAACTCTATGAGCGGTAGCTGCGATCCGCGGCACCTGAGAGGTTAACTACCGCAGATCGCAGCTATTGCTCATAGAGGTCGGGAGCCGGCTATGTGATTCTGCAGCCAGCTCCCGCCTCCTGTATATGAATGAATGAGAGATTTCTCTTCATTGGTGGTGCAGTGGCCATAACCCATCCCCTTCTCTTGTCCTCCCTCCTGTCATTGGCTGCAGCGGCAGCACAGGGGGAGGGAGACACTGCTTCCTTCTCCCCTGTGCTGCTGAGGGAACACGGAGAGCGCTGACAGCAGCGCGATCTGTGTTCCCAATATGTTATCGGAATATCGGCAAAATAGATGCCGATACCGATAACGGTTAAAATACTGAATATCGGCCGATAATATCGGTAAAACCGATAATTGGTCGATCCCTAGTCTGATCATTAATTGTAATGTCTTAACATTGGCTATCTATTGTCAATCTGATGTAACATCTACTACCCCTGTTGTACTTGTGCTTGTACGGTCTCTTATGATAGTTATGCCGTACAATATTCTGTAATTTTTATTGTCTTAATAAGAATTCTCAAAAAAAAATAAAAAATTGACTGACTGCAATTCACATCACATAACTAGGTGGCCACACATAGCATAAATAACTCCTGACAGAGTATTGCAAACTCATGTTTTAGTTTTAAAGTGTACCTGAGATTTAAAAAAAAGTTTGCATAATGGCTGTGCTTCTTTGTACAATCATAGGGTCTTTTTCAACTTCACTAATGAAGCCATATTATTCCCTGTTTCAGCTGCACAGCTAGATGCATTTCTCTCAGAAGCAGGGATCATTTCCCTTTTGTGGAATTTGCCTGCACTGTACTGCTGTGACATCCTCTACCTTACTTCCCACTATGTTCATTTTCAGCTCTGGAGCTCACAAAACAGATAAGGAGGTAGAAAACACACTTACAGACACACAGGAGGCTCCTATAATCTTCAAAAGCAGTGTATAAGCAGTTCTTTTATCAGTTTCAGGATCTCAGCTAGCTCTGAAATGCCCCCATTTCCTGTGAGCCGTTTTCTGTGTCTCTGTTATTAGGGACAGATCTTACCTGACAGCAGGCAGTGGACTGCATATTAGCTGGAACTGAGACTCCTAGTGGTAATAAATTTACACCTTTTTTTCAGGCAGATTTTTTAAGTGAAGTGATTTAGAAATTTGCTAGTTACTCCATTCTCTATTAAATGAAATGAAATTATGTGAAAACACAGAGACTCTTTAAGTTGTTCATCTCATGCCACTCATCCTGGGATATGTCGAGCTAAGAGGGATGTTAAGGAGGGGCACACTTGTACGGTATGTCTTATAATTACCTTTAAGGAGTTGACCAGTGATTAAAAAGGTTTTACAGGGCTGTCAAATATACTTAGGTCATTAAAATCAGATCAATGGGGGTCTGACTCACGGCATCTCCATTGTTCAGCTGCCATCCTCCAGACCAGGCTCTGGAACAGCACAACTCAGTGCCATCAATTGTGACTGTGAATGGTACTGCAGTGGTTGTCTCATTTCAGGCATTTACAGCATGTTGTAGCTTACCTAGGCCAGTGAAGTCACATTCATCCGTCACATGGCCTAGGCGCAGCTCATTCCTATTCGAGTGAATGAGGCTGAGTACAATACCAAGCAGAACCACTAAAAACAACCAGAAAAACCCTTTAAGTGTCAGTGGAGGACAAAGCCCCAGACTTCTAAAATGTTCCAATCACATAAGAAGAATTTAAAAGTGGATAGTGGATGGGGGTACTGTAGGTTTGGATGTATTTTAATTTCTATATCATGGCCACAAGACCAGCACTCTTCTGGCTCTACAAAACCAAACTTAGATTATTCTAGAACCCTAGAAGAAATATATGGGTCTTAGGTTCATAATCTGAATTAGAGGTTATGGACTTTGTGAGCAAGTACTCAAAATATTAAAGGAGTTGTCCAGTTTAGACAACCAATTTTCATACATCTGATTTGAGAATTCTGAGTTAATAGAGGGTGCCCTCTTTTCAGGATCCTCATCTCTTGGAAGACCCTTGGAGGACCTGCAGTACATGGACAGTCCACTGATTTGAATAGGCACAAGGTAAAGCTTAATTTTGCCTGTGGTGGTGCTGCCACAGATAACAGCTGATTACTAGGGGGAAGGGGGGAGGTTCCCCACCTGAGGGCACTTAGTGTCCATGTACTGCAGGTCCTCCAAGGGTCTTCGAAGAGATGAGGATCCTGAAAAGAGGGCACCCTCTATTAACTCAGAATAGCTTATTGTCAATAGACCCTGTGAACAGGTAGGAGTTTTCTAAAGCGGACAGCAATTTTAAGTCCAAATCAAGAAATATTTGACAGATAAAACTACCATTTATCTTGATAAAGTAGTCTACAGGGATTTCAGGAGGACATCAGGACAGTGTAGATAGTCATGAGCAATTATTCATTCCTCACCCCCAAAGTACTGCGTCTTAAGAGACTACTAAATTCAATGGAGCTGTAGAATATGGTTATTATAGTCTGAGAAGTACAAATCAATCTTTTTTGGCTTATAGCTTGGTGAAATAGTAGATATTAGACAGAAATTAAAGGATTTATGAGAGTCTCTGAGGATTTTCAAAGTTTTTCATTTGAAGTACTAACAGTGTTAAAGAATAATTTATAAGGCTGCAGAGGATTCACCCTCTTATGGTCACTTGTCTGATTATTAGGAAAACTCTAATAGTAATATTGGCTTCATAATGATATCAGCCACTTTGGGAATGGTTGGTATAATGGAATATGGGAATAGACTGCCAGAAAGCCCTATATTTTTTCCAATAGAAATTACTTTTCTAGTAATATTGTGCAAACCAATTTGCAGGTTTACAAAGCTACAGGTTTTCATCCAACAGGATCCTCCCAGAAGACACATTAAAGGGTCACTGAGCTTTCAGAAAAGGGACGTATGAAAAGTTTGGATCTCTGGGGGCCTGAGCGCTGAGACCCCTAGTGATCTCTAGAATGAGATTTTATTTTCTGTTCAATTTTATATGGATTTAAAAATTACTTTCCCCACACCAATTTTAAGTAGGTACATTACCCTAGATGCAAAGCACTACGCCATTTGGCAAGATTGCCTATACTGTTGCTCACAGAACCTTAAAGGAGTCCTCCATGACTTTCATATTGATGGCCTATCCTTAGGATAGGTCATCAATATCAGATTGGCAGGGGTCCAACTTTCGGAATCCCCTCTGATCAGCTGTTTGGCCATAGCTCCAACACCAGTAGGCACCGCAACTTTAAAGATCCATCCACTGTGTAGTGGCCAGAGCTGGTTACTGCAGCTGTTCTCATTCATTTGAACAGGAGCAGCACCACTACACAGTAGAAGGGGCTGTTTCCAGTGCCAGTGCTACAGTTGAACGGCGGGAGAGCTGGGAGTTGGAACCCTTCCAGTCTGATACAGATGACCTACCCAAGCACAGGCCAATAATTTAAAAGTTTTGGAGAACCCCTTTAAAGACTGTATGCCACCCAACAGTCACTGTGCACATGACCCATGTCCATGAAGCCTCCAAGCATCCCCATTACCACATATGAACTGGAAAAAAGCATTATCACCTCAACAGTTACAATGCTGGAAACGGCACATTGCTTATTTTGCCATAAGACTTCCAATCCATATCCTGTCCAGGAACACATTAGGCATATTCTTTAGCCATTCCTTACATTGCCCATGCATAGTGAAGATGTCTAACTGAAAGCTATGATTGGTGGTGGATCTTCTCATTCTCATACACCATCAGGGCATTACTGCATGATTGTTTGTTCCTTTTTCCTGAGATAACCTATGAAGCTTCTTATATCTACATTTTCTAATGTTCCAGTGATGATTGTCATTCATGGTAACACCTTCAAGAGAAGGTCTGCTCGACGATGTATTGGACAAGTCTCAGCCCTCTACCAGCTTGTAATTATTTAATCTATGGATCTGTCCATTGAAAAACACTTTAAGATTTCCTTTTTTTTTTTTACTTTGCTAAACCGAGCTGTGAACACGTATATGTCTCATTAGATTAACTTCACAGTAACATTTTAATGTTAACATTGAACTTTCTGCTCAGCTAATTATACTACACTCATCACAAATGCAATTTACAGCACAGTATGTCCAGTAAGGGACCAATTTACATTATTTGGATGCAATGGAAGATCGTTATGTAGCTTTGATTTTTGAATTACTCTTACATTAAAAAGGTTATCCCATGATTAATGGAAAAAGATCAGACCACATGTACAGTAGTACATGACAACCACTTTCTAACAAAGCTAGAACCAGCCATGTACCTCACATGGATCCAGAGCTCCCCCCATTCATTGCTCCAATCGCTCTCCTAGATGTATTTCAAGCTGGCAGCAGAATTTAACTTTCACAAATTCACATTTGGCTGCGACTTCAGGTTCTGGCGTCAATACAAAAAAAATTATAAAGAATACAGATGGGTGAATCAGTCAAAATTCTATCTGGGTTTGATTTGTTCAGATAAGTCTACTGATTCAGGACCGAATCAAAAGTGCTCCAGTTGACCTGGAAACTTATGTGTGACGGTCTGAGGTCTTCTAGAATTCTTCTAATTTCTAATATCAAAATTTTTATTTTATTTTTTAATTTTCTATCTCTATTTGCCTGAATTGAACTACCAAAAATTCACATTTGGACGCAATTGAAATTTTAACTAAATTTGAGTCGACTCCAATGTGTGTCAAATCAAGTTGTTCATCTCCAAAGGATGTCTGTACACAATGCTTGATAGACTGGGAAATCTGCCTCGTTCAGCTGTTCTTCTTCTATAGATGGGGGACAGTTTGGTTTATTGTCCTGTACTTATTTTTAATTGCTAAATGTTGGTAGATCGAACACTTACACCCATATCCCCTTGTATCATAGATTCATCTAAGCGTAGGGCCTTACAGAAAGGTTTCTGGATGAAGTTTTGGAAGCCAAAACCAAGATTGAACTAAAAAAAGAGAAGTTTTATCTGTCCTTTTTGAACTGCTTCTCCTTTTATGATCCACTCCTGACTTTGGCCTCCAAAACTGCATGCAGAAACCCAACCATGTGGCAGTACCGTAATTCTGCATATGTATAAAAAGAAAATTAAGGTACAAGTGCTGGGATGGAAAGAGATAGAACACAATAAAATAACTAGAACCTGTCCCGGTAGATGGCTGCTCAAAGATGCTGTAGTGCAAATAAATTCTTCAAAACATCGATGATGCAGGGCAGGTTGCAGTGCTTCTTGCTCGACTTCGAAAAAACGCGCGCCGCTCCGGCCAGTAGCTGGCGCGCGCATAAAGGACCGTGTTGGTAAGGGATTCCGGAGCGTGGAGTGTGACGTCACACCTGTCCTACGGAAACTTCAGAGGACCAAAAAGCCAACCCTACGCGTTTCGAAGCCTACGGGCTTCTTCGTCAGGGATGGTTGCTGTAGGTATCCGGTTCCCATGGTTACTGCTATAATCACCATCCGTGATGTGCCCTGCCTTCATTCCTAGAGGAATTTATGGTATAGTACGATAGTTTATAGGTTTAACAGAGAAATTTATAGTCTTATTGGCAGTCAGATGTATAATTTTAGAATTTTAGAAAGCAAATAATTCCAGTTCTTGATTTAGGCCCCTTGGGGCTAAGCTATTTAATCTAAAAATCCATTTGCTTTCGCACCGTGACATCTGTTGAATGAAATCTCCGCCTCTTGCATTTAATTAGACTTTTTCAATACCCCCAAATATGGCGCCAGAGAAGATGCCCCAGTGATATTGGGCATAGTGGCGGGACAGAGGGTGGCCATTATATATTTTATTTATATTATTTAGATGTTCCCCCATTCTTGTTTTTAGTTCCCGTTTTGTTCTACCTACGTATATTTTATGACAGGGGCATTTGATGAAATATATTACTCCTCTAGTATTGCAAGAAATATAATGGTTAATTTTATACGTATGGTGAGTGTCACCTATCTCTACAATAGGGTATTTGATTAAACCATATTTGATATTTTTACAGTTCTTGCATAATTTACATGGAAAATAGCCCTTTTGTCCTATATGGGTAGATATGTTGTTTTTCATATTTCAGACTGATTTACAAGAGGGTGCTACCATGGTGGCTAGATTGGATGCCTTCCTAAATACAAATGTGAGATATGTTGGAATTTTATCCCCTATAACTTTATCTTGGCGTAGCATTTCCCAGTGTTTCTTGACAATCCTTTTCAGGATGGGTGCCCCTTCACTGTATGTGGTGATAATTGGGATTTTAATGAGCGTATTGGTTAGGCTTATATCATCAATGGTTTGTTTGTTCTGCAATGCATCCTGCAGAAGTATATTACGGTCAACTTCTCTGACCTGTCTCACAATAGGTTCTAGGTCTTTTATCTTATATCCTTTTTCCATAAATTTATTGTTTAGATCCTTAGTTTCTTCTTCAAAATAAGTAATGTCAGAGCAGTTCCTACGTATCCTTATATATTGGCTCCGGGGAATATTTGTCAGCCATGTGGACAAATGGCAACTATTGAGAGGGATAAAACTATTATAGTCAGTTGGTTTACAGTATATTTTTGTCTGGATTAGTCCCTCATCAATAAATATTATTAGATCCAGGAAATTCACCTGCTGTCTGCTATAGTGCGGTGTGAAATGTAAGTAGAATTCATTTTTATTTAAATAATTTAAAAAGTGGTTTAATTCCACTTCTCCAACCTTCCAAATAAAAACAATATCATCAATGAAGCGCTTCCAGAGGACCAGACCCGCAACGAGCTCGCCATGGGGAAAGATGGTGGAATCCTCCCATCGACCCATGTATAAATTGGCGAAACTCGGTGCGAATCTGGTCCCCATCGCTGTACCCCATGTCTGAAGATAAAAATCATGATTGTATTTAAAATAATTATGTGTGAGAATGAACATAATACAATCTCCAATGAATTGAATCTGGTCTTTAGGCATCTTCCCGTCTTTTTCCAGAAAATATTCAGTTGCGGATCTCCCTTTTGAGTTTTCAATGACAGTGTACAGAGCGGTCACATCTAAAGTGCCCAAAATATAGCCATCCTCCCATTTAATGTTTTCCAACAATTGTAAAATATGTTTTGTGTCCCTAAGATAAGCTGGGAGTCTCTGTACATGACTTTGTAATAGGATGTCGACATATTTAGATAAGTTGGCTGTCAAACTGTCGATACCCGAGATAATAGGGCGGCCGGGGGGTTGGTTTGATGTTTATGAATTTTGGGCAAATAATAAAAAAGGGGAATTTTCGGACATTGATTGTTTATGTATAATGCTTCCTCCAGGGTTAATATGCCCTTCAATTTACCCTTTTTCATTAATAGATGCAGTTGATGTTTTATAAGTATTTGTTGGATCAAAGTCCAATTTTTTGTATGTTTTTTTTGTCACTAAGGAGTCGTATAGATTCCTTATGATAGGAATCCTCATCCAGAATAACTATTCCCCCCCCCCCTTTGTCCGCAGGTCTTATCACTATGTCATTACTAGTTTGCAATGTACAGATAGCTTTTTTTCCCCTGATGATGTAAATAAAAATGAATTTTACTTACATTTCACACCGCACTATAGCAGACAGCAGGTGAATTTCCTGGACCTAACAATATTTATTGATGAGGGGACTGTAATAGTTTTATCCCTCTCAATAGTTGCCATTTGTCCACATGGCTGACAAATATTCCCCGGAGCCAATATATAAGGATATGTAGGAACTGCTCTGACATTACTTATTTTGAAGAAGAAACTAAGGATCTAAACAGTACATTTATGGAAAAAGGATATAAGATAAAAGACCTAGAACCTATTGTGAGACAGGTCAGAGAAGTTGACCGTAATATACTTCTGCAGGATGCATTGCAGAACAAACAAACCATTGATGAAATAAGCCTAACCAATACGCTCATTAAAATCCCAATTATCACCACATACAGTGAAGGGGCACCCATCCTGAAAAGGATTGTCAAGAAACACTGGGAAATGCTACGCCAAGATAAAGTGATAGGGGATAAAATTCCAACATATCCCACATTTGTATTTAGGAAGGTATCCAATCTAGCCACCATGGTAGCACCCTCTTGTAAATCAGTCCGAAATATGAAAAACAACATATCTACCCATATAGGACAAAAGGGCTTTTTTCCATGTAAATTATGCAAGAACTGTAAAAATATCAAATATGGTTTAATCAAATACCCTATTGTAGAGATAGGTGACACTCACCATACGTATAAAATTAACCATTATATTTCTTGCGATACTAGAGGAGTAAAATATTTCATCAAATGCCCCTATCATAAAATATACGTAGGTAGAACAAAACGGGAACTAAAAACCAGAATGGGGGAACATCTAAATAATATAAATAAAAAATATAATGGCCACCCTCTGTCCCGCCACTATGCCCAATATCACGGGGGCATCTTCTCTGGCTCCATATTTGGGGGTATTGAAAAAGTCTAATTAAATGCAAGAGGCGGAGATTTCATTCAACAGATGTCACGGTGCGAAAGCAAATGGATTTTTAGATTAAATAGCTTAGCCCCAAGGGGCCTAAATCAAGAACTGGAATTATTTGCTTTCTAAAATTCTAAAATTATACATCTGACTGCCAATAAGACTATAAATTTCTCTGTTAAACCTATGAACTATCGTACTATACCATAAATTCCTCTAGGAATGCAGGCAGGGCACATCACGGATGGCGATTATAGCAGTAACCATGGAAACCGGATACCTATTTACTTCACAGGACAGACTACAGCAACCATCCCTGACGAAGAAGCCCGTAGGCTTCAAAACACGTAGGATTGGCTTTTTGGTCCTCTGAAGTTTCCGTAGGACAGGTGTGACGTCACACTCCACGCTCTGGAATCCCTTACCAACACGCTCCTTCGTGCGCGCGCCAGCTACTGGCCGGAGCGGCGCACGTTTTTTCAAAGTCGAGCAAAAAGGACTGCAACCTGCCCTGCATAATCGATGTTTTGAAGAATCTATTTGCACTACAGCATCTTTGAGCAGCCATCTACCGGGACAGGTACTAGTTATTTTATTGTGTTCTATCTCTTTCCATCCCAGCACTTGTACCTTAATTTTCTTTTTATACATATGCATGTTTATTTGGATCGAGGCAGCCGTCATCCTTCAGGTATCCAGCAGCGGCTCTGTGCGCTACTTGTTCACAGAGATAGGAGAGTGATTTTTTGATAGCGCAGGTACAACCACTTTATACCCTAACTCTGCAGGTAGCTGTACCCCAGAGGATTACATGACCACTCTGGTTTTACAGTAGGCGATGACATCATTCTCCCATTATTATTCAGTATCATGTGCCACCACTTTATTTTCTTTTGCCCTGCCCAAGTCATTAGTTATTCCGGCTAAACCACAGTTCATTCTTCTACGTCTCCGGCATATCTGTTCCAACATTTCGGAGTATTTTCTCCAGCATGGAGATCAACCACATTAGTTCATCAGTGTTTTCGAGTTGAAGGTTAGGGCATTGCAGTCAATTCCTGTTCCTGACTGATGCTTGTTTTTGTCAAGATTATTACTTTTTTTTTCTTCCTGTGTAATGTAGTAGTTCTGTCTGTACTACGCTGAGTGCATATGACGGTATGGAAGCAGCAGCGTCTTCTTATCTATACATCATCTCAAGGAGCAATGTGTTTAGGACTTACTGTGTTAACGCGGTTGACTTTTTTTGTTGCAAAATTGACTGGAAGAAACCAGTAATGGATAATGCTGAGCAAGGCTTAGATATACGGAATCTACGTGTGGAACATGTGTACAGTCTACAAAGTAGACATAATTTAGCAAACAGATTTGGAAAGATGTATCAGATTACCAGATTAAAGAAAATTCTCAAAAATCAGTTCTAAATTCTGGCATTTAAAGCCTTGGGTCCTGCAAACCCAGATCGTTCTACAGTATATCTTCTCAAGCAGAATGTCATGGCCTATGTACTGTATAATGGAATATGTCAGAAGAAGCTTTTCCTGTGCTTTCCATAGGTATTTTACTAATCATGTAGGCAGTTTGGGGTGGTACCAAGACAACCTATATGTGTAACTCCCGTACATGTTGCATGATTCTGAACACATCAGGGGACGTTTATTAAAACTGGAGCTAAGAAAAATTTGCTTAGTTGCCCATAGAAACCAATGAGATTGATCTTTTCATTTTCCAAAGGAGCTTTGAAAAATAAAAGGTAGAATCTGCTATGGGCAACCAAGGCAGTTATTCTTTACACCAGTTTTGATAAATCTACCCTACAGTCCTTTAGCCAAATAGAATATGTAAGTGCCCACTACCAAATGCATCACAAACTCTACTGTTATCACTAATCACACAGGTCATGTCATCAATAAGTTCTAACAGAAGTTTTTTGTGAATCAGCCAAAAAGGTCCTAAAGCTAATTGACAACTGGTCTGTTGTAGTTGGCCTCAGAAGGAGCCACCTTGGGCTAGACTTCATGGGCTTGGCTGATCAAGGAACCCATATTTGCATCAAAATCTAGGTCCACCAAAGGATCAGCAGGTTATCTGGATGGCTATTGCAACAGGCAACAAACCTAGTCATATAAGTCCAGTAAATCTGCGAGTAAAAAGCAAAAATAAGAGAAAATGTTGGAAATAAATAAAACTGAACTACTTATCTCATCCAGAGATATAAAAGTCACATTCATGGGGTTAACTGAAGTCATTTTCAGTGCAGCATTAATTGGAAATTTTCTAATGTTTGATGTAAGTACACTGCAATTCTATATATATATATCTTTTATTTTTATTCTCAGGGGAAAAAAAAGAAAAGGCGAGTCTTAATTTTCCAGAAATCAGGCTTTTTCTACCATGAAGGGTGCATATTAGAAAACCGTAGATTTAAGACTTGTCCACCATGATCAAACTGGATTTATGGCGCATCATAACTCCCCAGACACCGTCCTGCAGCTTATTAATTTAATAGACTCCTGTCCATTCCGTGATGTTCTTGTCATGACAGTTTCTTCAGATAAGGCAAAAGCCTCCTGACAGCCACAAGAACATGTATATATATATTTCTCTGTTTTCCTCCAAGCAGGAATTGTTACGTCTTGTGCTCAGACTTAATTTAAGCTTTTTGGGAAAATGATAAAAATAAAATTTTGAGATGTTTTACTGAATATAGAGATGTGGCTCCTGATCTATCAATATATCCACATAATGTATACTAGACAACTGGACACATAAATACATAGCAACTCCATAATACACTACTAATTATAGGATTGCCTTCATTTTCAGTTGGAGCCATACCCTAAAAAAGCTGGGAACCTGTAGGGACTTTGCTCCTCACTGATGGCTGACAAGCTGCCTTGTCCAATTTGTTCTTACAAGGTGAAATTATAGAGGGGCACAAAGGGCAAATGACCCTGGGCCTTTACCTCCTAGAGACCTTTACCATCTCCACAGTACAGGCTAACTAAAAATCTCTGATGTATCAACATAACCTTGGGAATCCAGTTATCTGGGCACTGTATAGCACTGTTATTGGGCTTTCTATAGCTGTTATTTGGGCTGTTTAGGGTGGTATTGCTGTACAACAGTAGTATTGTTAAGCATAGTACTAGCATGCAGGGTTTTAATAGTGATTATTTTTGGGCACTGTACAGTGATATGATATGGCCACTGTATAGTAGTGCTATTCCAGTACTAGTCATAACAGATGGACAATGTCCAGTAGTATTATTTGGGTACTGTATAGTGATATGATATGTATAGTAATATTACTTGGGAAAGTATAGTAATGTTATTTGGGCAATGTATACTAGTATTATTTGGGCAATGTATACTAGTATTATTTGGGTGCTGTATGGTGATATGATATAGGTACTGTATAGTAGTATTATTTGGGTAATGTATAGTGATATGATATGGGCTCCATATAGTAGTATTATTTGGGTAATGTATAGTGATATGATATGTGCTCTGTACATCTGAGTATTGTATAGGATTATTATTTGAGCAATGTATAGTGAGTGATATGATATGGGCTCTGTACAATAGCATTATTTGGGTACTGTATAGTAATATTATATGGGCTCTGTATAGTAGTAGTATTTGGGTAATGTATAGTAGTATTTTTGGGGTACTGTATAGTAATATGATATGGGCTCTGTATAGTAGTATTATTTGGGTTATGTATAGTAGTATTATTTGGGTTCTGTATGGTGATATGATATGGGCTCTGTATAGTAGTATTATTTGGACAATGTATAGTAATATGATATGGGCTCTGTATAGTAGTATTATTTGGGTAATGTATAGTAGTATTATTTGGGTACTGTATGGTGATATGGGCTCTATAGTAGTATTATTTGGGTAATGTATAGTGATATGATATATGCTTTGTATATTTGAGTATTGTATAGGATTATTATTTGGGCAATGTATAGTGAGTGATACGATATGGGCTCTGTATAATAGCATTACTTGGGTACTGTATAGTAATATGATATGGGCTCTGTATAGTAGTATTATTTAGGTAATGTATAGTGATATCATATGGGTTCTGTATAGTAGTATTTAGGACTGTATAGTGGCATTATTTGAGAAATGTATAGCAGTTTTATTTGGGTATTCTATATTACTATCTCTAGGACACTACAGTAATAGGGCAGTGATAGGGGAGTGTCCATGTAACTAGCTGAGTGGGAGGAGCTATAAACTAGCTGGGCGTTGTTAGGGGCAGAGATAGGGGTGTGTCTATGTAACTAGCTGGCGGGAGGAGCTATAAACTAGCTGGGTGTTAGGGGCGGGGCTGGAGCTGTGGCAGAGGAAGGAGCAGTGCATCATGGGTTTGGTCGGATACAGAAACAGGAAGTGTTACATACAGGATGAAAACAAACCAGAGGGATTCAATGAAATGGTGAAAACGGGGCAGGAGAGTCCAAACTGAAAAAGAAAAATCATGCAGAAGATGCACATGAGGTAACCAACTACATGAGCTTATCTGTTAAAAACCATAGTAATCCTTTAAAGGGTTTTGCTATGGATTTTAACGGATGCACTCATGTAGTTGCTTACCTCATGTACATCTTCCCCACGTTCTTTTATTTTATTTTATTTGGACTCTCTTGACTTCCCTATCCCTGCCCCGGAAGTAACATAGGAAATAAGAAAGAGCTGCATGGACAGGGTCATGTGACCACAGCCCAGAATGGGAGATAGGAGCAATAAAAGTAAAATAAATAAATTAATATATCACCGCTTCCTGCAGAAATGATTATGTTAAAAAATGTTGATGCAAAAAGGAAAACTCCTTTAAGAGAATGGTTAATATCAGTATATTCCTTTATTGATTGATAACATTAAAAAAGATACCTATATAACATATAACATATGCTAAATTAAATAAACTTATTTAGTAAACAATGTAAGATATTTTACCAACATTACACTGGCAAAGGAGTCAGAAATTTCGGCTCTTTGAAGCCTATGTCATGTCCACAGATTACTGCCACTGTCAACTATCTTCGGCAACATAATGGAATGGCCTCAGACACCTCGGAAACATGTTGGTTTTTACAGCCCGGCGTTATCCTGTGGTGCTCTGCAATCAATTACCGTTATACCACCATCATTAATAATTTTCTTAATGAAAATGATTCTGTTGATCTCCGCTGTATTTTAATTATCAGAGTTAAGCATAATTACATTGCAGCTCTGAGCTGGCATGTACACTCCTTTAGGGCGCAATTTTGTTTTAACACACTGATAATGTAATTTTACATTGTGTCAGTTGTTTAGTTATTATCCAGTCGTACAATTCCGCCGGATTCCTGATAACAGATAATAACCTCAGTACCTACCATATCCTGAAGTCATTTAAAAAGCAATATTGGAATTTCTTAACTAGCTAACTTAATCGTCTTATGAATGCATAATTCCCATTGCTAAATATTTGTACCGACACCCTGTTTTAATAATGCTGCTAAACGCAGGTAACCATACATGTAATGAGAAAGACAAGATAATTACATTTCTTCGCACAAACACGTTTCTTCTTTAATAACAATGCAATATCGTGACCCAGGAAATATTTGCAGAAGACATTTAGCTCTATCTTTATTTCACTTGGGTCAATTATTTTTTTTATTTTTTGGAAGGGGGGGTGGGGTACAGCCAAGGGCGGACGTAAAGACTGACCATGTGGTTGGTATGGAGTCCATGAAGGGGGTCTAGATCAAACCAGAGGTAAGGCCTTCCATGGCTTAGACTAGTTGTATTGCAGTACCTCAGAATGGGCTTCACTGCAAAGGGTTAATTGCTATAATATTACAACATTGCTAAGTCAAATGTTGTGATTTGATATGTTTGTAAACCTAATGGCATTGTAAGGACAATTAATGGTTTACTTGGTGGCTGATTGCGTTGGGTTGCCAGGAGATGGCCCTGGGTCCGCACCCTGATTAGTTAGTGAGTCTAGTTCTGACTGAAGAACAATGAAGACTTAAAAGGTGCAAGCTCCCCAGAGGTGGGCCTGAGATCAGAGAACCCTCATCTCTGAGACATCTACAGCCAATGTAGCACCTTTACCACCAAAGTGCTCCTGAGAGAAGGAAGTTAGAAGGTCTAGAACCCACGGGGCCATGCAATAGAGTCAGACAACAAGATGTTGTGCACGTTTATAGCAAAGAGACCTTACTGCTGTGAGAGGGAACACTGCTAGCACATCCTTTTACACTCTGACCCACCCTCTTTTGGCAAGAACCTCATTGCAGTGAGATTTTAGAGAAAGAAGGAGTACTGCAACCCATCATTGCTGCTGTCCATACACAACCATTGGGAAAGAACTGCACTGTTACAGTATACGCTTTGGAATTGTGCCTTGTTATGAACTACTGGAATTGTTTTGTACCAGAATCGAACACAAGGTTGATTCAGATAGATCAAAATTAATTTTAAGAAATCTCTCGTACACCATTATTACTCTATTTACTATACTATTAATGTCACTTTATTTCAGGTGAGATTTCATATCCATAATCTAATTGGTTGCTATGGGCAACTAAGCCAGTTTTCCGTTACACCAGTTTTGATAACTCTCCTCCGCCTTTTGGCATTCAAGTGCGACAGCCATGTTTGACTCATTCAGCAGCCTGTCCAGATCTTCTAAAGATATCTTAACCTACCGGTTTACTGCTGTAGAGCTGGATCTACAATATATATCTGAAAAAAAGGGGGGCAAAAGATATTGCTCCCCCAGAATTTCAGCAGCCTCCCAGTGTTCATGGTGCACGGGCTTCTCAGGGCTGGCCACTCTGCAGTTTAGTCCTAAGATATAAAGGTGGATATCCAGCACTCGTTCCTTAATTTTTTTTTAGTTTATTAGAAAAAGAAGACATATTAAAATCCAAAGATTTGTTTCTGCACTAAAATGAGTAAGGGTGCATTGACTCCAGAAACGCACCAGAAGATCTTTGGATTTTAATGTCTAGGTCCACATATATTTTAATATGTATCTAATAAAGTAAAACGTTTTTAAAGAACAACGAGTGCTGGACATCCACTTATTTAAATATATTTATCTAAATACCCTAGCCAAGGCAGAGGGGCTTTTTGACACACCCCTGAGGAACCCAACACCCAGAGACATGTCCCCCACTATGGCTGTAAATCAAAGCTCTTTCTGTGTCGAATAGTAAATGTTCATATTTCAATGTTATTAACATATTAATAATCTATCTATTGGCAGTCTTTGAATAAAACATTCTACCACTCTCGTGTAAGATATTAATTTATTCCCATTAGAGGATCAGGAACAGACATATAGTCAGAGTAGATATTTTGCACATTCCACCAATATTAGGTTTGTCAATCAGAACCCTGCAAAGGGCAGGAGGGCAGTGATTGGTTTGGTAATGGACATGTTTGAATATTTCAGAAAACAAAATATATTTATTATAAAAAAAAGAGAAAATGCATATAATATAGATCGATCAATTTTACACACCGAGCTTGGATTCCCGTCAAATAAATAAATCAGATGTAGAAAACTCAAACTTTTAAAAGGCACTGTGACCCCTGGTGGGATCCAAGACACCTCACGCATTAGATTTTGAAAGGATATTTTTGCCTTTAAAGCCATTTAAAATAAATATATGTACAACTTTGCAAATAATCTTCGTTAAAAATATCCTAACAATTTGTGTCTACAGCAAAAAATTGAGGACAGATGTAAAGCTTGTCTCAGAGATGAGATCTCTATCTGCAGACTAAAGGTAGATCCTGCTAAGTTTGGTGAGATCTGCTGACTAATGGATGCCTGGGCTGATTACACACATCAGATTAACAGAAGATTCTACTGTAGTATGTTAGATCTGCCAATTATCTGCAGATAAATATCTCTTGTTTATGAAAGGCTTATGAGAGGTAAACGCATTGCACCCGCACTGAATCCGGCCCCATTCATTTCTATAGGGCTGTGCACATGAGTGTTGCGTGAAAATCGCAGCATGCTCCTCTTTGTGCGTTTTTCACGTAACGCAGGCCCCATAAAAATGAATGGGGTTGCGTGAAAATCGCAAGCATCCACAAGCAAGTGCGGATGCGGTGCGATTTTCACGCACGGTTGCTAGGTGACGATCGGGATGGGGACCCGATCATTATTATTTTCCCTTATAACATGGTTATAAGGGAAAATAATAGCATTCTGAATACAGAATGCATAGTAAAATAGGGCTGGAGGGGTAAAAAAAAATAAATAAAAAATTAACTCACCTTAATCCACTTGTTCGCGCAGCCGGCATCTCTTCTGTCTTCATCTGTGATGAAAAGGACCTTTGATGACGTCACTACGCTCATCACATGATCCATCACCATGGTGATGGATCATGTGAATGACCATGTGATGAGCGTAGTGACGTCATCAAAGGTCCTTTTCATCACAGATGAAGACAGAAGAGATGCCGGCTGCGTGAACAAGTGGATTAAGGTGAGTTAATTTATATATTTTTTTTATTTAATTATGCTATTATTTCCCCTTATAACCATGTTATAAGGGAAAATAATACAATCTACACAACCTTGAACCCAAACCTGAACTTCTGTGAAGAAGTTCGGGTCTGGGTACCACATTCAGTTTTTTATCACGCGCGTTCAAAACACATTGCACCCACGCGATAAAAACTGAAAAACGGAACGCAATCGCAGTCAAAACTGACTGCAATTGCGTACCTACTCACGCGGGTTTGCCGCAATGCACCGGGACGCATCCGGACCTAATCCGGACACGCCCGTGTGAAAGAGGCCTTAAGGCTGTCCATACACTTTAGATAGCTGAGGGATGAACACTTGGATGCTCAATGGCTATAACTCCTAACCCCCCATACACATGTATACTTAGCAGAACACTCTTGTGGCCTGAATGAGAAAAGTGATGTAAGCTGCTGCCATGCACCTTTTGTGGTGGCATATCTCTCTTGAGAATAAAAGGATCAGGCATGTTGATATACAAAAGCCAGATCCTTCTTCCCCCCACATATGTGTTCACTGAGGAGTGAGGACACTACCATACACATTAGATGGTTGGCCAGTCCCACCAAAATCAGTGGGTTCAGCAAAAATTAATCTAATGTGTGTAGCCAGCTTAAGACAGTATGATTGCTAGATTTGACTACACATGGTTTGTTTGTAGTCTGTAACCATGGAGATAACTAGATCTCAATAGACAGAAGTCCACTGTGTGAAGCTCAACAACAAGGTGAACATCAGGACATACTTCTAAAAGTCTACATTGCTGCATGTATTGAACCATATTTTTCCACAGTATTTAGGTTGAGGCAGTTGCCACCTGCTTATTTCGCGAACAGAACAAAAATCTTCTCATCAATGTTCACCTGCAGAGAAATTCCAATTGGAAATGGAAAATCATAGACAATTAGATTTTAGCCCCTATGATAGGCCTTGCAAATTTATGATAGGCCTTGCAAATAACCTAAAATTATGGAAGACAGGTGAGCACAGAGTTCCAATGAGGAAACCCAAATGGTAGCAATCAGCCATGATACAAGCTAATGGTAATTTATAAAAACAAGGTTGATGGAAACAAATCTAAGTTCCCATCTCCCATTGGTCAAGACATTGGACAGTTCTTAGACCTTTGAAGATGCCTGCAGAGAAATTCTTGAACATATTGAGCCGCAAAAAAATGACATGAATGGTTTTCCATTGTGAGTAAATAAAGCGTTAACTTCAAATCTATGAGTAATAAGCCTGGTTTTCATAATTGGGGTCACCTAAGAGCAAAAATCATTGAAGGAGATATACCAAGCTATGGTATCTGATTTGAACGTAGATCATTCCCAGCCGACAGCGTTTTCTCCATTGTGCATGTTCCTTCACAACAAATGTTATGTTTTACAGAACCTGACATGCATTATTTAAATGCAAATTGATGCTGTGTATTTATATATTTAATATTTCATTTGGTGCTTTCAAAGGCTTGTGAAGGTTACAAAGAAATCTACTTCTGAGTGTGTAAAATGTAATGATTAAAAGGACAACTTGTAATTGTTTTGAGGAAGTTTTTTGGAGTCTTTGATGTTGCGATTAATGTTTCGGATGTAAATAATTTGATATGAACGCCTGGTTTGCTTTAAATTCATATTTTTTTCTCTTTCTTTATAACAGTCAATAGGTTGCCTTGGCAAAAACAAAAAACATATTTCATCTCAGTGTGCTCCTATGTTTGTAAACCTAGAATAAAATGTGTAAAATTCTAATATGTTCTGCGAAATCTACAAAGAAATCATCAAAGTCTCTTCAAGGCACAACTAAGAGTTGTGTTGGTTCACAATAGGAAATATTACCATAAGCGACTTGTGTGCTCAGTATTATACTATCTTACCTTGTGTTAATCGATCACAATATTCAAAGGGGGAAATAATCATATTTTTCACCCTATAAGACGCACTTTTTTCTCCGCAAAGCAGGGGGGGTAAATGTCAGTGCGTCTTATGGGGTGATTACTAATGTGTTCTTCCATTATGGAAGCACTCATCATTACAGGAGCACCAGGGAGCGGTGAATGCAGCATTCCCTGTGCGGGCTCTGTACTCACTGATTTCTCGTCTTCATCAGCCGCACGCTGTGCTGTGACCTGCACACAGTGTGAGGACATCTGTGCACTCTGTGGCCTCATGCTGTGCAGCATCACAGCACAACGGTCACATCACAACAGGAAGAGCAGGCTGCGCGGCAATCGGCACCTTAAATAAGCCTAATATAGGCGTATTTAAGGATAATAAATGACCCCCAATATGCCTGAGTCTTGTTGCATATAACATAGGCTTTCAGGGTGCCCCCATACTCATTAGATTTTTGTAGACAGTGCTACGGGGTATTTGGCACTGTTTCTGTGAAGGAAGACCCCATTAGATATTTACCCCAACCACCCTTCCTTTTATTTTAAAATTAAGTGCATTAAGAATTATAGTTTCCTTTGGCATCTGAAACCACAAAGCTAAACCGTGAGTATCTTGAAATATCTATAAATTTACAAGTTTCTTTTTAACTTTTGCTGATTATATCTGGTTTTCATGGCAACTATAATGTATGCATAGTGGACTGGCTTGTTATAGCATCTTGTCTTATAGGCCTATAAGGTATATCTACCTGGGTATTCCAGGATCTTGTAGCTGGTGGCCTATCCTAGGGATAGGCATATCTAATTGGCATTGGGTTTGACACACCACAACCCCAACCGATTAGCTGTTTCAATGCAGCTCCAGCACTGGAACTCAGTGCCAGAACTAATCAGCCTACACAGGTTATTGCAGCACCACTCCCATTTACTGTACTTCAATGGGAACTAAGCTGCAGTAAACAACTCCATCCACTACTCAATGGACAAAGATCTAGTTTGTGCCAAAACTACTACAGAATACCTGATTGGTGTGGATGAGGTTCTTTCCCACCACTCCCCCTTCCGATCAGATGTCGATGATGTATCCTAAGAATTGTCCATCAATAACAAAATCAACCCCTTTAAGGACAGAAAAAAATTACTGTAATTGACTGTCACATGGGTTTCTAATAACAAGCCTCCTCTCATTAACCCTTTCAATGAGTTGGCTACAAGAGGTCTTCTAGAGCAATGCCACTCGGCACAAAATTCACACAGATATGAAAAATCCATGGGCTAGTGTTGAGCGAGCATGCTCGGCCGAATTCCAGTTCGGCTCGAGCATCGCTATGCTCGGCACATGGCAGTACTCGGCCGAGTACCGTATGTGCTCGAGCGCAATGCTCAAGTCTCCTCCTCGCACGTTTCGCAGCTTCTAAGCAGCCAATAAACGTCCAGTTGCTGCCCTCACTGTAATGCCAGTAGCAGTGATTGGCTGGTCGGAACGTGTCATCGGGTGCTATGCGGATACGCCAATGAACAAGGCCTGACTTCTCGATTCCAACAGAGGAAAGCAGCTAAACATAAATGCACTTTAAATGTGTTGCTTATAATGTACTGAATACACTGGATTTCCATGCACTCCTTCCACCACAAACAAGGGTATATGGTTGAATATTCCTTTTCTCATCCTCCTCCTCCTCTTCCATCATATCAACATGCTTATTCGTCACGTATAATGCCCTCCCATATAGTGTTTTACGGGATCAGCTCACATGCAGGCCCTCGCATATAATTTTTTAGAGGGTCAGCTCACCAGCAGGCCCTCACCTACAATCTTTTACAGGGTCAGCTCACCAGCATGCACGCACAAAAAATCTTTTTCAGGGTCAGCTCACCAGTAGGCCCGCACTCCAAATCTTTTACAGGGTTAGCTCCCCAGCAGGCCTGCACATCAAATCTTTTACAGGGTCAGCTCACCTGAAGGCCCTCGCATTAAATTATTTAGAGGGTCAGCTCACTTGCAGGCCTACACCTCAAATCTTTTACAGAGTCAGCTCACCAGCAGGCCCGCACATCAAATCTTTTAGAGGTTCAGCTCACCTGAAGGCCCTTGCATTTAATTGTTTAGAGGGTCAGCTCACCTGCATGCCCTCGCATATAATGTTTTACAGGGTCAGCTCACCTGAAGGCCCTCGCATATAACTTTTTACAGGGTCAGCTCACCAGCAGGCCTTCACCTACGATCTTTTACAGGGTCAGCTCACCAGCAGGCCCGCACCTAAAATCTTTCACAGGGTCAGCTCACCTGCAGGTCCGCACCTAAAATCTTTTACAGGGTCAGCTCACCTGCAGACCCGCACCTAAAATCTTTTACAGGGTCAGCTCACCTGCAGGCCCTCACCTAATTATACCTAATAGGTAATTTGCGCACATGCTGCCTTGCTTGGATGTGGTAGCCATAGCCGTTTCTCAGGCTCCCTCTCCAGAATCGAACCATGGTCTACATGGTTTGGGCTGAAAATAACATCGAAAGTTGATAGGGCAGACATCCGAATGGATCGTTGCCGTCACGGGGACGTGCGAACGTCCCCAGGTTATCTAGAGTCACCAAAGCGGCAGCAGGCCCTCACCCATAATGTTTTAGATGGTCAGATCAGCAGGCACTTGCTCCAAATCAATCATAATTTTTCAAGGCTGTGTATGATGCCCTTTTTTATGTGTAATAAAGGGTGTTTTGTAGTGCCGGTTTCTTGTAATTTTTGGCAGCCCTTTCACTTAGTGCATAGGCTTTATGAGTGTAGGAGTCCCTCTACCTTAACAATTGTACCACAATGTGAATGAGGCCCTCCTTTATGTGATATACAGGTTGTATCGGAGTGCCTCTTGCTTGTAATTTTTGGCAGCACTTGCACTTTATATACAAGTAAATATATATAGGAATGAATGTTTCCTATCAATTTTTCCTCTAAAATAGATTTTTTTTCTTCGGTTTTGTGCGTATTATTGTCAGTCTGTAAAAGTGGCGTACTATTCGGACAACATTGTTCCCAGCAGCGACCTGGGAGTCCAAGATACATCCAGACATCCTCCCCATGCTTTCAGAATCATTTCAGTGGTGTTTCCATCAATTTCTGACATTTTCCTATGAACCAGACACCCTCCCCTCTTCAGAGCAGGTGGTGCCTGGTTTAGTGCTCGGCTTCTCCCATTGACTTCCATTATACATGTGTTCGGCCCCAGCCCCCGAGCACTACGGTGCTCAATCAACAGTACCATGGACTTCTCTGTCAATGTCTTTTTTATGTACCAAAGAAATGGCACTTCACAAAAAGATCTCATCTGAGAGCTGGGATTACCATGCACACAGTTTGTACTGGATGTGGCTATCATCAGCAGGCAGCTCTTCGAAGTCCTCTCCTTGACAAGGAACATTGTCCAAGAAGGATGTTTAAAGTGTAACTACAATTTGCTGCTGTTTGAAATAGCAAAACCTAATACTACTGAGAAGTCTTCTGCAAATAGATTATGAAATGGAGCGACAAACGCAAAGGGCCGACGGTCCCTTCATAGCCACATCATACCTGATGTAATCGGATATCAGAGGAACGAAGCATCTACTAACTGGCGATGCTCTCAGTCACAGGACATTGCACAAAACCAAAAGGCCAAGCAGTAATGTGTCTTTTATTTACTGTACAAAAACTTTTAACTCCATCCTGGGCTCTTCATCGGATATACCTTGTAGCAAAAATACTGTAACTTTAAGAGGTCTAAAGCAGGTAGAAAATGTCTAAATGTTGGAAAATATAATAACTGGGGGACATTTATTGAGACCGATGTCAATCTTTCCCCTGCACCACAATTATGAAGGGTGCATGCCTCTTACCTAATATTTGTGGTACATCTTTACAGGTCCATGTACTGTTTTGGATAATTTGGACCCAAATGTTGAATGAAGAAGGAATAATCAGCATTTCTGTGCAATCATAGCCAATGAGTTATATGAACTACTTGGCTCCATCACTGCATGGTGCCCATAGATCCCTGATACCATTTATGCCATGAATTCTGTGGCTAGGTATATCCAGCCTCAATTGCACAATGGATCCCAAAAACATCTACATCAACATCACAGGGTATTTCAAAAAGAGAGACTTGATTTCAAAGCCGCATATTTCATGGTGGCAACATGTTACAATCGCCCAAAAATTTACAAATGGTTTAACAAGTTATTACAGGGGTTATGTCATCACAGAGACATATCGCTAGGATATGCCCCCATTGTCTTATAGGTGCGGGTCCCACAGCTGGGAGCCGCACCTATTTCGAGAACGGAGCAGCCGCTCTCCATTCATTTTCTATGGGGCCGCCGAAAACAGCAGAGCCAGCTGGCCCATAGAAGTGAATGGGAGCGGTGGCCGGTCAAGCGCACTTCTATGGGGAGCGCGCTTGGTGGTGGCCGGACTGGAGTCCTCCAGGCACCACTTTGCGAGGCTCCGTTCTCGATATAGGTGCGAGTCCCAGCAGTGCGACCCGCACCTATAAGACAACGGGGGCATATCCTAGCAATGTACCCTCATTGTCTGAGGTGAGACAATCCCTTTAATTTTCATGTTCTCATGTTTTCCTCTGAAATGCGTCGTCGCCCTGTGCTCTTCACCTTACATAAGCAGCCTGATTCCCCAAATTATTGGTACCAACAACGAACACTCTTTGGCACTGGCAGATCAATGGCAAAATGCCGATGAATGCACGATACGTCACATTTACAGAGATTCAGTCTTGCTGAACTACAGAACACAAAATGCCTTGTGTTGCGGAGAGGCCATCTCGGGAATGATGGTTGGCGGTTGCTGAGATACAGCGATTTCAAATCGGGTCCATCTTTTTGAAACACCCTTTAAAATCAAATGCCACAAGCTTTACCTTTGTTGTAGACGATACAGTTGTTCTTGCTATCCTCGACTCCTTGCCAGGTCACATCCAACAACCATTTGGGACCATCGGTCAGCACCAGAGGAACGGGAGCCTTTGTCTTCTGCCGGAAAAAGAATAGAATCAGTAACGATTATCAAAAAGAATCCAAAATTGAGTCAATTAAGATTCATATTATCCCAGCTCAGCCATTCAGTCGTCATCTATATTCCCAGCGTCATCTCCTTAAACAATGAGAAGGGATCAAAGCGTTCCATCCTCTCCACCGATCTGAATAGCAAAGTTATTATCTAGGATATTTCCAAACGATACTGGATCAGATCTCCCAGATTACCGAGATCTCCAGTGGTTTGGAATTCTAAAAGGAAAATGCAGATGACTTTCAGAGCAGTAAACCATGTTTGCAAGTGAACTTTAGGTACATTGTACTTCGCTATCAAGAAGATCTCGCCATTTCCTGAAACAGACAGGAAAGAATTCAGAGAATCGGTATCCATTTCAAACCCCTTATCCGCTGTTACATTTATTTTCTCGTAGGAAATTATTCGGAATGAATAATGTAATTTTCCCTTCTCTATCTTCTGCCGCCTGATGATGTACAGTTTTACTGCCGCTGAAATAATAATATTGTTAATGTTTCAATATGTAGTCGCAAGACTATAAAAGACGCAGAGTGAATACATTTCAAAGCAGAGGAAGCAAAGCATGACACCTCTTGTCCTTTGAGGTATAAAAATATAAAAAGAAAAAAAAAAAACTGAAGAGCTTGTTCCATATTTTTTCTCATTGAGGATTTACTGTTCCATATAAAAGGGATTTTTATACCCTATGATTAAGAGACGCTACAATCACACAGAGGTAAAAGCTGCAGCCAGATGCTGGGCACGGTGGGGCTGGCGTTGAACGCGTGACCTTGTAAGGCTGGTTTCAAACGTCATTTTCCCTTTTTTTTTGCACCATTTTTTTACTTGCGTTTCTTGTGTTTATTGTTATTTTTTTAGTAAAAAAAAAATTGCTCCCTATGGAAACTTTGAAACACATTTTTGTGCCATCAACATCTATTGTTTTTTTTTTGTCTCTGCTTGAAAAAAACACGTGTT
Organism: Bufo bufo; assembly: GCF_905171765.1. NCBI lineage: Eukaryota > Metazoa > Chordata > Amphibia > Anura > Bufonidae > Bufo > Bufo bufo. Next base: position 49,971,297 of record NC_053393.1, on the reverse strand, counting down.
GCGCTTTTAATAGTTTTTAGGTCAGAAAGGAAGTGACATCATAGGGGGGGTACATGCTCACCAATTTAAAAAAAATGCATGCCTTACAAAATTGCCTTAAAACATGTGCTAAAACACACTGCATATTAAAGACATTTTTTACAAAAAACAAAAAAAAAAGCCATAAAAAGGGTTGCAACATGATAAAAGTGCAAGTATTTTAAAGGTATTTTTTTCTGTCTAAAATTATTGTGTGAAGAAAGCCTAACACGTAGATTTGCTCCCTAGTACATCTCATTGCTGACGTCCCGCGCTACACTTCTACACAATATTGAAATAATGAAGAAAAAATTAGGGGGGGGGGCCCTTTCACGCGGGCGAGTTTTCCGCGCAGGTGCAATGCGTGAGGTGAACGCATTGCACCCGCACTGAATCCGGACCCATTCATTTCAGTGGGTCTGTGCACATGAGCGATGTTTTTCACACATCAGTTCTGAGTTGCGTGAAAACCTCAGCATGTTCTATATTCTGCGTTTTTCACGCAGCGCTGGCCCCAGGGGGCTGCGTGAAAATCGCATCGCATCCGCAAGCAAGTGCGTTTTTCACGGATGGTCGCTAAGAGATGTTGTTTGTATACCTTCCGTTTTTTATCCCGCACGTACAAAACGCATTAAATCGCATTGCACCCGCGGGATAAAAACTGAACAACTGAACGCGATCGCAAGCAAAACTGAATGAACTTGCTTGTAAAATCGTGTATTTTTCACTGAACGCATCAGCAACGCATCCGGACCTAATCCGCTCACGCTCGTCTGCAAGGGGCCTAAGGGTGGCTGCACATGGTTGGGTATTACGAACATTTTTTTCTGCATGGATTTTGTGCGAAACAAAAAGCACTTTCCGCGCACAAAGCTGCAGCGCGCACCCCGAGGCCGCCTGCATACAAGTGCAGGTGAACGCACATTAGATCCCCACAAATTTCGGTGTGGATTTATGTAGGTTTCTCTACCATATCCGCACCAAAACCCGCAATTTCTGATTGCGTTTCGGTGTGGATTTGATGTTCTTTTGCTGCAGATCTCACCCATTATTGGAAAAGGGTGAAATCCGCAGCTAAAAACTCAAACCTCATAAATGACCTGCTGCAGGTTTGGAAATCCGGGCGGCAGATCAATTTCCGCAATGAAAAAAATCTGCAAAGTGTCCATGAGATCTGTGTAGTATCATACACTTTGCTTGTACTGTACTAGGCTGCGTTTTTTCCGCGCGGCGGAATCCACATGGAAAATCCGCAACGTGTGCAGACGGCTTAAGTCCACACGGATCATACTTGATAATGATGATTCAGAAAATCTGCAAACATTCTGCAGGGAAATTTGCAAGACTAATCCTCACCAAATCAGGAAGCGTTTGGCGCAGATTTGCAGCTACGGATTTTCATGCACAGTCTGTAAAGAAAGCGGAAAAAAGCCAATACTTCTGAAGGTCCGATTTAGTCATATATTTCCAGGAGGAATAGCAGAGGAATTGCACAATTCAGTTCTAATAAAAGATGCCGCCAGAAACATTATTTAATGGGGAATGCAAATATGGTACATAAATAAATGGGTAATGATTATTAACTTTAGTTCGACTTCTGTTTAACATTTTCATTTCCATAAAGCCTCATTCACACGTCAGTGTTCGGTCAGTGATTTCCATCAGTGATTTTGAGCCAAAACCAGGTGCGGCTTTAAACACAGATCAGGAGCAGATCTTTCCCTTACATCTTATGTCTGTGGAGGCTCCGATCCTGGTTTTGGCTCACAATTAGGAATGGAAATCGCTGACATTTGAATGAGGCTCATGCAGACGACTGCATGTATTTTACGGTCCGCAAAACACGGATCCTCTAAAAATACGGATGACGTCCGTGTGACATCCGTATGGCATCCGCGTTTTTTTTTTTTTGCGGATCTATTGTAACAATCCTTGTCCTTTTCTGCAAAGCAGACAAAAACAGTTTTATTTTTTTGCGGAACGGACTTGCGCACAACCGGATACCGGATGCACACTGAGTCATTTCCGTTATTTTTGCGGCCCCCTTGAAATGAATGGTTCTGCATATGGGCTGCAAAAAAAAGAAAAAGAAAAAAAAGGAACGGACACGGACAAAAAACAAAGTTTGCGCGCATGAGCCCTTAATCGGCAGGGTCAGGCCTACAAAGTATTTTGGCTGATTTATTCGGGTTGATCCTGCTGACAATGGCCCTTTAAAGCCATAAATGCTCGTTGGTGAGGTCTACTTGACAGGTGGCTGATATGTATATGTACCTGCAGACTCCTGCAATGTCAGTTCTGTGATATAGAGTTATGGAGTCTACTCTACATCCGAAAAATTGGATGGTATTAAGGGTCCAGCTGTAAAAAGCTGCTGCGCAGACCCTTCGCGCCTCTGCCTTTCACACCCTCCTTTGGCAGCTAATTGGTAAGATCAGAAATTCTAGATTTTCAGCTCGGAGGGAGCGCCGGTGTAATGTGACTTCCTGGCTGCATTTGCTGAATGTTTGATGGTCGGGGAATTATTTGCCGCCTTGTTTTCTTCTAAAACAGTTTCTTATGAATCAGTTAATCTCATTGTCTTCAGAATAAAACCCAGCGCAGCTTGTACGCTGTGCTATTTTTTCCACAATAAAAGCTCCAGAATTCCAGCTCTGTTCGCATTATATAGCGGCCAATGGAGAGAGCGCGATCTCATACTTATTTCCATCACAGTGGGTCATGGACCAATTTGAATATTTGGATTGTATAAAGATTATCACAGTAGTGTTGTCATCAAAGGCAGCCTTACAGACGCTGCGCATAAATCATTTTCAATGAGAAAAAAAAAAAAAAAACATAGTAAAATACTGTACCATAAAAAAGAAAAAAAAAAATTGGTTGTAATTCCTAAAGAATGAAGGTTACGGCATATCAGTATAAAATCACCATGAATATCAAAGCATATCGCGTTTCAATTAAAAATCGACATTCGTAAGAGATGCAGAAATAACAAGTGTGAAAATGAATTCTGTGTCCTGGAAATGAAATCCACTTTTTATTTCATGTTTCTCTTGGCGTCAGCAAATCCATTCTACAGAGTTAGAATTTGGGCCAAATTTTTTGAAACATTTGAAGTCTATCGAATCAGGATTTTAGGTGATTCGAATTAGAAGCTACAGAGACCCAGGATGTCAGCCACAGCTTTTCAGGGCACTTTTCTTTTGGGTCAGATCAATTCAGGTCTTATTCAAAACGGACAGTTGATTCGGTTGAATCAGACCTGAAACTAATTAGCAAAAATTCACTTGTCTCTTATTCCATCTACACTTTACTACACTCACACTATACTATACTATACTATACTAACACTATTCTATATGAACTATATAATACTAATACTATACGAACTATATTATACTAACACCACACTATACTATACTATACTATACTAACACTATTCTATATGAACTATATAATACTAATACTATACTAACTATATTATACTAACACCACACTATACTATACTATACTATACTATACTAACACTATTCTATATGAACTATATAATACTAATACTATACGAACTATATTATGCTAACACCAAACTATAGTATTCTATACTAACTATACTATACTCACACTATACTATACTAACTATATTATACTAACATTATACTAACTATACTATATACTATACTCACACTATACTATACTAACTATATTATACTAACATTATACTAACTATACTATATACTATACTAACTATATAATACTAATACTATACTAACTATATTATGCTAACACCACACTATACTATTCTATACTAACTATACTATACTCACACTATACTATACTAACTATATTATACTAACACTACACTACACTATACTATTCTATACTAACTGCACTATACTCACACTATATACTACTAACTATATTATACTAACACTACACTACACTATACTATTCTATACTAACTGCACTATACTCACACTATACTATACTAACTATATTATACTAACATTATACTAACTATACTATATACCAGTGATGGTGAACCTTTTAGAGGCCGAGTGCCCAAACTGTAACCCAAAGCCCACCTATTTATCGCAAAGTGCCAAAACAGCAATTTAACCTGAATACCAATATAGTGTATCTTCCATGTACTTTATCATTTAGCTATAATAGCCCTGGCAGGAAAAGCATAAGACATATTAGTACACCATAGACTTTTTCCAGGGTGCGGGTGCCCACAGAGAGGGCTCTGAGTGCCGCTTCTGGCACCCGAGCCATAGGTTCGCCACCACTGTTATATACTATACTAACTATATTATACCAACACTATACTATTCTATACTAACTATACTATACTCACACTATACTATATACTATACTATATTATACTAACACTATACTATATACTATACTATATACTATACTTACTATATTATACTGACAATATAATATACGATACTATGCTATATACTATACTTCCTATATTATACTAACACTACCCCTTTTCAATGCAAGGGTGCGATCCGTGGCAAAACTGCATCAAATCCACCCCAAAAACCGCAAGTAACACCTATTTGTTTTCTAGTGTGGAAGTGCATGCAAAATGTCTGCAAGACAGCCTGCACCCATGTGCCGGTAACCTAATAGGGACCTTAGCCCCCTTTTACACGGGTGAGTTTTCCGTGCGGGTGCAATGCGTGACGTGAACGCATTGCACCCGCACTGAATCCTGTCCCATTCATTTCAATGGGGCTATGTACATAAGCGATGTTTTCACGCATCACTTGTGCGTTGCGTGAAAATCACAGCATGTTCTATATTCTTTTCACGCAACGCAGGCCCCATAGAAGTGACTGGGGCTACCTGAAAATCGCTTTGCATCTGCAAGCAAGTGTGGATGCAATGCAATTTTCACGGATGGTTGCTAAGGAGATGATGTTAATAAATAGGGATGAGCCCCAGGACCCCATTAAAGTCCATTTACGTTATAATTTCCATGATAACATGGTTATAATGGAAAATAATAGCATTCTTTAATACAGAATGCTAAGTAAAATGTCCATTGAGGGTTAAAAAAATAATAAAAAAATTACTCACCTCATCCACTTGATCGCACAGACGTTATAGTCTTCTTTCTTTCTTTTTCTTGCAGGACCTGCAAAAGGACCTGCGCTGATGTCATCGCGCTCACCACATGGTGACGTCTGCGCAGGTCCTGCTGAATGAAGATAGAAGAACCCGCGGGAAAAAGTCGCAGTTTGCGGCACAAATAACCTTTAAGCCGAAATCCGCGGCAGATATACGCCAGAAAACTGGCACATATTATTTAGTAAATGACCCCCATAGTTTAATAAGTAAATAAAAATAAAGACATAATAAATAAATAAATAAACAACTAAGGAGGAAGACGGTGGTTTGTTCCAGTCATGAAATCAGAGTCATTTTTTATTAGCATATTGTAGCTTTAAGTAACATAAGAAAATAATATGGCCCGGTAATTTTTAGTTCCTATGTACATTAAGAATCATTTGAGTAACTCAAAGCATATATATTTGGAAAAATTCAATAAAAAGATTTTTACAAGAATCATTTAAGGTAAAGATTAAAAGGTGTAACACCTATGATATAACATGAGGCTTGTAAGATAATCTTAAGTGATATTAATGTAAAATAAAAGGATACATGGGAAATGCTAACTTAAAGGAGAACTCCACTCCAAGTACTATTGTTACACTGTGTTATGCCTTATGCAGGGTCACAAGGGGTGTAGCATGACATGATGTTTCAAAGTCAGAATCCCTATGTCATACACCGCACAGGGCACAACATATCAGTCCTGTCCAGAGAGCTCCTCGGATGATACCCACATGGAAGACACCTGCTGTGAGTAGAACTTCCAGTTCTACCATAATTATCTGTGAAACTCCCATGAGACATCTAAGACACATCAAACCTCCACTGTATCTGTAGGTACAACTCCCAGGATGCAAACTGGAACCATATACATGGAAAAAGTTCATTAAAAAATAGAGATTTTAATACAAAATATTTAAAAAGAAAACCTTCCAACAATTATAATCAGTGCTTCTGGTATTCTAACAAGGATGTTATATTATTAACTATTCATAGTAAAAAGTAGTAATTTAAAGGTGTATTCACATCTCAGAAGTTTATGGTGTATCCACAGGAGATAGATAGATAGATGGATAGGGTCAAGCCTTCGGGGCGCACACCTATCTCCAGAAGTGGGGTTCCTCAACACCCCTGTCCTGCCTGATGCCAGTAACCCTATCACTGGAGTGGTGACTGCGCATGTTTGGCTCTCTCCATTCACATCTGTCGGAGTTCCATGGCTGTTTTTGGATCTCCCACAGAAGTGAATGGAGAAAAATGCACATAGGCGGCCAACTTAAAGGGGTTATCCCATGACTAATGTAAAAAATAAAAATCATATAGTACATGACAATCTCTTTCTAACAAAGCTAGAACCAGCCCTGTACCTCACATGATTCCAGAGATCTCCACATTCATTGCTCTGCTAGATTTATATCAAGCTGACAGCTAAGGGGAGTGTCTATTCTGCTGCAGCTCAGGGGGAGTGTCTCAGCTCTCCCTATCACAGCTCAGGGGGTGTGTCTCAGCTCTCCCTATCACAGCTCAGGGGGGGTGTCTCAGCTCTCCCTATCACAGCTCAGGGGGCGTGTCTCAGCTCTTCCTATCACAGCTCAGGAGTTTGAAGGATGAAACTGAGCATGTGTGGTTATCTCAGTGATCAGGTCAAAGAAATAAGAAAAAGAACAAAAAACAGGTGGCGCTTACAGATACATTTTATTAAATAACTCAGTGGCTATGCAAATTTATTACATGCAATTACAAAAGTATTCAGATTCTGGTGCTGGTTTGAAAACTGTAGAATATATTTTTCATGGGACAAACCCTTCAAATCCGCAGCTCCAGGCAGGACCCATTCTGGAGATAGTTGTAAAATATTGCACACAATTTATTCAAATCAACGACTTGTCTCTGTAATGCAGGTCCTCCAAAGCGAGAGCTGCTCTTTGTAACCTCTCTCCTCTTGGTCTAAGAGGTGAAGATCCACCCCCCTCCCCCATTTACATAGACCTAACTTATAGAGCAGGGATCAGCAACCTTTGGCACGCCAGCTGGTTTGAAACTGCAACTCCCAGCAAGCACACTTACTAGAAGTAAAAGGAGGATTCTCTAAGTTGTCGTTTCAGAACGGCTGGAGTGTCGGATTTTGATGGTACTTATAGAGTATATACTGTAAATAGAGTTTCAATGCCAGACAATCCCTTTAATACCACCTATATAAAGTTGTGTTCAAAATAATAGTAGTGTGTTTAAAAAAGTGAATAAAGCTCAAAATTCTTCTAATAGATTTTATTTCTATACACACAAATGCATTGGGAACACTACACATTCTATTCCAAATCAAAACATGAAGAAAAATATATCAAATTTGTGTTGTTCCTCTAATAAAATTGAAGAAAAGTGAAAATTAGACTGTTCAAAAAAATACCAGTGTTTGGATTCTTCTTTACAAACTCAAACATAAATATATAAACAGAAAAATGTTTGAAGATTTTGCTTTCCTTTGAATCACTGAACTAATATTTAGTTGTATAACCGCTGTTTCTGAGAAGTTCTGGACATCTGTCTTTCATGGAGTCAACCAACTTCTGGCCCCTGTGAACAGGTATTCCAGGCCAGGATAATTGGACTACATTCCACAGTTCTTCTCTATTTCTTGGTTTTGCCTCAGAAACTGCATGTTTGATGTCACCCCACAAGTTTTCTATTGGATTAAGATCCGGGGATTGGGCCGACCACTCCATAACGTCAATCTTGTTGGTCTGGGACCAAGATGTTGCACGTTTACTGGGTTTGGGGTCGTTGTCTTGTTGGAACACCCATTTCAAGGGCATTTCCTCTTCAGCATAAGGCAGCATGACCTCTTCAAGTATTCTGATGTATTCAAACTGATCCATGATCCCTGGTATGCGATAAATAGTCCCAACACCGTAGTATGAGAAACATCCCCATATCGTGATGCTTGCGCCACCATGCTTCACTGTCTTCACAGTGTACTGTGGCTTGAATTCAGTGTTTGGGGGTCGTCTAACAAACTGTCTCCGCCACTAGACTCAAAAAGAACAATCTTACTTTCATCAGTCCACAAAATGCCTCTTTAGGCCGGTCAATGTGCTCTTTGGCAAATTGTAACCTCTTCAGCACCTGTCTGGGACTTTGCGGGGGCTTCTTGCAGATAGCTTGGCTTCACATAGGCGTCTTCTAATTGTAACAGTACTCACAGGTAACTTTAGACCTTCTTTGATCTTCTTGGAGCTGATTGTTGGCTGAGTCCTTGCCATTTTGGCTATTCTTCTATCCATTCGAATGGTAGTTTTTTGCTTTCTTCCACATCTTTCAGCTTTTGGTTGCATTTTAAAGCATTTGCGATCATTTTAGCTGAGCAGCCTATCATTTTCTGCAGTTCTTTATATGTTTTCCCCTCTCTAATCAACTTTTTAATCAAGGTACGCTGTTCTTCTGAATAATGTCTGGAGCAACCTATTTTCCTCAGAAGTTCAGAGAGAAATGCACTGTAACCAGCATGTACAACATTTGCTTCCTTCCTTCTTTAAATAAGGGCAATAATTGCCACCTGTTTTTCAAAGAATGAATGACCTCACTCATTGAAGTCCACACTGCTATTATTTTGAACATGCCCCTTTCAATAAGTGATTGAATTACAGAGAATCAGCAGCATGCATGTCATGACTGTTGGGTCTGTTGGATTTCTATTACTCTACTACACCTGCTAGTAAATTATTTGCCATGTAGAAATATAATTTCTACCAAAAACAGTGATTGATCAGGTTAGTGATGTCTGACTGCTATTACTTTGAACACAACTGTACACTATATACAGTACAGACCAAAAGTTTGGACACACCTTCTTATTCAAAGAGTTTTCTTTATTTTCATGACTATGAAAATTGTAGATTCACACTGAAGGCATCAAAACTATGAATTAACACATGTGGAATTATATACATAACAAACAAGTGTGAAACAACTGAAAATATGTCATATTCTAGGTTCTTCAAAGTAGCCACCTTTTGCTTTGATTACTGCTTTGCACACTCTTGGCATTCTCTTGATGAGCTTCAAGAGGTAGTCCCCTGAAATGGTTTTCACTTCACAGGTGTGCCCTGTCAGGTTTAATAAGTGGGATTTCTTGCCTTATAAATGGGGTTGGGACCATCAGTTGCGTTGAGGAGAAGTCAGGTGGATACACAGCTGATAGTCCTACTGAATAGACTGTTAGAATTGGTATTATGGCAAGAAAAAAGCAGCTAAGTAAAGAAAAACGAGTGGCCATTATTACTTTAAGAAATGAAGGTCAGTCAGTCAGCCGAAAAATTGGGAAAACTTTGAAAGTAAGGGCTATTTGACCATGAAGGAGAGTGATGGGGTGCTGCGCCAGATGACCTGGCCTCCACAGTCCCCGGACCTGAACCCAATCGAGATGGTTTGGGGTGAGCTGGACCGCAGAGTGAAGGCAAAAGGGCCAACAGAACGGAAGACCATTTCAGGTGACTACCTCTTGAAGCTCATCAAGAGAATGCCAAGAGTGTGCAAAGCAAAAGGTGGCTAAGGTGGCAAAGCAAAAGGTGGCTACTTTGAAGAACCTAGAATATGACATATTTTCAGTTGTTTCACACTTGTTTGTTATGTATATAATTCCACATGTGTTAATTCATAGTTTTGATGCATTCATAGTCATGAAAATGAAGAAAACTCTTTGAATGAGAAGGTGTGTCTAAACTTTTGGTCTGTACTGTATGATATTATCTAGTATACACACAATAAAAGTATCTGATGTTTTGCCAAATTAAAGATCTCCAAGGATTTTATGCCTTCAGGAGGAGGAGGTGGATGCACATGAAGTAGACATACGTGCTGGTTGTGACTTGTCCGATCAGTTTCCATGTTCCCATTCCATCAGTATTATTATGATAAAGAATGTAGAGGAAGGAAACAGAAAGTGGATGTTTCCTGAAACGATATCTTAGCAATGATATCAGATAGTTGCACATTACAAGCAATGACAGCAGTTCAGTAATAGTGTCAACTCTTTTGGTTTTCTATTGCAGAGCTCTCCATCCTGTGGCTCTCAGACTGTTCCAAGGTAATGTGCCCGCTCTCTAATGCTCCAGGTCCAGGAGCTCCAGTGGATGTATTTGAAGTCAATGAAAGTCATTCTTTCGGGCTGCACAAAGGTGGTTTTAATGCATGACCTAGACGTTGGGCTAAATAGATCATCCAGACTTGCCCAATACTCATTATTAAAGGGATTCTCTGGGCTACAGATATGGATGATCTATCCATAAGATAGGTCATCGACACCCGGCACCCCTACCACTCAGCTGTTTCAGTCTTTGGTGCTGGAGACGATACAGCGTATAGACCAGGGGTGAGACAGCTCCATAGACTGTGCAGTGGCCGTGCCAAGGTACTACAGCTCAGCTCCCATTCAAGTGAATGGGAGCTGAGGTGCAGTACACCAGCCCCGGAAACGACATAGTGTATTGAGCCTTCTGTTTCTGACTCCATCCAGTTTCCAGCACCGTGGCAGCCTGAAACTACTGATCAGCATGGGTGCCGCATGTCATTCTAAGATCAATGACCTACTGTATCTTAAGGATAGGTCTTCTATATTTGTAACCCCTTTAAATTTCATATATACTACTACCGTAATCTATGTATTATCTCATTTAGATAGATTATAAAACTACCATAGCTACAATCAGTCAAGGTCTAACTAGATGAAGGAGGTCACCTTCTAGACCTACTTGTCAATCAACCATACCAGGCAGTACAGCATATATAATGACAGTTCTGCTTTAACCTGTTCTAACCAATCAATATCCTGGCACTACCACTATGGGCTGGTACTCAACTATGATTGTACTCAACACCCAATTTGTACTAGGTTGGCATACAGATGTGTCCTTTCTCTTGACTTGACATATCTCAGGATGTGTGGGACTAGATGATCAGCATTGAAAAAAACAACAACAGGATTTTGAGATACTCTGTTGGGCGTTGTTTATGCTATATGTGTCTATGTGCAGCCAACCAGTGATTGTGATGTAAATTGCAGACTGTTGATGGTTTTGCAAATATTTCACAATAAAGTATTGAATTTGCATCATGAGGAATTTGAGTCTTCAATTGTGTTGAGCGAATTGAAATCTGCGAAGCGGACTTGGATCCGAATTTCAGGGAAAATGTTATTTGCTGTGAAGCCAAATGAAAAATAAAGGTACTGTACACTGTCAGCTTCGAATGGACAAACATACAAGTGTTCTGTGAAAAATGAATGGGCGGCTCTTCAAAGTAGAGGTTTCCACGCTCACCTTTCCACAAATTTTGTTGAAGACTAGTGATGAGGGAAGTATTGAAAAATTGGATTCAGCGTTTCTTTGTAAGTAGTGGGTGCAATGACAGGGAAAAGGGATTGCGTCGCTAGGCAAACCCTCCCCCCCATCATTGTACCCCACAGATGCCACATTTAGCGGTATCTGACATTAATATTACAGTGTAAAAAAAATAAAATAACATCTCATCCATTTGATTGCGAAGAGTCGGCCAAAGATTGAAGATTGAAGAGCCCGCGCAAAATCCTGTGCGCGGTGACGTATGGCATCACCATGGGGATGTCATCACGGGCCATGTGAGATTTCACACTGGATCTAAGATGGAGGCGGCCTGCTCTTCGCGATCAAATGGATGAGGTAAGTATGATTTTATTTATTTACTTTTATTTTACACTGTAATATTAATGTCAGAAGCTGCTATCAGCGATAAACGTGGCATCTGTGGGGTACAATGATGAGGGGGGCCTCGCGGCCCAATCGCCGTTTCCTGTCATTGCACCCGCTACTTACAAAGAAATGCTGAATCCAATTTTCCAATTCTTCGCTCATCACTAGTCTTCAACAACATTTGTGGAAAGGTGAGCGTGGAAACCTCTACTTTGAAGAGCCGCCCATCCATTTTTCACAGAACACTTGTATGTTTGTCCATTCGAAGCCGACAGTGTGTACAGTACCTTTATTTTTCAGAACATTCAATAGTGACCGTGAAAGTAACTTCACTCTGCCTTTCTGAACTCTATTTTAAATTACAAAAAAGTGAGGATAAGAAAACGTATTTCTCTGAGTTTTCCGGAAGATTTGTGATTTTATCCGTACAGCGCAGATTGCCGGCTGTTCTGTAATGTTGAGCATTAAAAGGACCAACTCACTCATCCCTGTAAACAAGACAGTTGGAGGTCAACAGCAACCTACAAAAATGTTCAGGGACACATCTTACTCAAAGATTGAGATAAAAAAAATATTTCAAATATTATTTACTGCATATAAAAGCGGCCTACTTTTTTATTTTTGGACTACCCAGGAGTGTACACAGATCTCCTGCCCCAACCAGCTTCCCAGTACACGTGTGCCAAACACTCCCAAGTAACAAAAAGGTAAAGCCTCAGATTTCTTCCTAAATTAAAAAAAAAAATATTGAGCAGATTACAGTAATTTTTTTTTTTTAATTGTAATAAAAATTGCAATAAAAATTAGTCGCCCTCCACCTCACCTTTTCAGACTTCTAAAGGTGAGTCACAATTATGCTGCTTATTCTGACCACCATATTTGTCAATGTATTTACACCAGACAAGTGGAAAATATACATTGCTAAATCTCCTGCTTCCCTTCTATTACAAAGCTGTCTGCCTGCAGCCACCACTAGGGGGAGCTCAGTGCATAAGAATTTATACAGTAACCATCTACTGGAATGGAAGCGGAATTAATCTCTCTTTGCACTGTGCTCCCCCTGGTGGCGGTGGCAGTAAAATGCAGTGTTTACTTGTCTTAAAAAGAAGTTCAGTGTTGACCCCAACCCCATAGGCAGGGATGCACCTAGCCTTTCTGCTGCCTGAGGTGAAAACTGAAATGGCGCCCCTCCCTCCCTCCCAATGTCAATTTCTTAACGTAACCCCTTCACTTCAGCCCATGGCCGTTCGGCTGCCCCTCTCTTGCCCCTACCTGGTGCTGCCTGAGGCTATCGCCTCACCTGGCCTCATTGGTGGTGCACCCCTGCCCATAGGCCCCATGGAAGTTGCTTGGTATGCTTCCATTAAATGTATGTCACTGGTACAACCGAATGTAGCACAATTGCTGAAGATTTTCAGCAAAGGAATTACATGCGGAAAATCCACACCGTTAACGTTCTGTGGACATCGCCCCACACAATATCCCCACATAACTTGACACGTGGTGTGGATTTGAAATCTACAGCACGTTAATTTATGTTGTGGATTCTGCAGTGGATTTCGGCTTTTGTAATGTATTGTAGAGGGTCAAATCTAGAGCATATCCATGGAGATTTCTGCACTAAAATCTGCACCAACTGGTGGTCCTGCCACTTTCTGGTACTGAGCGATGCCGTCACTGACTACTTTACATGATCGCTTCAGCCAATCATGGGCCTCAGTGGTCACATGAGATAGTCAGGTATATCATTGCTGATGGGACAATCAATGATCAGATCTAATCTATGACAGAAGCAAATGTTCAGTTTCTCTACAGCGCCACCAAAGGGGAAATGAAGCATTGCATCATTCTCATTGATAGAATTGTTGCAGTTAGTGTTGAGCGAATTGAAGTCAACAAAGTGGATTCCGATCTGAATTTCAGGGAGAATTCCATTCTCCGCAAAGCCGAATTTCCTACTGCTTCGTGGTAGCGAATCGATTTTCCCTGAATGGAGGTAAAAAATAAAAATCTTACTTAACTCCTCCATTTGAGCGTGAAGAGCCGGCCACCACCATCTTGATTGAAGATCTTGCACGAAATCCCGTGCGCGGTGACGTATGACATCATCACATGCCGCGCAAGATTTTGCACTAGAACTTTTTAATTTTTTTTATTTTACACTGTAGTATTACTGTCAGATGCCGCGATCAGTTATGAACGCAGCCTCTGAGGGGTACAATGACGGGGTGAGGCACAATTGCTACTTACTACTTACAAAAAAATGCGCTTCTGGACGAAGTCATTTGTCACAAAGCTAAGTCTTTTTGTAAAATTTGGCGATGCAGCCGAATCGAATTTTTCAGTACTTCGCTCAACTCTAGTTGCAATGACGGATGTGTCGGGTCCTCCGGAGGAAGGAATGCTTTTTGTCGCTGTCTACTCTCTGGGCAGTGGGAGGATCCCGAATGGAACCCGTCTATTATATCTAGTAGCTCATTATTTTTAACACTAGTGTATTTGTTTTTAATAGCACAGAAAATTTTTCTGTAAACCTAAATGATCACATAATGAACTTCAAAGATGTAGCTATAACAGCGAGTACCGCTACCTGCCACCGTCAGTTCTTCGACACGGGAGAGCGTTAAATCTCTTTTACGGTAAGCACTGGGTGTCAGGGCGCCTCTCTCTGTAATGCGGAGAATACGTTATTCAGTGTCAGCAGCTGCTTACATTTGACACTCATTTGTTCCTCGGGGTGGAAGTCCCTTCAGGCGAGGTTTCAGGCAAGTTGGAAAGTAAATGACACTTGGCTGCTTTACTACTGGCAATGAGTCGTATTTAGGACAATTGTCTGTTCTCTTCTGTGGAAGATCAGATACAATAAGTCCCGTGGTTATAGGTAACATAGTTGTGTCACATTGATGAGCGCAGGGAGCACGACATGAGAATGATGGGTGTAACGTTCACTAGATGGTCAGTAGTTTTGCAGATTTTGTTTATCTTTCTTAGTAGATCCGTGCATCAGAAGGATATGTAAGCAAAGTATCCAACCACATCCTGTGATGTATCCATAGGTTTCTATGGACAAAATAAGTGTCCTATGAATGTCATACAGCACCTTAAACGGGTTAAGGCCTCATACACACGACCATACTTTCAGTCTGCGTCTGATCCACATTTTTTGCAGATGGCACGCAGACCTATTCATTTCAACGGGACAGTAAAATAATGCGGAAAGCACACAGAGGTCCCCCGTGAGCTGTCCTCATCTATGTGGCTGTATAACCAAAAAATAAAAAAATAGAACATGTCCTATTCTTGTCCATTTTGCGGACAAGAATAGTCATTTTTACAATAGACAGGAATGTGTATGTGAAGGTTCTCATTTATCCAGGTCATGGTATATCTGTAAAGAATAAATCAAGGCAACTGGACTTACTGTAGATTTCTTGAAAACGTTTCACTCGTTCTTCCAACGAGCTTTCTCAATTCCCAGAGAATTCTTGTACAGTCACTCAGAATTGAGAAAGCTCGTTGGAAGAACGAGTGAAACGTTTTCAAGAAATCTACCGTAAGTCCAGTTGCCTTGATTTATTCTTTACAGAAATTGACAGGAATAGGCAAACCCAGTCTGCGGACCACAAAAACAGATATGGTCGTGTGCGCATGAGGCCTAAAGGGGTTGTATAGTGCTACAGTATTATTGACCTATTCTCAGGATAGGTCATCAATATCAGATCTTTGGGGGTGGGACTCCCTCCACCCCCGCTGATCAGCTGTTTGAAGGGGTAACAGCGCTCCTCAGAATTACCTCCTCGACATCTCCTTGTAATTATAAATGCTCATCCCATCCATTTGGTGGCACTGCTACCCTTCAAAGGCCTCTTTCAGACAAGCGAGTGTCACTCTCCATACTTGCAGAATAAGGCTACATTCACATCAGTGTATTTTGTTTCCGTGTCCATTCCGTTTTTTTTTTGTGGATTGGATGAGGACCCATTCATGTTAATGGGTCCGCAAAAAATGCAGACAGCACACCCTGGGCTATCCTCATCCATATATCCGTTCCGTGGCGCCGCAAAGAACATGTCCTATTCTTGTCCGTTTTGCGGCAAAGATAGGCATTGTAACAATGGATCCGCAAAAAAAAACAGATGCCATACGAACGTCATCCTTTTTGTTGCGGATTTGCGGACCGCAAAACACATACGGTCGTTTGAATGTAGCCTAAGTATGCCACAGCAGCCACCCTGACCTCCCAGCACTGCCGGAGTCGGATAGCATTATATTGATTTATGATGCTATGTAGCCCTCAGAGGTCTGGAATGTATTGGATAACACTGACATAAATCAGTATAATGCTATGCGACCCCGGCAGTCCTCCGGAGTTCAGGACGGGTGCTCTCCCAGACGCGCTGCCAGTCCGATGCGTGGGACTGGATTGTGTGAAAGGAGCCTTAATGCAGTATTCAAAAGACTAATCTGTGCAATGCTGCAGAAGTTATGGTATGCATATATTTTTTTTTACTGTAAAAGTCAGTGGCAGAAATGTGCATGGACACAGGAAATATGGACACAGGACACAGTTGCCTATTTTTTTTTACATTTTTAGCATGGATTTTATCAGACAGGCTGCGGCAAAATCCTCTAAATAAATTCACCATGGGAACTTGCCCTTCAGGTGGTTCAACAAACAGCAAAAATTATATTGCAGTTTTTGTTGTCTTTTTTGAGGCAAAGCCAGAAGTGGATTCAAAAAGAAGGGGACATATAAAGGAGAGACCTTTACTTCTACTTCCTGTTGGATCTACTTATGTCTTTGGTTCAAAAAAACAAAATCAAATACTGAACTGCAGTGAGATTTTTTTTTTAAATGCTTGTAGGTCCTCATGCACATGACCGTTCGGTCCGCAAAACACGGAAGCCGTCCGTGTGCCTTCCGCAATTTGTGGAACGGAACAGGCGGCCCATTGTAGAAATGCCTATTCTTGTCCGCAAAACAGACAAGAATAGGACATGTTATATATTTTTTTGCGGGGCTACGTAACGAAGCAACGGATGCGGACATTGAAGTGAATGGGTCCGCATCCGAGCCACCAAAACTGCGGCTCGAATGCGGACCAGAACAACGGTCGTGTTCATGAGGCCTAACATGCAGCTTTAGATTAAATTTGAGGTGCAATTTTTTTGCTTTTTTGGGGCCACAAACCCCATGGCCAGATGTTAGCTGAAAGTCTGAAGAGAAATACATTATAAAATGCAAAACAAACAACGCTCTTCTGTTTGTAGTTTTCTGTCTTTTTTTTTTTTTTGTTTTGATGTTTTTGGGCATTGGCATTCTTCTTGCAGCATGCTCCACATGCAGTTTTTAATGCAATTTTTTGAGCCAGGAGTGGATCCAGCAGGAAGGAGAAGCATATGTCATTCCTTTATATTTCCCATTCTTTTTTCAATACCCTTCAGGTATTGACTTAAAAAACTGCATGGAAAATTGTCACAAAAATGGAGTAGTTAAAAAAGAAATGCTATGTGAAAAAAAAACTTTGCATGTTTTTGGTGTTTTTTTCCTATAGGCTTCTCTATTGCTTTTCATCTAATGGTAAAAATGTCATGAATATTAAAACTCCGGTGCAAAGAGCAAAAGCCAAAACAAAGTGTGTGTAAGGGAGGCCTAAGGGTACGGCTACACGGTCAGGTTTCCTGCTGCAGTTTTAGAAGCCAAAATCAGAAGTGGATCATAAAAGGAGAGAAAGTATAAAGGACAGATATGACTTCTCCTCTCTTTTCACTTCCAAAACTGCATCAGGAAACCTCACCGTGTAGTCATACCCTAAGAGAACATAACTGACCTGACCTAAGACCTTTGAGTGAATCCAGTTTACTGTAATAAAGAAGGAATATTGTTTTATTTTTTTCGGTAGGGGTGTACACCTCACACCCCTTGCCTATTGCATGTAACACTATAGCTTATATTTTTGATTGACTACTTCAAACGTACAACTTTAAAAAAGAAGCCCAATTCTTATTATGTCTATTTACATAAGCTGACCTGATATTTCCAGGTGGAATCATAAAGGAGTTGTCCATTATTAGAAAATTCATTAGAAAGATCTCAAAGTGGGACAAAATTGGGATACTCGATCTCACAATCCCACCCTACTCCTTTTTTGACACTTCGCAGATCCTGGATGATCTTCATTCGACACACAGGAAGTGTCTAGAGATGTGTGCTCAACCAATCACTGGCCAC
This sequence comes from Bufo bufo, assembly GCF_905171765.1. Lineage (NCBI taxonomy): Eukaryota > Metazoa > Chordata > Amphibia > Anura > Bufonidae > Bufo > Bufo bufo. The sequence continues at coordinate 49,953,195 of NC_053393.1, read as the reverse complement.
AATGGTGAACCACCAGGGGCATAAAGCAATCTTTAGTTTCTTCACATACCACAGTTTTCCTTGAGTTTTTCCCTTAGTTAAGGCTGTTTAAACATTTACAATATGAGGACTTTATCAAGATGACTCCTCTGCCAGTTCTCTGAGGCCAAAACTGCTTTCCCTCACTTCCCATACACACTTGCTGTAGCCAGCAGCTCCCTGCCAGCCAATCAGATTGGATTATTGAGAGACACGCCTCCTCACTCTGAAGCCTAATGCAGACATGCAGTGTGAAGGACCACCCCTCCATCTTCCTGTGTTCATAGCCGGAGACAGATGAGCCATAGCGACTGTCTTTTAAGGGAGAAGTGGAAAGGGACAGAGGACATTAATGAAAGCTGTTATTATAAGGTAATTACAGATCTTTTGACAATCATTGACAGACTAAGGGTGGTTTCACACTAGCTTTAGAGATTCCGTTATGGCTTTCCGTTATAACATGGTTATAACGGAAAATAACGAAATGCCCAGACAGAATGCAAAACGGAAGCCTTTATAAGGCATTCCGTTTGCTTTCTGTCCAAATAGAAGTCTATGGGAAAGCATAACGGATCCGTCTGGGTCCCGTTATGCATAACGGAAAACAAAGTCCTGTCAACAGGACTTTGTTTTCCGTCTTGCATAACAGGACCTAGACGAATCCGTTTTGATTCCCATAGACTTCTATTAGGACGGAGAGCAAACGGAATGCCTTTTAAAGGCTTCCGTTTTGCATTCCGTCATAATACAAGTCTTTGGGCAGAAGAACGGATCCGTCCTTCCGTCTTATGGATTCCGTTATTTTCCGTTATAACCATGTTATAACGAAAAGCCATAACGGAATTTCTAATGCTAGTGTGAACCCACCCTAACTCAGGTATACATGCCTAGCTCTAATAAACTAGCAACTAAAAAAAATATATGACCGTTACCCTTTAAGAAAATCCTGTATATATGGTGGATCACAGGCAATAGATTTCTGGCAAATCTCACCCAACATGGGTGGATCTGCTGACAAATATCTTATGTCCTTGGCCAGTTTTAGAAATGCTGCTAGTCGCTATTCATATAAAAAATCAAATTGATCTAAACTTCTCATTCTTTTACTATTTAAATTTTTTTAATTACTTTTTTTAAATACTTTTTACCATATGCTTTTAAATGGAGCCTGCTTCTCTTATTCTCTTTATTTCTTTATCTTGTACTTATTCTTGCTTCTTCTCTACGTGTTATGGACTAAAATGAGGAGCAGGGAAAGGGAGACGACAACTTCTCTGAGCCAATATCTGTATCATAAAAATGGTTGTCACTAGTGATGAGTGAATTTCTGGAAATTGGGCTGACTCCGTCAGGTGATTCGAATCAGGTCTAAAAGGAGCCCTGAAACATGAACGATGGAATCTGATTGGCTGCTATGGGCAACTAAGCCCGTTTTCTTTTATTCCACTTTTGATAAATCTCATCCATAGTGTTTTAATTCTTCTCCCTTTCAAAGATCTCTGCTTGCTGTCATTCAAGAGAAACCAAAGGATTGCGAAAATTTGCCACAATTGTATACAGTGTAGGCAATCTTGTGAAACAACCCAGACTCCTGATGATACATTTCACCTATAGTGATACATTGTAGCAAAGGAGTTGCAGAGTTCAGAAGTGGTGGATCTGGAGCAGACAGAGATGAGCAAATTTTGTAAAATTCCTCTTGGGTCTGATTCTAATAAACTGGTCATTAGATTTTATCCAAATGGAAAGTGCCCCAATTGCCCTGAATAGATGACACTATGGCCCTGAATAGATGACACTATGGCCCTGATTAGATGACACTATGGCCCTGATTAGATGACACTATGGCCCTGAATAGATGACACTTGTGCGTTGCGTGAAAATCGCAGCATGTTCTATATTCTGCGTTTTTCACGCAACGCAGGCCCCATAAAAAATGAATGGGCCTGCGTGAAAATCGCAAGCAAGTGCGGATGCGGTGCAATTTTCACTCGTGGTTGCTAGGAGATGATAGGGATGAGCAACCCCAGACCCCATTAAAGTCTAATCACTGTATTATTTTCCCTTATAACATGGGGTATAAGGGAAAATAATAGCATTCTTAATACAGAATGCTAAGTAAAAACGTGGTGAGTGTGATTACCTCATCAAAGGTCCTTTGGCAGGTCCTGGAAGAAGAAGAAAGAAGACGATGCCGGCTGCGCAAACAAGTGGATGAGGTGAGTTTTTTTTATTTTTTAACCCCTCAAGCCACATTTTAGTAATCATTCTGTATTAAGAATGCTATTATTAACCATGTTATAAGGGAAAATAATAAAATCTACAGAACACCGATCCCAAGCCCGAACTTCAGTGAAGAAGTCCGGTTTCGGGTCTGGATACCACATTAAGTTTTTTCTCACACGCGTGCAAAACGCATTGCACTCAAGTGGAAAAAACTGAACATCGGAACGCAATCGCAGTCAAAACTGACTGCAATTGCGTGCCTACTCGCGCGGTTTTCCCGCAATGCACACGCGGCGTATCCGGAGCAAATCCGGGATGCCCGTGTGAAAGAGGCCTATGTGGCCTCCTAGGATTGTATGCTGCTCAGATCAAGCTTTTTAACACCAAGACTACAATAGTAATGTCAAACTGATTGAGTGACAGCCATGATTATGGGTAAATGGATGGTGGCCAGTGGTAACAAACAGCCTTTTTAAAAACAAACTACCTTATGGGATTTTTTTTAGTGTTTATCTTTTTCTATTGTTTTTAAAAAAAAGGTCAAAATGTTTTGCTTTTTGGTGGCAAATGCCTGGCCGTATGTGCATATACACACACTGCCTGGGGTCATGTGCTCTTCCATTTGTGAACTTTCCTGTCTTCCGATCTTCCGACGTTATTTTGAGTAATCCGCCTGAATTAAATTGACAACAATTCATACTTGGATTGAACCCAAATTTTGGGAAAAATTCAGGTCATTCAATTTGTTTGGAAACGATTTGCTCATCTTTATGTCCCTTTTTGTAGCCCCATTAGGGCTCGTTCACACGAGTCTAAGGACCGTAAAGGGGCAATCTGCAATATACGGGCACTGGCGGTGTACACTCCGATAATTTTAGTGATTTAGTCTACTTGTTTGGTCAGGGCTTAATTTAAGGACTCGTAAGGGCTCTGTGCTCCTGCTGCGGACCACAATGCATGGAGACGGCCGTGTGCACTCCGTTTCTGGATGCGGGTCCATTGACTTGAATGGGCCCACGAACCGCACGTTACAGCCAAAGATAGAATCTATCTTTTTGCGGTGTGGAGGCACGGACTCAAAAGCCCACAGAGCCATTCGTACTGCGCCTCCACTCTGCAAAAGATAGGTCAAGTCCTATCTTCGGTCGTATTTTGCGAATTCTGGACCCATTCAAGTCAATTGACCCGCATCCGCAAACGGAGTGCACACGGCCGCGCCTATGCATTGTGGTCCGCAGCAGGAGCACGGAGCCCTTACGCTCGCCTGCACGAGCCCTTAGATTAAGCCCTGACCAAACAAGTAGCCTATGTAGACTACATCTGTATTATCTGCTATAATACTGCCCCGGTAGCGCAAAATATGGACTAAATCAGTAGTAACATTTTTTTTTTTTTTCTGTAATTTCTCTTTCACAAAAGTAGTTATAATTTTCAGCATGAACAGACAAGCACGCCTCCTCCATAAATTTACAACCCGAGGTTCATTTTGATAAGATGTGTCACATTTCAGCTAAAAATGATTTGTAGCCACAAAAGCAAGAAGAAAAAAAAATAAAAAATCATTCCCTGGCCGTAAAAACGGCAGCATTTTTCAGTAATACATGGAAATACCTAATTGTTAGGATATTATTCTGAAGGTTCAGTCTTTGAAGACCATTCTGCTTTAAGGCTAATATAGCAGGAAGCCAATAAATAATCCCTATATAATCTTCTAACGCTGCATAATTCTTGGCTGCAATGAACAAACATATGGGGCAAGAATACTGTTTACAGCAAGTGCGGCTGAGCTGCGTAGAAATGCATGAAAATACAGGGTTTATCATAAAACCGGATTCTGGTCATTGGCAGAAACAAAAACAAAAAAATACTAATAATAATAATAATGATTTTGATGCAACTCGGCGAGTTTTCAAGAGCAAATTTCACAATCCAGAGCAATACCAACTGTGACCTGCTGGTAAAAATGCGTCTCTGTTCTTCCCGATGTGAACTGACAAACAACATAAAATGCAGCTATAATTATATCAGCCAGTTACTAATGTGGACTTTTTCTCTCTCTCTCTGCCAAGCTCTGACATTAGGTATTCTACATAAAATATTCAGTGTGAATTCTAACACAATGCTGAGATCATAAGCGATCAGGAAGAAATCAGACATTGCACTAACAAGGTTTGAGCCCCCTCCTCCTTCCCACTGACGTCCCAGGTTATAAGAGTCATTAGCAAGGAAAAAATGAAAATCTGAATATTTTATGTTTTTCTTATTGCACAGGGGTTTATTTAAATGAAGCATACAATTGCTAATATATACAACTATAGCGTGATCATGACATTAGAAATTGGCCGCAACTTTATAATACGTATACATTTGCTTAATAACTTAATAATAATAATAATACAATACTAATATACTAATGGGGGAAACTGATCAAAACTGGTGTAAAGGACGAATGGCTTAGGCCGCTTTCAGACGAGCGAGTGTCACGCTCCGGACTCGCAGGGCAGCTCCCGTCCTGACCTCCCAGCGCTGCCGGGGTCGCATAGCATTATATTGATTTATGATGCTATATAACCCTTAGGCCTCTTTCACACGGGCGTTGCGGAAAAATGTGCGGGTGCGTTGCGGGAACAGCCGCGATTTTTCCACGCGTGTGCAAAACATTGTAATGCGTTTTGCACTCGCGTGAGAAAAATCGCGCATGTTTGGTACCCAAACCCGAACTTCACAGAAGTTCGGGCTTGGGATCAATGTTCTGTAGATTGCATTATTTTCCCTTATAACATGGTTATAAGGGAAAATAATAGCATTCTGAATACGGAATGCAAAGTAAAATAGCACTGGAGGGGTTAAAAAAAAATAAAAAAAAATTTAACTCACCTTGTGCTCGGATCGGCTCATGCTGAGAGGGTCCCCTACCTACGCCTATACTCCACCCCCCCAACCTAGAAGCAGCAGAGTTATGCCGGAACTGCTTATCGAAGGGTAGCCTAAAGGGGCCAAAAGAACCATGCATAGGAGTTAGAAAACTTGATAACAGAAACTACAGACCAAAACTCGAAAGCCAATGATATTTCGTATAAGGATCCGGGATATTACGTATGGAACACACGGAACTGCGACGACCCAACCGTTTGATGACATGTACTGGCACCTTATGCATGGACGCCGCCGCTGCCGCGCCCATGCGGAAGGAATGTCCTGTGATCCAGCGAGGACCGACCCCTGGACCTGTCAACTAACCTGAAAGTACGTAAGAAAGGCCGCGGTGGTTAGCCGGGCATTGCCTAGTTCGAGTACGGGAGAACATGCCGCTTGGACTAAATACTACGCAGCCAAGCCTCCAAGGCCTGCACCGGACACCATCTGCTGTCCGTGGGAAAGTATCTGACCGCCACTGGTTGCCCCGGCCGTGACGTCTTGGACGAGGCCAAGGTGAGGACATAGATGGACCCGCGCCGGATGAGCTGACCTTTCCGCAGGCACCCAGCCAGCGTATTGGTGCCCATGAGCTCGCCTGACCTGAGGAATCCATGGAAAGCCAGGTACAAGGCTGTTTCTACCAGAGCGCTAACCTGCGGCCCGAACGGTTTGCCCCTGCAGTTTGCCTGTCACGGCCTGAACAAGCTACCGGTAAATGGCTGACGCCCATGTCGTTTCACAACAGACATCTTGCGCAAACCCTTCAACGCCGCTTTGATCGGGTGGGCGGAGAAGAGTGACGGTAGGTCCGGATGTAGCCTGCACCAATGGTGCTGAATACCTGCCATGTATAGTTAACAATGCTATAGGACAGGTTTAATTGAGAGTGGCAAAACTCAGACGAAGCCCAATAGGTGAGTGATAGGTCCCCGGCCAGCGGCCGGGTAGGTGTTCTCATATCTCTGAAACAGGTGCCAAGCTGTCTTGTAAGCCCTCAGAGTATTACTGGCCAAGGAATTGGCCATCAGTCTCTTAGCTATGGTGAGATGGGAGACTAGTCCCAGCACAGCTGGGCCTGGTGAGGAAATTTTTTTTTTTTTTTTTTTTAATCTCCATGCGTGAGAGACTCTAATGGCGGAGTCATATGTGTAAAACTAAAACGGAGAAGCCATGCGTGAGAGACTCTAATGGCGGAGTCATATGTGTAAAACTAAAACGGAGAAGCCATGCGTGAGAGACTCAGATGGCGGAGTCATATGTGTAACCTAAAACGGAGAAGCCATGCGTGAGAGACTCAGATGGCGGAGTCATATGTGTAACCTAAAACGGAGAAACCATGCGTGAGAGACTCTAATGGCGGAGTCATATGTGTAACCTAAAACAGAGAAGCCATGCGTGAGAGACTCTAATGGCGGAGTCCTATGTGTAAACCTAAAACGGAGAAGCCATGCGTGAGAGACTCTAATGGCGGAGTCATATGTGTAAACCTAAAACGGAGAAGCCATGCGTGAGAGACTCTAATGGCGGAGTCATATGTGTAAAACTAAAACGGAGAAGCCATGCGTGAGAGACTCTAATGGCGGAGTCATATGTGTAAAACTAAAACGGAGAAGCCATGCGTGAGAGACTCAGATGGCGGAGTCATATGTGTAACCTAAAACGGAGAAGCCATGCGTGAGAGACTCTAATGGCGGAGTCATATGTGTAACCTAAAACGGAGAAACCATGCGTGAGAGACTCTAATGGCGGAGTCATATGTGTAACCTAAAACAGAGAAGCCATGCGTGAGAGACTCTAATGGCGGAGTCCTATGTGTAAACCTAAAACGGGGAAGCCATGCGTGAGAGACTCTAATGGCGGAGACATATGTGTGAACCTAAAACGGAGAAGCCATGCGTGAGAGACTCTAATGGCGGAGTCATATGTGTAACCTAAAACGGAGCAGCCATGCGTGAGACTCTAATGGCGGAGTCATATGTGTAAAACTAAAACGGAGAAGCCATGCGTGAGAGACTCAGATGGCGGAGTCATATGTGTAACCTAAAACGGAGAAGCCATGCGTGAGAGACTCTAATGGCGGAGTCATATATGTAAACCTAAAACGGAGCAGCCATGCGTGAGAGACTAATGGCGGAGTCATATGTGTAAACCTAAAACGGAGAAGCCATGCGTGAGAGACTAATGGCGGAGTCATATGTGTAAACCTAAAACGGAGAAGCCATGCGTGAGAGACTAATGGCGGAGTCATATGTGTAAAACTCACACGGAGAAGCCATGCGTGAGAGACTCTAATGGCAGATCTGTATGTGTAAAACGAACACGGAGAAGCCATGCGTGAGAGACTCAAAAATGTATATATTATTTATTTTTATTTTTTTATATATATATATATATATATATATATATATATACATATTTTTTTTTTTTTTTTTCACTATCAACCACTTAAGCAGCTCCCGTATGGGCACAGCTCTGAGTACGAGCATGAAGAGCATGGTATAACGCAGATCACCTGCACGGACTAACTAACATCTTGTGCCTAAATAACCCCCTTGGAACCTAATGTACGGCCGGCAGCAGGAAGCCAGCCACCGCCTATGATCTGCTCCCCCTGACCGAGCCTAGTACTCCTTTCCCTGATCCCTGCCTACCTAACGGCACGGCGGCCCGTGCCAGACTTTATTGAAGATGAGGAGCCTTACCCCCCAGCCGCGTGGGGAGCTCACGCTGCTCCCTGGCAGAATGCACCAGTGCGGGAGGGCCGACCCACCACCGGCTGGACACTCGTACCGCGTGGGGAGCAGCGCCACTCCCTGGCAATGTGCACCGGATCAGAGGGAGCCCTTCCTTTACCGTGGGCCCCGGCCCCCGCTGGTTTGAACCGTGTGCCGCGTGAGGAGCCGCACAGCTCCCTGGCATTGTGCGCCGGTGCGGGAGTGCCCCCCCTCACCTAGGGGCTGGTTATTGTGACTGTAACCCGCTGGGAGACTGAAGCCTAACTGGACCTACCTGTGACCGTGAAGGCTGACCTCCCAGGCCGTGGCTGACCCACGTGCGTAGTCGTTACGCAACTACCCGTAGATGCCCACCCAGTGCCTGTAGTTAACGGGAGTGCGACCGAGTCTGTGGATGTGACCGACTAGCCCCTATAGTCGTGAGGGGACCCTACATCGAGAGTAGCGGTAACAGACCATCGCCTGTAGACGTGGTAGTATTACCTCATGAGTCTGTTGACATGAGACTAATGCCTGCAGTCGTGGCCGGTCTTAATAATGAGTCTGCAGTCGTAACGGATTTGTGCCTGCAGTCGTGGCAGGGCTTTAGAGCGGGTCTGTAGTCGTGACAGACTGATGCCTGCAGTCGTGGCAGGACTTTATAACGAGTCTGTAGTCGTGACAGACTGATGCCTGCAGTCGTGGCAGGGCTTTATAACGGGTCTGTAGTCGTGACAGACTGATGCCTGCAGTCGTGGCAGGACTTTATAACGAGTCTGTAGTCGTGACAGACTGATGCCTGCAGTCGTGGCAGGGCTTTATAATGGGTCTGTAGTCGTGACAGACTGATGCCTGCAGTCGTGGCAGGGCTTTATAAGGAGTCTGTAGTCGTGACAGACCTGGCAAAGCAACATTCCTATCTATACCATTATTATAATTTTTTCTTTTTTTTTTTTTCTTTTCCCCCCCACCAAAGGCTACGACTGTAGGCGCCACCCTGTAAGAGATGCGCCAGAGGCCTGGACATAATAGACCACCATCCCCCGTCCCCCAAGCCTATGCAGGAGAAAAGAGGGGGTTGGCCCCCGCATGCACCACCCCTGACTCACCTGGCGGCCATGACAGCCACGAACCCCACAGTATCGTAAGTTAGCCCACCACCTGTGAACCTGAATAACCAAGGAGAGACGTGTGAGTGAGCGCACGCCAGCTGGGCGACACTTCACTCATGCCACCGCTCCCTAGCTAACCACCGGATTATTGTGACTGCGCCCGAACCAACCCCCTGACTGACCGTATGGGCTTATGGGCGGCCCGGCTGCGTGCGCAAAGTGACGTGGCCAGCCCCCCTCCTTGAAGCCCTCTTTATATTTGATCCTTGAACATATTCCAAATTTTATTTAAATTTTTTTTTTTTTTTTTTTTTTACTCCTGCCTTAGTACCTAGCCACTGTGCCTGAGCAGAGGAGCCCTGCACCAAGACTGCAGTACCAGTATGGGCCTGTAGGTGTCGACCATCCCCCGCCCTCTCTCAAGCCAGGACCTGCTGGAGCGCAGCAAGCCAGTGATTCCCTTCTAGGTTAGAATTAACCATTGAAATCATAACTTGTTATACAGTGCACATGTCTGAGTATCTGCTTATCTCGTCTTGCCTGAGTTTGGCGCAGTAAAGAAGACGAGTTTATTCTGCAGCGGATTCCTAGACATGAATAAGCATGTCCACCTTCACAGCCTCGCTAATTGTAATTACCAGGAGAACGTGCATCAGGATCGGCTGCGAGGGATTTGCGCTCCGCCATGTGGAACATTGCATCCCGTGCCCACCGCTATCGACTATTTGTACAGGGAAAGCCGCGGCGTATTAATCGCCTATAGGTTTCGGCTTCCGTCCCCTGATCCTGCAGCTGGACCTCCGCTTACTGATTGCAGCTAATGAATAGACCCCTGTGTGAGCGGACGGCCTTTTCCTCTACGGCGGAACGTTCTGATACGGGAGTGAGTGATATATAACGCTGCGTCGTGGAGCCGACGGCCGGCGTGACCGATGCTCAGGGTATGCGAGCGGACGTCGTGACCCGTCGCTGCTGAGCCACAGGTGAGGGGTGCCTGCCTGGGGGACGCTGCATGTGGGAGCGGGGGTGCTTAGCGCAGGGCCTGGAGCGGATCGGGGTGCCTGTCTCGGGGTGCCAGAAGCGATCGGGAGTGCGGGCAGTCTCCAGCGCAGCTGGGGACCGGCGGCACGCTCGGCAGCCCCACATGTTATACATAGCGAGACGGGTGTGCAAGCCACCCTGCCTACCTAATCACCGTAGCGACGAGCTCGACGCAGCCGATCCCCCGATCCTCCAGTGACGCATGCCCTTCTCTGGCACCAACCCACAAGCCGATTCGAAATCGTTCGAACCGACAAGTGGGGGGAGGAGGGCCAGGTTTAAATAGTGAACGCCCCGCCTCCCCTCACACAAATACGGCACTCTTAATTGCCTACCACTTAATCCACTTGATAGCGCAGCCGGCATCTGCTTCTGTATTCTTTTCTTTAGGACCTGGCTAAAGGACCTTTGACCGGTCATCACATGGTACGTCACATGATCTTTTACCATGGTGAATCACCATGGTAAAAGATCATGTGACGTACCATGTGATGACCAGAGTGACGTCATCCCAGGTCCTTGAACTATAGTTAATGCTCACCACAGGTCCTATACAGTAAAAGAGACAGACGGAGATGCCGGCTACGCGAGCAAGTGGATTAAGGTAAGTTAAATGATTTTTTATTTTTTTTAACCCCTCCAGCGCTATTGTACTATGCATTCTGTATTCAGAATGCTATTATTTTCCCTTATAACCATGTTATAAGGGAAAATAATAATGATCGGGTCTCCATCCCGATCGTCTCCTAGCAACCGTGCGTGAAAATCGCACCGCATCCGCACTTGCTTGCGGATGCTTGCGATTTTCACGCAACCCCATTCACTTCTATGGGGCCTGCGTTGCGTGAAAAACGCAGAATATAGAACATGCTGCGATTTTCACGCAACGCATAAGTGATGCGTGAAAATCACCGCTCATGTGAACAGCCCCATAGAAATGAATGGGTCGGTATTCAGTGCGGGTGCAATGCGTTCACCTCCCGCATCGCATCCACGCGGAATACTCGCTCGTGTGAAAGGGGCCTTACAGTTCTGGAATGTATTGACAGCATTATGTCAGTGTTATCCAATACATTCCAGACTTCTAAGGGTTACATAGCATCATAAATCAATATAATGCTATGCAACCCTGTCAGCGCTGGAAGTCCGGAGCGTGACACTCGCTCATCTGAAAGCGGCCTTAGGCCTCATGCACACGAGCGTTGCTCAGGTCCGCATCCGAGCCGCAGTTTTTGCAGCTCGGGTGCGGACTTATTCACTTCAATGGGGCCGCAAAAGATGCGGACAGCACTCCGTGTTCTGTCCGCATCCGTTGCTCCGTTATGTGGCCACGCAAAAAAAAATATAACATGTCCTATTCTTGTCCGTTTTTTGAGGACAAGAATAGGCATTTCTAAAATGGGCCGCCTGTTCGGTTCCGCAAATCGTGTAAGGCACACGGACGGCTTCCGTGTTTTGCGGATCCGCAATTTGCGGACCGCAAAAACGGAACGGTCATGTGCATGAGGCCTTAGGGAGAGTTCTCCATTTCATTTTCTATTCTTCTGATCCATCAGAAGAACAGAAGAAAAAAATAAGGGGTCCTGTAAAAAAAAAAAGGGATCTTGTTGCACATTTGACATCCATTTGAGCCATGCCTTCTGAGATCCGTTTTTTTAGACGAAAAAAAAGTACTGCTGCATGACTTTTTTTTTCAGTCTAAAAAAATGGATCTCAGAGGGAAATTTCTCAAACGGATGCCCAATGTGCAACAGGATCAATTTTTTTTACAGGATCCTATAAAAATACAGATTCTGTGCATAACTGATGCCTCTTGTTTTTTTTTTTTTTTCTTATAACGGAAAATGAAGCGGAGATCCAAACTCTCCCTTAGTTTGGGCAACTAAGCGACTAATCAGATTCCACCTTTCATTTTCCAAAAGCACTCTGAAAAGTGAAAGGAGGAATCAGATTGGTCGCTATGGGCAACTAAGCCAGTTTTCATTTACACTACTTCTTGCTAAGTGGTATAAAGGGGTTATCCTGGAAAAGATAATGAGGACTTATCCTCAGGATAAGTCATCATTATCACATCAGCGGGGTCCAAGTTCCAGCACCCTCGCCAATGAGCTGTTTCAGGGAGATCTGGTAAGCGATCGGGCTCCCAGCAGCTTTCCAAGCACAGCGCCGTACATTATATAGTGGTTGTGCTTGGTATTGCAGCTGCAACTAGGCCATGTGACTGATATACAGTGATGTCAGACCCCTGCCGATCAGATATTGATGACCTATCCTGAGGATAAGGCTCCGTTCACACGTCCGCAATTGTGCGGAACGGGACGGACCCATTCATTCTCTATGGGGCAGGAATCGATGTGGACAGCACACAGTGTACTGTCCGCATCCGCATTTCTGGAGCGCGCTGCCGATCTTCCGGTCCGTGGCTCCGGAAAAAAATAGAACATGTCCTATTGGGCATTTCTATGCGGATCTGCAATACACTATGGACGTGTGAATGGTCCCTAAGTCATAAATATCTTTCCTGGATAACCTCTTTAATTCCTCTCCCTTTTGAAGATCTCTGCTTGCTGTCATTAAAGAGGAACCAAAATAGAGTGAACATTTTCTACAATTGAATACAATGTAGGCAATCTTCTGTGTGTGATACATTTCACCTACAGTGATACACTGCAGCAAAGTGGTGGATCTGGAGCAGATAGAGATGAGCACATTTCTTGAAATTCCTTTTGGGTCTGATAAAAAAAAAACTGGTCAGAACATTTGATTTAGATTTGAATACATTCTACCCAAATCAATAGTGCTCCAGCTTGCCGGAAAATTGTTATATAAAACTCTGAGATCTCCTATGATTATTTTATTTTTGTGTCAAAAAAAGGTTTTTATAGATATGTAAATGAACCTGAGATGAGTCCAGCGTTCCCCGACTCTGAGCCCAGCCACGCCCACTGTGAAGGAGCCCAGCCACGCCCACTGTGAAGGAGCCCAGCCACGCCCACTGTGAAGGAGCCCAGCCACGCCCACTGTGAAGGAGCCCAGCACCGCCCCGCATCCTCCGAATCTCCTCCTTGCTCCCCGGCATCACAGAGCTGGAGCGCCGTAATCTCGCAATGCTCGAGCTAGCGCATGGGCAGTTCGTTCCCTGAGGCTGACGCCAGCACAGGGAAGGAACACTATGCCGACACTGCGCATGCGCTAGCTCGGGCATCGCAAGATTACGGCACTCTAGCTTTGTGATGCCGGGGAGCAAGGAGGAGATTCGGAGGATGCGGGGGGGTGCTGGGCTCCTTCACAGTTATCTATAAAAAAAAAATACACAATAAAAGCACACAGAGCTATGGGCACTGGGTATTGCGCATCAGTACTGCGTCGTGTGAAAAACGCAGCATGTTATATAGGCTACATGCACACGACCGTGTCGTTTTTTGCAGTCCACAAACCGCGGATCCGCAAAAAACGGAAGCCCATTGTCAAAATGCCTATTCTTGTCAGCAGAACGGACAAGAACAGGACATGCTATTTTTTTTTTTGCGGGGCCACAGAACGGTGCAACGGATGCGGACAGCACACGGAGTGCTGTCCGCATCTTTTGCGGCCCTATTGAAGTGAATGGGTCTGCATCTGATCCGCCAAAACTGCGGCTTGGATGCGGACCCAAAAAACGGTCATGTGCATGAGGCCATATTCTACGTTTTTCACGCAGTCCTGGCCCCATAGAAGTGAATGGGGCTTCAGTGAAAAACGCATTGCATCTGGAAGCAAGTGCGGATGCGATGCGTTTTTCACTGATGGTTGCTAAGAGATGTTGTTTGTAAACCTTCAGTTTTTTTATTACGCGCGTGAAAAACGCATCAAAACGCATTGCACCCGCGCGAAAAAAAACTGAACAACTGAACCTGTGCAGTGATGGGAAGGGTGCACCTTTTACTTCCTTTGGGGCACTCCCTGACATTGGGGTTTCCCTGCCTGATAATGTTTAGAGGTGCCCTTTATGTATGTGCAGTTGCTGTGAGGTGGAAAGCAGGGTCCTCAGAGGAGAAAGACAATGATAAGGCAGATTTGGATGAACCAAGGAACAGTCTGTACTGCAGCACTGAATGCAGTCTTCATAGTCTTTACTGTCAGCATATACAATTCCCAGAGCTGTATATGGGAGATAGAGGGATGTTCTGCACAATCTTCCCAAATTGACAAATGGGTGCAACTGATCTCTCTGGCTCTGGCTATGTAATAGCCCTGTAGTATCCTCAGTGGAATACAGTCTCTGGACAATGGATTCTTTCTGTCCTTTCTGATATAGTGGAAGGCCTGAAGCTTGTTCACTCCCACCACATGCAGAGATGTCTGTAGCCTTAATAAAGGTGCATCACTTTTCTGTGAGAAACGCTTTGCAATCCTTCTTATAAAGTCACTGAACTTTCTGATGGACTCAGTAACTCTCTTCCCTCAAAGGCTGCCATGTTTATGGGGTTGTAATGGACAAGGCTAAAGACTCCCTGTTAGGCTGGGTTCACATCACGTTTTTCCCCATATGTTTAGTGTGTATGTCAGGAAACCTCCAGACGTACACGTTAAACATTTGCATAGGGGTCCATTAGTCAGAAGGTGGTAAAAAGTGTATCCTTTTGCCCTCCATCTGGCTGGTGTATGTCAGAATGCTGCTAAAACGGATCCATTTAACAGATGGCATCCATGACTAGCCTCTGTTAAACTCATGCCTCCAAGAGCTTCTGTGCCAGTTTATTCCCTTCCACCATAAGCCTCATCCTCTGAGATTGTCCTGCTTATGGTGAAGGGAATAAATTCTGCAAAAACATTCAGTGGGAGGGAAAAAGTAGTAAATGCATTTTAGTGCTATAGAGGAAGACTGTGTGGGAGACGTATACAGTGGGTTATGTCTGAGCCTTCCATCCGAGGTATGCGTTCTAAGTCCTCCAGATGTACACTCCTGACGTGATGTTAGCTGTGCTCCACACTCTTTTTTAGCTGTTGACTTGTCTGCAGCTAACACTAGACTGACCGACTTCCTCCTAGACAGGAAGAGGTGGAGCCACAGTAGATAAGGACCTCCCACTCCATATACAACCTTTTGGGACACAGTGTATAAAAAAACAGTACATCAACACTTTGCAGTCACCGTCCAGGACACTGCATGAGTCTTAATACAGATGATAGGAATGGAAAAGAAAATGAGAGTAGGAAGTAACTACAGTATCTGAAGCAAAAACTGCCACTCGGACAATTGAAATACTCTGCAGACTAAGGCAAGGGGGACCCTTCATGACCAAAATGAAGGCTAATTTAGGCAAAGAGGAGCGCCAATGAACACTGGAAGGTGGACATTCTTCAAAAAGATTACATATTAATCCAAATTTTCACCTTTGGACCTGTTTTAATGAATGTACCGGGGAATAAAGCTACATTCCCACAGCATAAGTTGTCCTTAAGGAGATTACAGTAATTGCATTATAAGATATCTTGCACAGAGCGGAATTATGGATTTGTGTTTTATGGATTTTGAATATGGCCTCCAAAGACTACTATGGGCCTATAGAGTACCTTCATGTGCCTTCAATTTTATATAATGCATATGCCATTCTTCATCACACACTATATTACGGATGTATCCTCAATACACCATATGGTGACACACCAGTATTTATGATTACTTACAGACACAGTGTGCATGGTCTAGTTGTGCAAGAGGCTCTAAAGGGATTGCTCACCTTCATATAGTGTTTGAAATACCCCACCCAGTGGTGCCTGTTGAGTGAAGCATACTCACCTGTTCCCTGACGCTTGGTTGCCTCTCCGTGTGTCTACGTCTGTCTTCACTGTGCTTTGGTCCTCACATGTTAACGTTCTGCATTTGAGGGGACAACTGAAGACTGGCCACACTGGTGACATGTACCCAAACAGCACGTCACTGCTGGGTCATATACTGCATGGGCACACATCACTAGTGTGGCCAATCATTGGTGGTGCACATGTTCCTGTCCATGCTGGAGGTTCACATGTGAGAAACTAAGCGCAGTGAACACAGAGGTGGACCCATGGAGTCGCAACCAAGTGTTGGAGAACACGTACGTAAGCTTTCCTCGACACGACCTGTTGGGTTGGAGGATATTTAAAAAAATCTAGATGAAGTTGGACATCCCTTTAAAGGGTTGTCCAACCTCGGAATAGGTCATCAATATCAGATTGACCCGATACCCCCATTGATCAGCTGTTTGAGGGGGCTGCGGCACTCCAGTTTACAGAGTACAGCTCTATACATTGTATAGCGGCTGTGCTTGGTAATACACTTGAAAGGGACTGAACTGTGCCTAGGCCATTTGACAGATGAACATCATATCCATGGCTTAGGAAGAGGCTGTGGCCCTAACCGAAGTCGGACCCCCACCGATCAGATACCGATGACCTATCCCGAGGGTAGGTCATCAGTTTTATAGACTTAGGCAGCCGGTCATGAGCATTAGGCTTATGTTGGTCAAACTCTCTGATGTGTCTGACATGTTTTGTTTGCCCTACAGTATGTTGGGGGGAAGGGGAGAATCAGACATGATTTCAACATGCCCAATTCTTTGTTCTCAAGGGAGATAAACCTCTACCAATTGGGAACACATACCCGCTCAGCTGGGACAAGAGTGCAAGTGGACGGGGAGTTCCTTAGGAATAGCTGTTGGACAAACAAGTGCTCGGCCTATAGCCATTAAAAGTGTATGGCCACCTTCACAATTTTATGGCACCATGCTTGCATTCTGGCCTGAAGCTTTTGAATTTTTGGGAAAACAGAAAAAAAAGATCTGCCTTTAAAAATGTCTTTAGACATTGCCGTTAACGCCACAGAGCTTTTTATTTCCAATATTTTGTTCCCAGGAGACATCCATAGATTATGCTTCTCCTGCGAAAGTCTATAATTAACTTAGCGTGCCAAAGGGCAGTAATAATAAGTCCAGATAAAGAAGTGAGTAATAACATTTTACAGCAAATAGTAAAACAAAAAAAAAAATGTATGTCATTTAAGCCCCAAACACAGGACGCAAAATAATCAAGATGAAATAGGCTATCTGGCTTAGAACAGAAATACTCGGTAAAGGATACAGTAGCGACAGAATATTATAGGCAGCTTTGCAGTGATTACAAACCCATGCTCCAAATTCACTATAAAATGAAAATCAATATTTCCACAAGTTCCTGCAACATAAAAGATAACCTTCATTGATTTTTCTAGACTTAGACTTCGCTGATAAAATCTAATATAAATTTTCAACCACGAGGATTTGGATCAGAGCAGGGGCGATAAGTCCTGCACATCTTTTAAGAGAGAGAGAACTGTTTTTGTTTTTTTTTTCTTTTAAAGTGCGCATTCACACAGTTTCTAATTTGCCTTGTGTACGTGAAAAGCTTGTCCGTCGGCTGTATCAGACATCTCTTCTAATTTTTTTATTACCGGGAGGCTAAAGTCGGTTTCAGATAATTTGGGAATTTTAGAGGAATTGTGATAGGGCCGTGGATGGTGAGAGTAAAAAAAATATATAAAAAAAATAAAAAAATAAATAAAATAAAAATAAATAAATAAAGTGCTGTCCGGTAATAGCCTCCATGGCTGGACTGATTAAATGCTGCCATAGATGAAAGAGCTGCCATCGCTGCAATAAATTAACCAATCACACAAATCCCAAGTCAGTGCTAATCCTTTCTTGATACTCTGATCCTCTGATCAGCTCAAGGAGGTGAAGAGACCGGCTTTTGACTGCGGGTTCTCTAACCCCTGTATTTCATGTATACAACCAGCTAATGATATCTTGCTGACCAGTTCAGCCGTATGTACTATCTTTCACTTTTATTATCACACTTCTTGGGTTTGCCTTGGGAAAAAGAAAAAGATTTAATAGCAATTTTTTTTTAGGGTTATTCGGTTCCTGTCGCAACGATGCCATTAGGAAAGATGTCATGGTGGTCAGCTGTATCACAGCAATGGAATGTAGTATATGGCAAGCTTAGAGTGTTAAGCCTCATAGATACGGTAAAGGCAGGCGTACAGAACCTGTATGGCGGCACACAAAGTCACTGCGGTTCCATATTAACCAGCCATAGGCACCACCTGTGCCGCTATATTGGGGGCTCTTGGCAATAATGCTTCTGGGTGATCGTATTTCCGGAATAAGGATTGTGATGGAAAATATGATCTTTTTTTTTCTCGTAGAATCATTTGAATACATGAGAAAAATTCTGTATAGTTTATGGGATTACTATGGCTGCCATATATATTTCTGGGGTACGAAGAGACACTACTAGTAGTACCTGGAAAAGGTGAAGGTGAAGTCCAGTTCTTTTGTTTTGGGAACAACCGGCATCATTACAGATATACTATCAATGTCAGAAGTAGAAATATCTGTATAGCATATAGTAAATGTGAGACCAAATGGCCTGGAGGACCTTGGGCTGCCCATTAGTTGTGAGGAAAAGTCATATGCAGAGAGCCCCTGAGGAGCCGTAGCAGAGGATGGTAGTGGTAGTGATCATGTTGAGGTGTTATGTCATGGTGTACTCCCTCAGGCCATTTCTCCCTAGGGATGGGTGCCATGGAAATGTAGTTTGAAGAATCAGGCCAGAAGTAAATGCATATCTCTTATTACTTAGTGCAAAATATAAGTTATAGTAGATCCAGCAACAATAAATACAAAGTGCTGATTCTGGCACCAGATGATGAGGTATGGTGTCTGGTTGGATGACTATAGGTTGGCACTAGCAGGCACTTGTGGGTATAGATGTCCACTGTAAAATTATCTGGCCTAGTGTTGGTTTAGGTGATGGGTGTCTTAGCCATAGTCCCTCACCTTGCAGCAGTGCCTGGAAAGCTGTATTTCGCTGATCACTCTGCCGTCTTGTCACACTGAGGCTTTCTGGAAGCTATGTTCTTGAATTTGTTGAACTCTCTGGAGTGTCGGTCTCACAAAGAATAGTAAAAGGTTACTAGGAGTATGAGCTCTAACGTGTGCTTCCTCTCTCTTTCTCTCTCTCTCTAGCTAGATTGGAGCGGTCCCTCTAGGCAGGAAGCAGGACCAGCCCACATCTACCAAGAGGGGAGGAACAGGGTGGTTAGCCATGTTCCTGCCAACTATGACCTCCCCTTGCTGAAATTCATGGCCAGAACAATAAAAATACAAAACAGTACATAACTATATACCATTGCAGATACCACCAGCTCTGGGGTACTGTACATACAGCAGCAAACCCAAATGAGTCGGTAACATTGAGGGGGTGGGGGAAATCTCATACATAAGAGCACTTTGGTACTTTTATTTTGTAAGGCCACCTTCATCCCAATTTGTGACCCTCAGAATCCTCAAGAGAAGACCATTCGCTCCCCTAGATAAGGACATCAGAAAAGGGGCTTTCTAAAAGTGGATAACCCTTTAAGTGGTTATATATTGAACATAAGACCTTGCTTAGGCCTTGCTATTAATACAAGGATCTTCAAAACGTCTTGACAGGAGCACTTGAAGCTTATTCAGAAAGACAGATTTGCAAGTTCCTCCAGTTGGCTCAATGATTGGCAACACTTAACATGACCATACACAGCCAGTGTCCAGATCCTATGGGATACAATTAGTGCGGTCAAACCAGCAGAATTTCAGTGTGTATTTGGCCTCAGTAAACTTCCTTCTTACTTGCTATGGGCTCCTGAAGATGTACACTGCTGCACCGTATAAACATGATTTACACTGCAGCGCTGCTTATTATGCCTTGGTGTCAATAGGTTAATATGAAGCATATAGAATAATGACATAATGCAGCAGCTTCCTTTAGCATATTACAAACAGTTGTGGACTCGGCCTCTGCTGATTTTTAATCATGTAATGAAATTTTGAGTCTAAAGTTACGTTTTTTTGAGGTGTATCTCCTAATATGACCTCCCCTCAGGCAGATAGAGCTGAATGATGGGTCTGCGAAGAATGAGCAACATAGCAAAGAAGAAAACACAAGGGGATTAATTAGCAGGAAGATTGGAAGAACACAATTCATTGCCTGCAAACCCTCCTAGGCCAAGACATGGAGCAGCGCAATTCTCTCTTGGTAACACAGTTGTCCAAGAACAACAGATGTTTAAACAGTCAAGAGATGTGGACGAAGAAAGTTTGTTCAGCAGAATCGCCGGCTGGAGAATGTAAAACAATTTAATTGTCAGGTTTAAATGGCTGCTCTTCCCACTGTTCTACTTTCCTTCTTGATGTTCCTTGTGGCGCGCCTGTTCGCTGTCATCTCCGAATTTAACTTCTCAATGGAAATGTAATTTAATTGAAAAAAATACAAAAGGGAAAAAATCCATAGAACTTGTGTGGGCCGGAAAATGCAAATTCTTAATAGCAGTTATGTAACAATTATTTTTTTATCTATCTCATCTATCTATCTATCTCATATCTATCTATCTCATATCTATCTATCTATCTATCTATCTATCTATTATCTATCTATCTATCTATCTATCTATCTATTATCTATCTATCTATCTATCTATCTATCTATCTATCTATCTATCTATATCTATCTATCTATCTATCTATCTATCTATCTCTATCTATCTATCTATCTATCTATCTATCTATTATTTATTATCTATCTATCTATCTATCTATCTATCTATCTATTATCTATTATCTATTATCTATCTATCTATCTATCTATCTATCTATCTCTGTCTATCTATCTATCTATCTATCTAATATCTATCTATCTATTATCTATCTATCTATCTATCTATCTATCTATTATCTATCTCATATCTATCTTTCTATCTATCTATCTATCTATCTATCTATCTATCTATCTATTATCTATCTATCTATCTATCTATCTATCTATCTCTATCTATCTATCTATCTATCTATCTCTATCTATCTATCTATCTATCTATCTATTATTTATTATCTATCTATCTATCTATCTATCTATCTATCTATCTATCTATCTATCTATCTATCTCTATCTATCTATCTATCTATCTATCTATTATTTATTATCTATCTATCTATCTATCTATCTATCTATCTATCTATCTATCTATTATCTATTATCTATTATCTATATATCTATCTATCTATCTATCTCTGTCTATCTATCTATCTATCTATCTATCTAATATCTATCTATCTATTATCTATCTATCTATCTATCTATCTATCTATCTATCTATTATCTATCTCATATCTATCTTTCTATCTATCTATCTATCTATCTATCTATCTATCTATCTATCTATCTATCTATCTATCTATTATCTATCTATCTATCTATCTATCTATCTATCTCTATCTATCTATCTATCTATCTATCTCTATCTATCTATCTATCTATCTATCTATCTATCTATCTATCTATCTATCTATTATTTATTATCTATCTATCTATCTATCTATCTATCTATCTATTATCTATTATCTATTATCTATCTATCTATCTATCTATCTATCTATCTATCTATCTATCTCTGTCTATCTATCTATCTATCTATCTATCTATCTATCTATCTATCTATCTATCTATCTAATATCTATCTATCTATTATCTATCTATCTATTATCTATCTATCTATCTATCTATCTATCTATCTATCTATCTATCTATCTATCTATGTCTAATATCTATCTATCTATTATCTATCTATCTATCTATCTATCTATCTATCTATTATCTATCTATCTAATATATTTATCTATCTATTACATCTAAAAATCTATGTATAGCTATCAATCTATTGTATCTGTAAATCTATCTATTTATCTATCCAGGGCCGGCTTCAGGTTCATGTGGGCTCTTGGGCGATATACCCCTTGAGGCATATTTTTACATTTATATGTCCCCCTGTGACTCCCACATAGCATAATGACCCCCACTGGCCCCTATACAGTATAATGACCCCCCCCCAATGCCCTCCCACACAGTAAAATGACACCACAGTGGCCCTCTATTCAGAATAATGACCCTCAGTCACCCCCCATTCAGAATAATAACCGCCAGTGGCCCCCACACTGGGGGTTATACTGTATGGAGGGGGCACTGGGAGTCATTATACTTTATGGTGGTCACCGGGGGTCATTATATTGAATGGGGGCTCTGGGGGTCATTATACTGAATGGAGGGTCATTTGGGATCATTATACTAAATGGGGGGCACTGGGGGTCATTATACTGTGAAAGGGGCCCTCAGAGTGTAAAGACCCCCCAGTGGCCCCCTCACATACCTATCATTGCTGGAGCGCAGGGGAGCCGGCGGTTCTGTCATTCACTAACCGCAGCTCATCTCCCTGCACTCCTTCTCTCCTCCGGCCCACTGCAGCAGTGAGACACACGTCATGACGTCACCGCTGGGTCGGGCCTGGAGGAGAGAAGGTGCTGTGCAGCAGTTGCGTGCCTTGGAGGGGGGGGGGGAAGGCGGTCTGCCCCGGGTGTCGGCTCTCAGGGGTATACCAGAAGCAATGAGTGCTTGCATCAATACAGATGGAAGCGCTCATTGCTGGAGCGCTCACGACCACATACTGCGGCGGGGCACGGGAGCGCATAGTTCCCTGCCCCGCCACCGATCACCACCATAGGCTTCAGGCCTAATAGGCCTGAGGCCTATGCAGTAGTGAAATCCCGGCGCAGGAGTGCGTGATAACGTCATTGCGCGCGCCTGTGCCGGGGCACAGCAGCACAGTGAAGTGTGCGCGCCTTCTTCTCCTCTGCAAGCGCAGGTGAGTATTTAGCTTTTAGTTATTTTTTTAGTTATTTTTATTTTATTTTATTTGCCAACTTTGGGGGCCGACATAGGGGACATGGGGGGGGAAACATGAGGACATGTGGGGGAAAATATTATGGTGGGATACTGTTTGGGGCAAATTATTATGGGAGGGATTAATGTGGGGGCAAATAATTATGGGAGGGATTACTATGTGGGGGCAAATTACTATATGGGGCAATGTGGGGGGAAACTACTGTGTGGGGGGAAACTACTGTGTGGGGGAAATTACTGTGTGGGGGGACGTGTGGGGAAAACTACTGTGTGGGGGAAATTACTATATGGGGCAGTGTGGGGGAAATTACTGTGGGAGGGCAGTGTGGGGGAAATTACTGTGGGAGGGCAGTGTGGGGGAAATTACTGTGTGGGGCAAATTACTATATGGGGCAGTGTGGGGAAAATTACTGTGTGGGGGGTCAGTGTGGGGGAAATTACTATATGGGGTCAGTGTGGGGGAAATTACTGCGTGGGGCGTTGTTATTGGGGGAAATTACTGTGTGGGGAAAATTACTATATGGGGGCAGTGTGGGGGAAATTACTGTGTGGGGGGCAGTGTGGGGGAAATTACTGTGTGGGGGGCAGTGTGGGGGAAAATTACTGTGTGGGGGGCAGTGTGGGGGAAAATTACTGTGTGGGGGGCAGTGTGGGGGAAATCACTGTAGGGGCAGTGTGGGGGAAACTACTGTGTGGGGCAAATTACTATATGGGGCAGTGTTGGGGAAATTACTGGGGGGGGAATTACTATTGATGATTACTAGGGGGACAGTGTGGGGGAAATTTCTATATGGGGGCAGTGTGGGGGGTGTTGCTATTAAGGAGGCACTGTAGGGGCCATTCTATTATATCTGGGGACACTATACAGGAATTATTACCTGGAGCACAATATAGGGTGTTATTATTACTGGGGGCACTCTAGGGGACATTATAGCTGCTGTGGACACTATAGGGACATTTGGGGTAATTATCAAACTGGTGTAAAGTAGAACTGGCTTAGTTGCCCATAGCAACCAATCAGATTCCACCTTTCATATTTGACAGCTCTTTTGGAAATCCAGTTCTACTTTACACCAGTTTGATAAATGACCCCAATTATGTCTACTGGGGTCACTATTTTTTCAGCAGTATAGTACCTGGGGCATTGGGGGGCACAACGGGCACAGTATTGGGGGTGGCAGCAGAATGACACTGTGGGGACACCAGGATGGGGAGGTTGATGGAAATCTAACGTGTCTGTGTTACAAACTCTGTAGAGACGAGATGCAGCTGAAAGAATTGTCATGGTGGTCTAACGGAGGTGAAGAGGAAAGAGAAGGTCTACATGACAGGAGATGTCCCTGGATGTAAGAGGTATGTGGTCAAGTATTGGGGGGGGGAGGGTGCCAGAGAAAGGACCCGCCCCAGGTGCCAAACACCCTAGGCACGCCACTGCTGTACAGTGATGTGTAGCTAGAACTGACTGGGCCCCACAGCAAATTTTAGTCCGTCCGTCCGTCCCTAGTGGGTTCACATCACGTTTTTCCTATCAGTTTGATGTATACAAATGTGCAGCACTCCACGTTTTTGCATTCTGAAGAGTCCAGTAAAAAAATGCATACGTTAACGTATATGTTTTTTTAAAATGGAACTGTATGGTGAACGGGCGCCACTGTATGGCATCAGTCTCAGGCATCTGTTATTAATGTATACATTTTTGATATACATTAAACAGATGGCAAAAATGTGATGTGAACCCAGCCTTAGTGTCAGAATAAGCACCAGTACACATCGGAGCAGCTGGGCGGAGAGGGGAGGCCGCCATGTACTGACAGAGCGCTACCTGGTCCTGGAGGTCAGGGGTGAGGACTGTGTCTCCCAAGGATCATTTATCTATTGTGAAATACAGTGCACAGTATAATACACTAAAATCTATATATTATAAAGATATTAGCCCTACCCCGAATAATAATACAATTATGTGATCATTTATTAAATAGAAATACGTCTATGTTAGGCGTATTTCTGACACATATTGTGGCGCAAAGGTCCTTAGCACCGCAATCTGCAACTTTTCCCCACTCGTCCAGGTCTAAAATAGGATAGCGTGGCCAGGGAAAGGGATACAGTTATGGCCATCCAGTTATTGGATACCACCGCCATACAGTGACTGGATAACACCTCTGTACAGTGACTGGATAACACCGCCATACAGTGACCGGATAATACCTCTGGACAGTAACTGGATAACACCGCCATACAGTGACCGGATAAAAGGGTATAAGTGGGCACAGTACAGGGAATGTACACTGTACAGGGTGTGGTAAGAGGGCACAATGTAGGGTATAAGGGGGCACAGTATGGGTTGGGGGGCACAGTATGGGGTGGGGGGCACAGTCACATGACCCTATGACGTTAGATGGTCCATATGGTGAATGCGGTTCAGACGCCACCATAATGAGAGGCAGAGGAGTGAGACAGGGGCCCTAGATGGACAGGAGGGGTGGACACAGCCAGTAGGTGAAAGGGGCTCTGAGGGGGACTCATGCAAGAAGTAGGGGCAAGAGGTCTGTGCAGGGCAGCAATAGGAGATAGGAGGGTGGAACAGGAGCTCTGGATACATGAGGGAGGAAAGGAGACAGCAGGGGATGAGATAGGACAGGATATGAAGGGGGGACAGGTGTCATGGAGGCAAACTGCTTAATAAGGCAGTAAAACAACCAAATAGCATGAAGCTGCTGATATACAGCATCCAGCAACAACTGGAAGAGTTCAGCCTGCCCACCCCCCTGTCCCATAGAGAAGAGACAGTCACAGTGCAGACTCACAGACTGTGTTCACACTTCTGCTCCAACCCTGCGGTCTCTCTCCTCGGGCAGCAGTCTTGTGTAGAGGGGGCGTATCTGGAGCTCTGCAGCAGCCGGCCTCATGTGACTATCAGAGGGCCCACCAGAGGGGTACTGCGTAAGTGAAATGACAGCAGTGTCATTGATGGAAGTGCTCATAGCAGCTCAGTGGGCCACCCCAGGAGCAGTGGGCACTGGAACTTGCCCGGGTATGCCGGGTGCTGACGCCGGCCCTGTATCTATCTATCTACAGTATCTATCTATATTATACAGTAATTCCTTCCCTCACTCCCTCCTTCCCTTTTTCCTGCCTGGACAGTTTTTATTTTAGTTTTATCACAGTTGTCACCACCCAGGTACACTATCATATTGACTTGGATAAGATAACATCTGAGTTCCAGCAAAGAGATAACAGACATGTTGTCCTTGTCATGATTTGAAATGTTTTAAAAGTTCTTCCTAATTTTGGACATCTGGGTTGCTGAGTTTCAATATATTCTTTAAATCCTTAAGGATGCAGCCTTTTTTGTTTTTCCCTCCCTGCCTTACTTTTCTGTTCACACAGCTGTATGAGGTCTATTTCTTAATTTACCATGTCATGTAGTGAAAAACTGGAAAACATATTTTTGTGGGGTGAAATTGAAAACAAATCTACAATTCTGCCATTGTTTTATTTTATTTTATCGGCTTTCCCTATGTGTTAAACCCTATTCTGTGCCAAACTTATTTAGTTTCTATTTTATTTTACAACTTTTAAAACACCAAAACAACTTTTGAAGAAAAAAATATATTTGTTTGTATCACCATATTTTGACACCCATAACCGTTTTATATTTCTGCCTATAGGGCTGTATAAGGCACATTTTTTGCAGGGCAATCTATGTTTTTTTTATTGGTATCATTTGGGCAAAACAAACCTTTTGACAACTATTTTTTTTTTGTGGGAGCTGACAAATAAAAAGTAGCCAAAAGAGGCAATTTGAACATTTAGATTTTTTTTTTTTCCATTAGGGTATTTATCATATGGGATAAATACTTTTATGTTTAAAATTTGGAAAACTAATTATGTTGATTTTTATGGTTTATTTATCTTTATATGAAAAATTGGGGGAGATTTACGTTTTTTTATATTGTGGCTCTTTTTTTTAATATATACTTTTAAAACTGTTTATTTTTTGCTGTATTTTTAGTTCCCCCTAGGGAACCTGAACCTTCAACTGTTCAATCGCAGTCACTGATCTAAGTCTCTGCTATCCGGTGTCAGTTTCATTCTACAGCCAACACCTGCATTGTATGGAGTGGGCTGAGCTCAGGGGCGGATTGGCCATAGAACTTACAGGGAAATTTCCCGGTGGGCCGATGCCCAGGGGGCCGCCCAAGCCCCTATCTCTGCCGCTGGATGGGTCCATAATAAGCTATCAGTGGCAATTAACTCTGTTAGAATCAGGTACTTATGTACCTGGCTAGCGACATGCTCTCCTGAATTCAACTATGTCCCGCATCTCACCTTCCTAATCACCTTCTCCATGTCTTAATCAGAGACAACTGGAAGAGGAGGAGAGAAAATGAGCCTCTATTGATGGCCAACTCAGAAGAACAGCTTTTGGGGCAATATATTGTGCGGCACTGTGGTATGGAGTATTTTGCGTCATGGTATTGTTGACCCCTACTTTTTTTGCTCCACCTCCAGTCAATTTAGGCCCTCCTACAATATGGGGCCACTTTCAGGTATTTTTTCCAGGGCCACTTTAGGTTCCCAATCCGCCCCTGGCTGAGCTTGTGAGCCCACTGCATATGGTACCCCACATGTGTTTAATAGGCATATGCATCATATAGCGTGAAGTGTTAAGGGTATATTCACATGTGGCAGTTGAGATGCAGTTAAAACAACATCAAAATTACATTGGAAAACAATGCATGTGCTTTTGTTCCATTTTTTTTGCCCCATAGGTTAAATAAAGAACTGTAAAAACCCAATCCCCAATCCAGCTTTGATTTAGTTTTAACCTTAACAGTCCACCTGGATCCAAGAGAATAAGTCTGGTGGAGTAAAATGCACTAAGGCAGGGTTCCCCAACTCCAGTCCTCAGGGCCCACTTGCCGGTCAGGATTTAGGAGTATCCCACAGAATCAATACCTGTGGTAAATCCTGATGGATGGACACTAATTATATCAGCTGCCCAATACTAAGGAAATCCTGAAAACATGACTGGTAGGTGGGCCCTGAGGACTGGAGTTGAGGACCACTGCACTAAGGGATACAGGCCTCCTAATGAAGATGCTATAGGACCTTTAAAGAGAAGGATGAGAAGGATGAGTGACCAGTACCAGTGCAACCCTCGTCTTGACAGATGAACTGCTGTTAAAAAAAAAGGGGTCCTGGGTTTTATGCAGAGGCAGACTGGGAACTTAAAGTGGCCCTGGAAAAATAAAAATAAAAGTGACCCCCAAATTGACAGACGGTGGGGCAACACAAGTAGGAGAGATCAGCAATACCGTAGTGCAAAATACTATCTCAGCAGAACCATATACCACAGTTTAGCACAATATACTGCCCCAAAAGCTTTCCCTCTGTGGTGGCCATCAATAGCTGTCCTATTCTGCCCTCCTCAGTTGTCTCTGATTAAGCGAGCAGCGGAGGGCTTAGGAGGTGAGGTGTGGGCCACAACAGTTGAATTCAGGAGGGAATGTGCGGTTGTTGGCTGGTTACATGGGTTCCTGATTCTCACAGAGTTAATTACCACTGAGAGCTCAGTCATTTTGTACCTGGCCAGCTGCATTGAGGAGGGCTTGGGAAGCCTCCTGGGTAAGGTCTATGGCTAGTCCGCCCCTGGCGTTAAGACCAAGTAATATAAAGGGGGCTCAGTGTAATCTTTGGTATGGGACTCTCTTTTCCTCATTTGCAATACTAGTTGTCCAATGACTACTGTAATATAAACCTTTAGGGCAAGAACTCCACGATCGTCTGGCCAGCCCGACACGGCATGCCAGCTTATGTAGACAAAGAGTGCATTCCAATGAAGGCTCCCTGCCAAGACCGACATGGAACATATGATGTAAGTGATCCAGGTGGAGACCCTCAGAATACGATACAGGTGTTACACAGATCACACTGCTGACTGTTAATTAGCAGTAATGACCATAATCTGCTAATTATTTATTCTGATGAAGGTTTCCTGGGTCTACCACACATATGCACTGTAAATGGAAACACAATTAATCTTGTGCAAGACGGAAGGAACTGTAGGTAACATTGGAAAGGTCACCATTTTTATATAGTACATTCATTTACTGCTTTTCAATGATAATTATAATGTTAATATTTTTATTTTCTTTAGATTGAAGATATCAAAGAAGTAGAAATACAAGAAGTACTCATCTCCTCCTAGTATCCATGGCACTTCCACTACACTTGGTCTCCCAACTATTAAGACCTTAATTGCTTATACCTTGACTCTGCAAATGGGGATGGACATCAGACGTTGTATCCAAGTGCAGATGAAATCAAGAGGTGGCTGTACATGTGCGTGCCCCTCTCCATTAGAGTTACAAAAATAGCAGAGAAGGTTAGCATTAAATAAGTCTAGTCATTAGTGTTGGGCGAGCATGCTCAGCCGAACACTAGTTTAGCTCGAACATCGATATGCTCATCGCGGTGTTTGGCCGAATATCGCGTATGCTTGAGTCAGTGTATTTAAATCTAATTTAGCCTCTATTTCTGGTGGGATTCAAACTCACAACCTTCTACATTACAGCCAAGATTGCTAACCACTACACTATAGAGCTGCATAGCCAGTTACTTAAAAAAAAAAATGAGTGAGTAAGCAAGTACTAGTAGTAAGTATTCCTATACAGCAGAAGTCTCATTTCTTATTTTTATTTTTTAAAGTAAATGGCCATGCAGCTCTATAGTGTAGTGGTTAAGATTGTTGGCTTTAATGTAGAAGGTTGTGAGTTCGAATCCCGCCTGAAAATTTTCAGAAATAGAGGCTAAATTAGATTTAAATACACTGGGTGTCTCCAAGCACTGACTCCATATATGGAAATAGCTATATATGGAGTCAGATCCGAACTAGAGTCCCGACACCCTCCGCTCTTGAGAACAGGGGGTTGACTGGTTTAATGCTCGGGTTCTCCCATTGACTTCCATTGTGCTCGGGTGCTCTGTAGTGCACCCGAGCATCGGGAAGTGTTCTACTCGAGCTACAAAGCACACGAGCACTTTGGTGCTCTACCAACACTACTAGTCATATGTTGCAGTCATATCATATTTTGTGCTGTGATCTTCCCAGCATTTCTAGTACTCTGTAAGGAAAATCATATCGGCCCATTCAGTGCTTGTAATTGGCTGGGAGACTTCAGTCATAGGTGGCCTGCTATGTATATGCAGTACAATCTGCAGTCAATTTTAGTCCCTGGATGTAAATTCTCCTTGCAGGTCTTCAGAGATAGGTTTGGCATTGATGGACGGTTAACCACATTCAAAGTTGCAATGACTGAATTTGGGGATACAATGGGCCAATTTCCTACAGGTGATAGAAATACTGTAGCAAAAATAAATGAGTGTTTGACTACTGAGCTTCCTGTTTGCTTCTATGTTTTACTCTTTGCTCAGAGGCCAGAGAGACAAAGACATTAGATATAAGAAAGATTTAAGAAAAGTCCAAATCAGAAAACCATGGTGGCTATAGAAACATAACAGTTACTGAGGTCTGAAGGCTTCATATACAGTACATGGCAGTAAACCATGAAATACCACCTTGACTGGCTTCTTCGTTAATACTGTTGACTTTGAGTTACATACAATGGCTCCCTGCCTATTTATGGAATTTGTCAGGTCTTTAGGCAAAGGACGGCAGAACGAGTTATGTGCCTTCTTGATTATTGTTTCATTGCTTATCCCTTAAAATTATCTCAATGGCTCAATCACTTGCATATATACCATACTGATTTAAGGATTAGACTATACAGATGGAATAATTATCATTTTGGACTATCTTTCTATGACAAAATTGGAGTGTTATCTTCACCATTTGTGGTTTGAAAGATGAGTTGATGCTCTTGAGATAGTTTCAAGTTATGTTCATATACAGTGTTAGGCAGTGTTTTATTTTTTTTCTCTAATGGATTGTACTTAGCCTATTCAGTTCTTTCTTAACCATATAACCATCTATGAGACACTTACATATATATGTCCCGGTCACTCCCAGGCTAGGTGTTTGAGGGTCGGAGAGGCTGTCTGCATGTGATGTCATCTGACAGCCTCTTTTAATTTCACTTTGTTGTTTTTACTTTGTAGTCAGGTGCAGCATAGTGGTCATTACTATTTAAGTCTGGCTACTCCCTTCACTCCTTGCGGTGTAAAGCTTCATTTGCAAGTGCAAGAGCTGGTGTGTGTTGTCTCCTCTGGTGTTCCTGCTCTTTCTTCTACTTCAGGAGTTAAGTGTCTGCCTTCTGGTATCTGGTCTGAGTCTAGACCCTGTTGCTTCAGCTTAAGGAACGGGTCGTCTTTGGGCCCTATCACTACCTCAGGGCATTACAGGGTAAGTCAGGCTTTAGGTTCCAGTGAATGAACGGTCCTACCACTGAGGTCCATTCATTCAGTTAGCACTCAGGGCTAGGATTAGGATTCATTAGGTGGTGACATTTTCCCTTCAGATACCTCCCCCCCCCCTCTTGTGCTTGGTGTGGTGTTCCCTCCCACACCTCATCATGACAATATATCTACCGAGCAAGACTTTGGCCACATTCGTGCTTTTATCATCAAGGGCTATATCCACCGCTTTTTCCTCTGAAATACAAGCAACACTGGGTACAGGAAAACTGATATGTATTCATACTTTATGTATGTAATTCAATATGTCCAGTCCATGTCCAATATTTTATCCAACTATTCACAGTCTACATCCATTATTGTATCCAACTATACATTGTCCACATCCAATACATTGTCCTTGTCCATGTCCAATATTTTTTTCCAACTATACATTGTCCATATCCAAAACATTGTCCTTGTCCACATCCAATATTTATCCAACTATAAATTGTAGAATTAAGCAAAACTGTACATTTCTTCCACTCCGGAGCTTATGCAATTACCCATACACTTGTATAACAGGATGTACAACAATCCAATGCCTGCTATCGATATAAGATATTCCATTGGGACACATTAAGCAAGAAATAATAATTGAGCTGTGCAGTTATCCTATGTTAGTCCCTGTTATAAATCCTGAATTTTCCCAAGATCACTCAATAAGGCTTATGAAGATGAAAGGTTTACTTAGGATTAAAATAACATGCAGTGCCATGTCCCACCATGGAAGATGAAATTGGCCTTTTTTTACATTTCCAATATTTCATTTTAAATCATAGCTCCATATATTTTGTTATTCATACTATGCTAAGTTTGAAACAAAAGCTTTCACTGTTGGATTCCCAAACAGATAACAGCTTATGGCTGGGGGTCTCAGCGACAGGACACCCTGTGCTTATTTTATTGTTGGGAGACCCTTGTAATAAAAAGGGTGTCCATAGCAGATATCCCCTTTAACGGCCCTGCTTTAACTAACCACACTAAGGCCATTTTCTTAAAGATGTATCTACAAATTATACAATAGCAAAACACCATTCTTCCATAGTTTAGGAACATCTGCATTAAAGTGTCCGTAGATGGCCATTAACCAAATGAATGAAAAAAAAGAGTCCTTCTGACATTTATTTGAGCCATGCCAAACGTAACGATCAACTCTGAAAATACATTGAGTAATCTTGTAATGTAAAGACAAAAAAAAACTATTATTTACCAGTTTGAAATATATAAAGTCTATTGAAGTCCTAGAAATACTAGGGCAGATATATTAGGGTAGGCTTATCTTGTTCTAAAATATTATGGCTGTGCTCCCAATTGATCAACAGGATGGGTATGGGTGAAACATGGGCCCAGAATGCCACAAAAACCTTCCCCAGATTAAAACCCTGCCACCACCAGCTTGTGCTCTTCCAGCAATTATTGCAGGGTGTTTGTTCTCTGATATTCCTCACCTAACACGTCTATGTCCATCTATTCCATGAAGCAGAAAATGTGACCCTTCTGAGAAGGCAGAGGTCCGATTCCGATACTGCCATGAAAATGAAAGCCATTTCTGGCGAAGCAACATTAGCAGAGGTGCAGTGACCATCAGTCGCTTCAGAGCCCCATACGCAGTAGAGTTCACTGAACTGTTGTTTTAGACATACCGTATGTCTGGTAGCCCCCATTTTGGTGGTGAGCTGCTCCTCTTAAGCATGTTGGTCTGGCCTCACACACCTTCATAGCGAACGTTCATCTCTCACATCAATGGTATGTGGTGCTCTGCAGTTTCCACGTTGATTATTTGCAATGGTGCCAATTGTCTACTCACTATACCATTTCACCACAACAGCAGTTCACAAACTGTGCAGTTTCAGAAATATAGTACTGCCACCCTCGGCCCAAAAGCCAACAATCATTCCTTTTTACAACTCAAATCGCCCCTTTTACCCATGACAACAATGAGGGATATGTGTGCAGACAGCCTATCCCACACTGTATATACCCACCGAGCCAGCCCAGCACACGTGACTTCCTTCATGAGCCATGAACTGCCAACGTCGAAAGTAAGAAGTGGTCATAATAATGGGACTCGATATATATATATACTATACATTGTACATTTTACCACCATAGTGTGGCCAAGTCGGTCTGGCTTAATGGCACCCCCTGGCAACCATTTCTCTCCAGCTCCCTCGCATACCCTAAGGCCTCTTTTACACAGGCGAGTTTTCCGCGCGGGTGCAATGCGTGAGGTGAACGCATTGCTGTCGCACTAAATCCGGACCCATTCATTTCTACGGGGCTGTGCACATGAGCGGTAATTTTCACGCATCACTTGTGCGTTGCGTGAAAATCACAGCATGCTCTATATTGTGCGTTTTTCCACGCAACGCAGGCCCCATAGAAGTGAATGGGGCTGCGTGAAAATCGCAAGCATCCGCAAGTAAGTGCGGATGCGGTGCGATTTTCACACATGGTTGCTAGGAGATGATCGGGACCCGATCATTATTATTTTCTCTTATAACATGGTTATAAGGGAAAATAATAGCATTCCTAATACAGAATGCTTAGTAAAATAGGGATGGAGGGGTTAAAAAAAAATAAAAAAAAATAATTTAACTCACCTTAATCCACTTGTTCGCGCAGCCCGGCTTCTCTTCTGTCTTCTTCTTTGATGACATGGGAGGAAAAGGACCTTTGGTGACGTCACTGTTCTTATCACATGGTGATGGATCATGTGATGGACCATGTGATGAGCGCAGTGACGTCACCAAAGGTCCTTTTCCTCCCAGGTCATCAAAGAAGAAGACAGAAGAGAAGCCGGGCTGCGCGAACAAGTGGATTAAGGTGAGTTAAATTATTATTTTTTATTTTTTTAACCCCTCCATCCCTATTTTACTAAGCATTCTGTATTCAGAATGCTATTATTTTCCATTATAACCATGTTATAAAGGAAAATAATAAAATCTACAGAACACCGATCCCAAGCCTGAACTTCTGTGAAGAAGTCCGGGTTCGGGTCTGGGTACGAAACATGTCGATTTTTCTTTACGCGCGTGCAAAACGCATTAAAACGCTTTACACATGCGTTTGAGAAAAACTGAAGGTTTACAAACAAAATCTCTTAGCAACCATTAGTGAAAAACGCATTGCATCCGCACTTGCTTGCGGATGCAATGCGTTTTACACTGAAGCCCCATTCACTTCTATGGGGCCAGGACTGCGTGAAAAACGCAGAATATAGAACATGCTGCGTTTTTCACGCAACGCAGAACTGATGCGTGAAATGAATGGGTCAGGATTCAGTGCGTTCACACCACGCATCGCGCACCCGCGCGGAAAACTCGCTCGTGTGAAAGAGGCCTAACATCTCCTTATCACTCACATTTGGCTTTTCTGTATTACACGATGACCTTGCCAAAGCTAAATTGTGACCTTGACCCTTGTCAGTGTCAGTTTTAATCCACCTTTGCTCAGAACCTCCTCACATTTACGCCCCCCCAATTGAATCCCTTATTTATTTGTTTATCCCCAAAAAATGAACCAACGGCCTCAAAAATAAAGCAGATAAAATATTAAAACCATTTGTGTAACACGATCACGAAATCCCATCGTTCTCATTTTTAACTGCCGCCTAATTTCCCGTTAACACTTCATGTAAATTCCAGATAAGGTAGTCATTCCCCTCCTCCCCCGTCCTCTGAAATTCTATTTCGGTTTCATTATATGTTCTATATGGCGCCCGGTAGGTCAGGGGCCATGATTGAAGTTCTACTCGTTAGCATTCGGCTTATTTTTGTGTTTGGCCATTTCTTTATCGTCCACCACAATTAGCCTATTCCTGACGACTGTTTTAATCCACCGTCTATAGCGGGTTGGTCAAGGGGGTGTATGTGTCCTACACGTAAAGGTTCTTATCTACCCTTACTTCTCCGGCTACAAAAAAATAAAAATTAAAAAATATTCCTCTGCCACCTCCCAGTTCTGCATTACTAGCTAGCAGCTGCTATCAGAAACCTCAATAGCAAAAATATGCAAACTTGCACACTAATTCCCTTTGGAGATAGATCTTGGCTGCAGCCCTGTCATAAATCAGAGAATTTCGATATGAAATGAGGCAAGCAGCTCTAATCATTTCTGCATTTCAAATTGGATCACTGGCTCAATCACTGGGCTTTTTTAAACTGCTTGCCTAAGAGCAAATGTGAGGCAGGAGATAATTCTGAAGAAATCTCTTTTGTGGCCGTCGAACTCTTTTAACTGTTTCAAGACTGAAAGGCAGTCATTTTCCTGATAATGGCACCTATCTGCTAGGAGAGATATGGATCCTAAAAGGCATTTCCCTTTCCTTAGAACTTATATAATCCCATCAATATTACTTTATGTATATGCCTCTATGTGTGTATGTGTGTGTGTGTGTATGTGTGTGTGTGTTAGCGCCCGGGTGTTTGCCCAGGAATTTGTGTATTTATAGTAGTTAAATAGAAGGATGCAAAGCAGCCATCGCCTTATTACCATATCTCTGCAATTCAAAAATGATACCTACACATCAACGCCGATAGTTTATTCTCATATGTGACATGAAACAAAGTGATAATAGCGAGTCGCTGGGGAATTCAGTGCCGGATGGATCAGTGGTTTCATGGCAGTTGTTAATATTTAAATTTACTTATTTCCGGAGAGACAATTTTTCAGATAATACCTTGGGAATAATTATAGGGGAAGAAATGCTAATAATGAAAAATTCCCAAAATATTATTTAGAAATAGGCAAGCATTTATCCGAGTTAAGAAACGTAATCCAGGGGTTCAGAGGTAAAGTAGGCAGATTTATTCAGCTTCATTTTTATTATTCAAATAGTATTTAAAGATATTAACATAATATTGGAAATTGTAATATAATAATAATAATAATAAAAATTATTATTATTATTATGTTATTGTAACAAAAAAATACTAATAATAATAATGATCAAGATGTTCGCCTGCAAAAAATTTAAATAAAAATATGACGGCCATCCCCTATCTCGGCATTATGTGGAATATCATGGGGGCCATTGAAATAGTAAAAAAAGACATGAGAGGAGGATATATAAAAAAAAATGTCCCGCTGTGAAAGTCGCTGGATATATAAACTTAATATTTTGGCACCAAGGGGTCTTAATAAAGAAATTGAATTATTTGCCTTCTATTAGATATACACAAATGACCCACTCAAAAATGACCATTACATGAATCCAAGAAGCTATTATTTAGATATCCATAGTGACACCCTCATAGAATCGATTCCTATTAGAGATTGCTATATCACCAACTAAGATGATAATCAAAGGGTTTAAGGTTAGTCTATAGTCCGCGTATATGTAACCATGGGAACGGAATATGCATATAAGGAGGAGAATTAACATACGCACCTATCCCTGACGAAGAAACACGAGTGTTTTGAAACGCGTTGGGTGTTTTTTTTCTCCTGAAGGCACCGGTGCCAACAGGTGTGACGTCACACAGGATCTGTTCTCGGACTTGCTTCCCCGTGCTCACGCCAGCTACCGGCCGGAGCGGCGTGCGCAAAAGAGGGGAGGCGAAAAGGACATAACATGGCAACCAGCTTCAGAAAACAAAAAGTAGAAGAGGAAAGAAAGGAAAAAAGAAAAAAGGACTCCAGACAGGAAATATCGGAGGCAACTCACATCCTATTATTTCAGGTGAGGAAGCCGCACATATAGTTAGTAATACAATACATTGTACCACTAGATTTCACTTTGTAGCACCGGAGGGACTTGTACACATTTATTATTCAGTGTACACTAGTGCAAAAAAAGAAATTTTGGACAATGGTCTGTACAATTTTTGCGTACAAATTTGCTAACTTTTTTTGAATTTAGGAAAATGGCAAGAAAGTAGCCTTGACTTGTCAGAAGGAGTCATGGCCATCACCTTTTAGACAGATGTGATACAATTCACTCCAAGAATTTTTCTTTTGACTTTTTGTTTTATAAAAAAATAATAATATGAGCCTATGTGTATGCATGGCAGAACTGCTGTATCTTGCTACACAAATGTAGGCCAGATTATCTCCCCATGCTTACACAGTGCCAGCATCTTCCACAGTGATCTACAGAGTTTGTCATCACTGACATCAGTCCTTGTCCCTAAAGGGGGCTTACAATCTAATTGGTAAAGGACAGTTTCAACTGAAGCCAATTCTCCTATCGCAATGTTTTTGCAATGTGTAAGGAGGATCATGCAAACATGGGGAGAACATACAAGTCCATGCAGATGTTCTCTTTCATCGGGTTCAAATCCAGAACCCCGGAGCTGTAGTTTATTCTCTCATCACATAGAACTCATCTGCCTACAGAATAGTCCATATTTTACGCTTGGTGGAGTATCTTGCTTGCTCATTGCATAGGGTGAAGTGTTTCTGTCTTCTGTGGTCTCCACGAGAACATGGTCATCTCTAGTGGTGGGACCCGTTGATAAGGAGCTGCCCAAACTCAGCAGTTCAGAGACAGCTCAGTAAATATAGAGTCTGGAGGATGAACTATTGCTCAGCCAATATCTGATAGATCAATTACTGCTCAGGGTAACGATGACACAACACATCTGGACGGGCATTAGATCGCCTGCAGGTCATCACAAGCTGTGAAACCACATTCTGCTTCCAATGTTTATACAGTCTGAGCAATGAACAAATCTACTGGGAAGCCACATCAGGCCATTGTATATACAGTCAAAATGCAGCAATGATTGATCATGTGTTTGCATGTCTAAAGTGAGACCATTTTAGGAATACTGAGCATGATATCCTCTCCTTAACTTATCTCCTGAACACTGATAAATTCTTGTAATAACTCTGCTGTATTCCGCTAATCCACCCTCTATTTATATTTTATTGGACGGGGCCCAAACTACCGTACTACACTTGGCATGTCGCTGCTCTCCCCTTTCAAGTCCAAGGTCTTTATACCCCATGCGATGGTTCTGTGAGTTTAAAGCAGGACTGGTCCTGGCTGGCATCAGCTCTATTGCACAATATGCATATGAAGGTGACCACATGTTTTCTGCAGGAAAGGTGAGCAATCTATGGCTGCTCAACTGTACAGAATCTGTATCTGAAGCACTGCATCCTGGAACTTGTAGTTCTAGAATAAATAGGAAGTCTGATACGCTGCATGGTGAATACAAGAAAGGGATTTGGAGCGCTGCTTCATTTTTCTGAAAATAGATAGATAGATATTCAATAGATATATGGATAGATAGATGCGTTTGAGGTGAATAAAGTGGGTCCACTACCTTTTCAACACATTTGGAGTGCTGCATCATTTTTCTACAACTGTATGGATAGCTAAATAGATACCTGATAGATGCATAAGTAGCTATTCAATAGAAAGGTTAGATAGATAGATAGATAGATAGATAGATAGATAGATAGATAGATAGATAGATAGATAGATAGATAGATAGAGTGGATATAAAAAGTCTACACGCCCCTGTTAAAATGTCAGGTTTATGTGATATAAAAAAAATGAGACAATGATAAATCATTTCAGAACTTTTTCCACCTTTAATGTGACCTATAAACTGTACAACTCAATTGAAAAACAAACTGAAATCTTTTAGGTAGAGGGAAGAAAAAATATAAAAATAAAATAATATGGTTGCATAAGTGTGCACACCCTTAAACTAATACTTTGTTGAAGCACCTTTTGATTTTATTACAGCACTCAGTCTTTTTGGGTATGAGTCGATCAGCATGGCACATTTTGACTTGGCAAGATTTGCCCACACTTCTTGGCAAAAACACTCCAAATCTGTCAGATTGCGAGGGCATCTCCTGTGCACAGTCCTCTTCAGATTACCCCACAGATTGTCAATCGGATTCAGGTCTGGGCTCTGGCTGGGCAATTCCAAAACTTTAATCTTCTGGTGAAGCCATTCCTTTGTTGATTTGGATGTATGCTTTGGGTTGTTGTCATGCTGAAAGATGAAGTTCCAGATAAAGAAAAACAGCCCCTTGGCATGATGCTGCCACCACCATGCTTCACTGTGGGTATGGTGGTCTTTTGGTGATGTGCATCGTTGTTTTTGCGCCAAACATATCTTTTGGAATTATGGCCAAAAAGTTCAACCTTGGTTTCATCAGACCATAACACCTTTTCCCACATGCTTTTGGGAGACTTCAGATGTGTTTTTGCAAAATGTAGCCTGGCTTGGATGCGTTTCTTCGTGAGAAAATACTTTCGTCTTGCCACTCTACTCCATAGCCCAGACATATGAAGAATACGGGAGATTGTTGTCACATGTACCACACAGCCAATACTTGCCAGATATTCCTGCAGCTCCTTTAATGTTGCTGTAGGCCTCTTGGTAGCCTCCCAGACCAGTTTTCTTCTTGTCTTTTCATCAATTTTGGAGGGACGTGCAGTTCTTGGTAATGTCACTGTTGTGCCATATTTTCTCTACTTGATGATGATGGTCTTCACTGTGTTCCATGGTATATCTAATGCCTTGGAATTTCTTTTGTACCCTTCTCCTGACTGATACCTTTTAACAATGAGATCCCTCTGATGCTTTGGAAGCTCTCTGTGGCCCATGGCTTCTGCTGTGGGATGCGACTAAGAAAATTTCAGGAAAGACCAACTAGAGCAGCTGAACTGTATTTGGGGTTAATCAGAGGCACTTTACATGATGGCCGGTGTATGCTGGCCCCTATTTAACATGATTTTTAATGTGATTGCTTAATTATGAACACAGTTACATCCCCAGTTATCAGAGGGTGTGCAGACTTATGCAACCATATTATTTTAGTTTATTTTTCTTTTTTTGTTCAGTTGAGTGGTACAGTTTATAGGTCACATTAAAGGTGGAAAAAGCTCTGAAATGATTTATTTTTGTCTCATTTTTTTACATCACAGAAACCTGACATTTTAACAGGGGCGTGTAGACTTTTTATATCCACTGTAGATAGATAGTAGATAGATGATTGATAGATGAATAGATAGATAGATAGATAGATAGATAGATAATAGATGGAAAGATAATAGATAGATAGATTAGCCTGTTTTGCGGACAAGGATAAGCATTGTTACAATGGATCCGCAAAAAAAAACGGATGCAATATGGATGTCACACAGACATCATTCGAACTTTTTGCTGATCCGCGCTTTGCGCACCGCAAAATACACACGGTTGTGTGCATGAGCCCTTACTGGGAGCCAAAACCAGTAGTGACGCCTACACAGAGATCTGGTGTAATGGAAAGTTCTGCACCTCTTCTGCCTTTTTGACCTGCACCTGGTTTTGGCTCACAATCACTGATGGAAATATCTGACCAAATAACTGAAGTGAACTCAGCCTTAGGGCTCATGCACACAAACGTGTTTTCATAATTTTAGCCAGTGGGAACGTTAAAGGGGATGACCGAAGAGTTAAACCTCTCCTCTATCCACAGGATAAAGAATAGAACATCACTTTTTGTTCATTTACTTCTAGTTTGAATAAATATATGCACATCACGTCCCAAACAAGTCAAGCACGGCCTGTGCGCTCACTAATATGCAACACTTCAGGTAAACGTCCTTTATCAGGTGTAAAAACACACATACAACTGTACAAAAAAAATGTATAAAATTAATAAAATATTTCTTTACGAAATAACTGAAATTTTGTATGTACTAATCTTGTACTTTTTGCACTGTATACGTCTTAAAGCCCAATCAGGAGTGTTTAAGTGAAATGTTGCACACTGAATTATAGAGAGTACACAAGCAGGGCTTGTCTCATGTAGGACTTAAAGTGCATAGATTTTATAAAACTTGCCTGAAATGAGACCTGAACAAGGAGTGCTGTTCTCATCTATATCTAGGATTTGTGTGTGGATGGGAAAGTGGTTAGGCCCACCTAAGACTTGCACCCAGTAACCTGGCAACAGAAAGCTTCGCTGCCTGGTCACTGTGCAGTATCCCATTACAGGAGTATCTGCAATTGTTTGGTAAGGTGCTGTGATTCTATGCTATGTAATATGAATATCAATGTATGGTGTAGGCACAGCCAGGGTTAATTAAGGGCTTTTAGGGAGCTTAGGATGTGGGCTGGCTCCACCTCTAGCTATAGAGAGTTCTAGTTAGTATGAGGGAGAGATTGATGGGGATAGCAGACACTATGTGCTCCTCTCCTCAGACCTCCAGCTTCAATAATCCCATTAGATTCTCCATCAAGAGAGGAGGAAAGACAAGATTGTAAAATATGAATGGCCATGAGAGGAGTCAGTCAGCAAAGTAGCCTGCATAAGGAGGTGTAACATGTTAAGACACCCTACACACCTCAGAAACAACATGGCCAGTCATATCTTTTGACCTGCTCACTACCATGCAAATTGCAGGCATTATTAATAGGAAATAGTCACCAACCAGAGATTCTAGAGTGACAGACATTAGCAAGAGATGGTGTAACTAGAAGTCCATTGCTTCCAACATTGCCTAACTCATGCATAGACATCTGTTGAGAATTTGCACTGCATACAGACCTTTGTTGGATGTACTTTAATTCCTATTTTGCATTAAAGTAAAGGACATTTTTATGGTTAAACCTGGCCTGGTTTCCTGACTCCTACTGCACCACACGCTGCCCATTGCACTACTACAACTTCTGCCAGGAACCCATACAGCAACCAACATCAAGGACACCCCAAACTACCATCAGAAAGGAGCCGTCCCAAGGTAGTGTCCCAAGGGAACAATGGATGCACCCTCCAATGGCCTGAGGAAAGTCCCTGGGACGCATCCTATAGTCAGGGCCACTATCACTCCCATCCTCTGCTCTGGATCCTCATGGGATCGCAGCAACTGTGTAAAAAAAATGTATCCATAGGATAGGCAACAAGTGTCTGCTCAGTGGGAATCTGACCTCTGGGACCCCACTCCCAGAACAGAGGTCCTGTGTCCCTTGTACAGTATGAATGAAGTGGAGTGAAGTTCAAGCAAGCACACTGTTGCTTCATTCATTTCTGAGCCATATAGAAGGAATAGGTGGCAGTGTGCATGGTTGTCTGCTGCTTTATTGGTTTTTGGTGGGTCCTGTAGCTATACTCTAATTTTTAATCTTGGGACAACCCAACTTGACACAACATTGTCAGTAAATTAACTAACCTTTGAAGTTGGCCACTTCTGATAGATGTTTGCCAATATCTGGTATTTGCTTCTGTGATTGTTTTTCATGGCCTACAGCCTCAAAGCAGACATCATCCTGAATCTAAAGCTAACAATTTAATCAGGAAGAAAAACTTTGTTGTCTGTCCGGAGGTAAGAGAACAGTTAACGTCTGCACTTATCCTAATGAAGTAGGGGAGGGAATAGGCCGCGTTTCCTTTACTTCAGCGGTGCTCCCTGGAAAGTACACATCTCTATGACAAGATGAAGAAGCTTTTTAATCTCATCCAACAAATGATCTCACTTTGACCCTCACGCTAAGTTTGCGATTAAACACAAGCAGACACGTTTTCAGATATTGATTGGAACTAATGTCTGATCCTAACAGGCCTGATGTTATCGAGACTGGCGTGTAAGAGAAGGAGTGTCACTACTATACTGAATAGTTCTGGATAAGATCATAATATCCTCCATTGTGATACTATCGGGGAAAGTAAAACAGGTAATTATCATCCATGGCTGTTGGTATTTCGAGCTGTCTCTAAACAAATTGGACATTGAGGAACCCGCTTGTTGGGTTGCACAGAGGTAGCAGTGATCTTTCTATTAGCACAACAAAGACCACACTTTGGATTTTCGAAGACATATTACATCACATTTTTTACATGTACAAAGGCTATGGAGTACACAAATACTTCTGGGGAGATTTTTATTCTAAAAGATACACTGCCTTTGTTGCCCGTAGCGAACAATCACAGCACAGCTTTTATTTCATATTCTGCTCCTCAAAACATGAAAGCTGCTCTGTGATTGGTTGCTGTGGGCAATAAAGACAGCTTTCCATTTAGACAGTTTCATCGATCTTCCCTATATCCATAGTTGTAAACTAGGTGCAGAATCAAATGGCTAACTCAACCTAACATTCTTTCCCAAGTTCACCGTCAGCTAAAGGGAGGCACTAAATTGAAGGGGTTGTGCGGCCTACGAGCCAACAACCCCAATGTTTGTAACCAG
This sequence comes from Bufo bufo, assembly GCF_905171765.1. NCBI lineage: Eukaryota > Metazoa > Chordata > Amphibia > Anura > Bufonidae > Bufo > Bufo bufo. The sequence continues at coordinate 49,909,828 of NC_053393.1, read as the reverse complement.
CGGCCAGTTAAAAAAAGACTCACCTGTCCGTGGTCCCAACATTTTCACACCACTACCCCGTTCCTGGCTATTTCCAGACCCTTTAGGACCTGAAGTGGATAAGTCTTGTGACCAGTGGTGCCAATTATTGCCTCAGTGGTCACAAGTGCTAGAATAGCATGTCAATGCTAGTGACAACTCAACACAAAGCCAAGCTATTTGCCATTCCAGGGGGAACCAGAAGATACCAGAAATGGGGCAGTGATGTGGGGGATAGTTTGGACTGCAGACAGGTGAGGTTTTTTTTTAACTGGCCCCAGGTTAAAATTATTGGGGTTGGTGGCTCCTAAGCCAGACAAACCCTTTAATGTTCACTTATGACAGAACCATAAAGATGGTCTGTGCAACGATGGATCTGTAGGTGGCATATTGTTGGAAAATTTCCAACATTTAAGCCTCGCCCCAACTCCACCCAGGAACATACACTTCTGGTCAGGTTACCTTGCCCATTTTCAAGTTGGGACAAGCCAAATTTGCTGGGATTATCTCCCAGCAAATTTGGGTCTGGGAGCAACTATCGTCCAGCACTATAGTAACTGTCCTGCTCCCAGGTGGAATCAAAAGACCCGATAGCACTTTGATATAATCAGGCTATAGTTCTATACATCTGAACAAATTATTATTTTATTATTATATATCATACTATGCGGTATTGTCACCCATTGAACCCACCAGCCACTGCTTTTGCACTAGGACCAATAGCTTGGCTTGAAAAAGACTTCATTTAGAGTTAAAATTACATGACTTGGTGGGGGTGGAGACTATGGGTAAAGGAACACACATCTTCTATTTTACAGAACTTCCATTCTTCAATTTGTTATTTGAATGGACTCTATGGTTCCAGCACCCACTACCATTGGATTTATGGCTCTTTTCTCTTGGTTTTTGATAAGGCATGGGCCAGAGACCGGAGGGCCCCTGTGCAACAGTTTATTTTCCAACTGATCACCTTCAAACAGCAGGGTGTTGGTCATAGAGTACCTTGTTCATGGCTTTCCAGAGAAACCCACCTCAGTCCGCCACCCCACCAGTAATAGTGACATTTGATGGTAATGAATGAACCATTCATTAACATCTAGATCTATAGAAGGAATATGTATGGTCTTCTGCCTTCTATGTAAAGAATATAGTAGGGCGGTGATGGCTAACCTCCGGCACTCCAGCAGTGGTGAAATTACGACTCCCAGCATGCTCCATTCATTTCTATGGAGCTCTTAGAACAGCCAAGCAAGTGTACATCTTGGGAGTCGTAGTTTTACCACAGCTGGAGTGCTGGAGGCTAGCCATCACAGTCGTATGGAACATGTTTAAAGCTTTGTTAATGCAATCTTACTCATTCCATTAAATGAAAAATACGAGAGATTGTTATGTGCATAAAATATAAAAAATATCAAGCTTGAAATAACAGGCCCTGAGCTTGAGGCTGCACTACTGAGAACATATCTTCTGATCACATTTCTACTGTCATGACCTAAATCCCCATCCACATAAATATCCACATACTAACAGGATGGGGACATAGCTAGAGAGGATGGAGACTGTTACCAATTGTGGAAAAGTCATGGAGCATCATGGGACTCAAAAGCCCCTCTGCCACATAAGGAGACACATGGCAGGTGGGGATTCTGCCATGGATTTTAGCCTGTGGCTGAGGAGCGTCATTCTATGCCTCTATATGTGGATATTGACTATTTGGATGATGACAATACTGTTGCACAGGACAGGAGCTAACATGGGAGGTCTTTTGAGGTTTTTGATGGCCGGGGAAGTATTTAGAAGGTGCACATGTCGCCATTTTTAATTAATCTTATCAAATCCTTTACAGTCATAGAGTCTATCTGACGACTGATTATACACCAGGTGGCTACATGAACCAACACGACAACTCCAATGCATTTCTGCTCAGGAAAGGAATAAGGATAATTCAGCACTTTTCTGCATTGCTCATCTTCCTCCGGCTTATACTAAAATGCCTCATATAGGTTTTCAAGATATAAAGCCTATTTTATGGGATTTGGCACAGAGGTCACACCAGGCCATCCCAGACGGCTTTAGAAAATCACTTTACCTGATATTGCTATCAGAAAATGTATTAAGAGAGGAGATCAATATCTCAATATCTCCTTATGAGCAAAAACATGAACACATGTGCCATGTCGCTCCGAACCGTAGCTGTCATTATTCCTAATGGAGGCAGACGAGAGGCAGTGTCAAATATTTAACCCGTAAATTTACCTTGCATTTGGTCCGCATACACAGCTTGAACTGATGCATAGCATGCAGTATATTATTCTATCTGATAGAAAATTATATTATCATGGCATTGGAACGGCCAAAACGGTAGTGGTCCGGATAGCCCGGTAATAGCCTGACATAGCTGATCCATAGCTATATTTCTATATATGCAAGAGATTGAAATGTATTGATACTGATTATAACAATACAGCTGTGAAGGTCGGTATTAGAGATGCGGTAATCTATTCTAAACGAACCAGATTCAACAAAAAAATTGTAAAAATTGAAGTTGCAGCCGAATGCAACTTTTTGGTATTTCGATTCTGACAAAATTTTGGGGAGACAGCGAGACGGAATGAGAGAGAGAGAGAGGAAGGGAGAGAGAATTAATAATAAAATAAAGAAAAAAGTGAGGGACTAGAGAGGAAAAAATATGAGTCCTAGGAGACCTCAGAGAGTCATACATTTTCAGGTCAATTGGATCACCTTTGATTTGGTAGAATCGATTCAGCTGAATTGAAATATAAGCAATTTGCTCATCTCTAGACGGCATTTTATACCAAGACTAGACATTATTTGGAAGCCGAAGATCAGGTAAAATTTGAGGTCGGCTGTAGCTTGGACTATTAGTGGTGCTTCCTACCAGATTGTCGGCAACAAAAGAAGGAAGGCCATGACTCCGAATCTACAAATCTTAAAGGGATTGTCCACTTTCCATTACTGATGACCTCTCCTCAGCATAGGCCATCCATATCAGATAGGTGGGGGTCCAACTCCCAGCACCCCCACCCATCAGAACATTGCAGTGGAGAGCAGGTGTAACTACAGCTCCTTTGTCCCATTCACTTGAAGCTGTAATTACACCCGCTCGCCGCTGCAATGTCAGATTTTGCGCTGGATCTTCAATCAAGATGGCAGCGGCCGACTGTTCGCTATCAAATGGATGAGGTAAGTATGATTTTATTTATTTATTTTGTGTTTTACACTTTTATATTAATGTCAGATGCTGCGATCAGCGAAGACGGGGGGCAGCGCAATCGCCCCTTCCTGTCATCGCACCCACTGTTTACAAAGAAATGTGCTTCGCGACAAAGTAATTCATCACAAAGTAATTTGTAATTCGGCGAAGCTAGAGAATTGAGTTTCACAATACATCTTTAGTCATCAATATCGGAAATCGAACAACCTTTTTAAAGCCCTTTCAATAGTGCCGCCACCGGAGTGACCAGCCGATTGCCCAAGTCCCACTCCTGGTACTGCTAACTTTGCCGGGGGAGTGGCACCCAACTAGATGAATCGTTCTCCATGTAATCCAAGGATGCCATAAGAAGAACTGCAGGGGATGATGGCCCATTATCACGTGGCCTATCCTCTTTGGACAATCCCTTTTTTTTATAATGGTCCCCTGAGTGAAAGACTTTGTAGCCTCACTGTAGCTAATAGGTGAGCGTTCTGAATGAATGACGCCCCAGCAATTCTCTCGTATACTACTACCATGTGCCGCTTAGAATACTTATATTTTCGTATGTGGTAGCCTTGGAGCCGCTCAGGTCGGGGGGGTCTAGGTGCGACATGTATCTTTGCACCCCCTCCAGCTTTCCCCAGTGACATACACAAGTGGACTGTTGATAGTATTGGGTACTTATAGTTTTGGGCCCATACACCGGATGTCTACATGATACATGCCATAATACAATGACTTCTTGCACAGAGATGGAACAGCATTTTTCTTTCCTGGTCCGATAGATCCGTGAATTACGGGTCTGGTATTGTAACAATGATGTAAAGGCCATGTTAGATCAATGATACACAGTTATTCTTTGCCCTTACTCAGATAAACTTGCATTTTACCTCTGCAAGGACTCAGCTATTCAGATGAAGAATACGGCCTACATGAGGGGATTTGTTAGTTAAAGCATCTTTTTTTCAAAAAAGAAAAAAGAATAAAACCCCTGTACATACAGGCGACATACGTGTAATGACAATAGCCGCACCGTGCATATTCCAGGATCCTGGAACCCATTACACAGCACAGTCTTCTAATCACAATATGTCCATCTTACGTCTGACAATAACTATTGAAGGGTTCACACTGAACTTGCTCCCAGTGGCCTGCTTGTAGATCAAAGATGGCGTATGTGAAAGCCTTGCTACATGCATAGCAAATGATGGACTTGCCACCAGTGATAACAGAGAACTTTTATGGGAAATACCTTTTCACCCAAGGTCAGGTCATGTAATAGAGAAGAAGGTAATTTTTTTTAAATGATGTCTATGGCAAACATACCGCTTAGTAGCTGACTGCTGACCAGAGGGGTGACTCCAAGCTCCTCCTGAGCGCCAATGCAAAAGCTTTAAAGGGAATGTATCATCAGAAAATGACCTATAGTTTAAACGACTTTTTATGTTAAACATATTTTTAATACTTTTTTGTGATGGTATTTTTAATTTTCCATGTCATTATCTATCAAAAAAAAAAAAGTTGCTCTTACACCTAGAGGCTCTGCTCTCTGAAATTGTTGAGCCCTCTGTACTTGAGAAGTCAGGGCCAAGCATGGTCACATTGACATTGTCTGGTCCTGTCCATCAAAGTGCAGAGGGCGCGGCAGTTGCACAGAGAACAGAGCCTCTAGGTGTAACGGCAACGCCCCCGTTGCTCCTAGAGGCTCATTTGCATATAATAAAACATCATATTTCTCAGCAATGTGGACACATATGGACATGGGACCAACACAGATGCCTTCAGCTGCCAAGCGCACATGTAAGGCTACTTTCACACTAGCGTTTTTGCTGGATCCGGCAGGGTCCAGCAAAAACGCTTCCGTTACTGATAATACAATAATGCAACCATCTGCATCCATTATGAACGGATCCGGTTGTATTATCTTTAACATTTATTTAACATTGCCAAAACGGATCCATTTTGAATTCCATTTAAAGTCAATGGAGGACAGATCTGTTTTCTATTGCGGCAGATTGTGGCAGAGAAAACGGATCCGTCCCCATTGACTTGCAATACAACATGTTGCAGTTCTCTATCCTTTCTTGGAACACAACTAAACGGAACAGAATGCACTTTGGAGCACTCCATTCTGTTCAGTTCAGTTTTGTCCCCATTGACAATGAATGGGGACAAAACGGAAGCGTTTTTTTCCGGTATTGATCATATGAGTGCGGGACAATAGTCCCGCGGGCGGCCCGATGCGCACAGTATCTTAGTAACCTATGATGCTGTGCGCTCCCGTGCGCACGATGTATGCCGCTCCGGGACATATGGCTCGCTCACGGTCCGTATGTCTCGGAGGGCATACAGTCATGTGTACGAGCCCTAACAGAGAGAAAGCTGTCAGTCAGTGGCAGGAGGATGGGGGAACCCGATGAGAACTCCTTGCTTATGCTCCGCCTGATAAATGTTATCTTATGTAAGCTACACCATATTGACAAGTAAGAGACACACCACTGAAATCAGGGTGTCTGTCACTACTGCCGCCCTCAGATTCCCTTCACTAAAGTTTTTTTATGCAACATAAGACATCATAAATAGTGTTGAGCAAATCGAAGTCCGAATTCGATCCGAATTTCAGGGAAAATTCAATTTGCAATGAAGCCGAATTTCCTCGTGCTCCTTGGTAGCAAACTGATTTTCCCTGAACTAGTGTAAAAAAAAACAAAAAAATCATACCTACCTCATTTATTTACTCGTGACACGCCGCCCGCTGCCATCTTGACTGAAGATCTTGCATGAAATCCTGTCCACAGTGATGATGATGACAACAGGTGCTGTGCGAGATTTCGAGCAAGATCTTCAACGGCCGACCCGTTGCGAGCAAATGGATGAGGTAAGTATGATTTTATTTATTTATTTATTGTTACAGTGTGTCAGCTATGAACGCGGCATATGAGGGGTACAATGATGGGGAGCGGCGTAATCGCCACTCCCTGTCATTGCACCCGCTACTTGCAAAGAAATGCACTTCGTGACAAAGTAATTAGTCACAATTTAAGCAAATTATTTTTTTTTTCTGCGAAGCAGCTGAATTGAATTTTTGAATACTTCGCTCATCACTAATCATAAACGATGTAATATTCTTGGACAATTTCACTATAGCAGCCGACTCTGCCATGCACCCACTGTACATACCTAATGTCACCAATGGCTTTGCTATCCTAACGAGCTAGAAACTCTATGGTCTTGATGTGTATTGAACAAGCTTCCATACTCATTATCAGCAGCCTCTGAATCCTTTCTAAAGTCCGTACTATCTGTGGCATCTAACAGCTCACGGTAAGGAGCTTTTCTCACCAAGAACCTTCTAAATGTCCTTTGTTAAAAGGTCTCACATCTGAAAAGTCATTTCAACTTACACGATTCCTGACCAGGATTAGTGCATAAAGAAGCTGCTAAACATGTAGAATCGATCGGTAGAGAGTCACCGGCCTCCTTAGATGATGCACTAGGTGCAAATGAAAAATATTCCACCTGCTACGCGCTTGTCGACAAGTGCAAACGTTAAAATATTGTATAGTTTGAACAACCCAAACTCAGAAAATAGACACTAATGACATCATAACCCCTTCTCGATATCTGATGTTGTTTATAGTGGGATGGGGATTGGGGACCATTGTTATTTCCTGCTTCCTCTGAAGACCTCACGTCAAAATGTATGTCCCATTTCTATCCTTGTTTGACATAGGTGGTCAGCCAGGAAGGGCGGCCTCAGTCAATACAGGTGTAAGCTGTAACTAATAGACAGTGTCATGGCCAGAGGACCCTATCTACTGCAGTAGTTCAACATGTCCTACTAAGGCTACAGTCACAAAAATGGCCATACAGTCAGTTTTTCATGGTCATTTTTCAACCATTTTTGCATACATTTTCTGGTCTTTTGCTGTTTTTTAATGGACCGTTTTGCATCCGTTTTAACGACCATTAAAAATGGATGATTTTTAATTTTTTTTTAATCCCAACTCCTGTAGTATAATGTCCCTCAGCATTAATACTGTTCTCCATAGTGGCCCCCAGCAGTAATAATGTTCCCTAAAATGGCCCTCAGCATTAATAGTGTTCTCCATGGTGGCCCCTAGCAGTAATAATGTCTCCTAGAGTGGACCCCAGCATTAATTATGTGTAGAATTTTTTTATGCTGATAAAATAATAAATTGCGTACCTCATTTCAGTGCACAGGGACAATCATTCTCCCCTTGATGCAGAAGGACCTGTGCTCCCAGCATCATCATGCTGGAAGCGAAGGTCCTTCAGCATCAAGAGAGGAGTGACTGCATCTGCACGTGCCAGTGGATGAGGTGATTAATTTTTTATTTATTATAACCATCTTTCACTATTGTACCTATTTTAACGTCCGTTAGACGGCTGCACTCCTGTCTAACAGCTTTTAAAAACAGTCCAATTGATTTCAATTGGGTCCGTCTGGTTGTGAAAACATCCAAAAAGAGCACATGTCCTACTTTTTGGCCATGTGTATAGCCCCATAGACTTCCTGTCATGTTAATGTAGCCTAAGTCATTTAAGGAGAATTAGTTATCAGAAAATAACCTATTTTTTTGTTTATTAAACATAATTTCTAAGAATTTTTGATGATTTTTTTTCTTAACTTTTTCATGCCACTATCTATATTAATTTTGAAAATATAGATAGTGACATGGAAAATTAAAAAAAAACACCAAATATTCTAAAAAATTACATAAATATCATTTTCTGATGACATTCCCTTTAGGAAGGAGGTTTAGCATTGATATTAGACTTATATCAATGAAGCTAGTCTGATTTCATGCACCCTTTGCATTGCTTTCAATGAGTTGGGATGCACCCTCTATTATCTTACACATGTCCTAACAGGAGGAGAAATCAAGATTCACAAAGCACCATGAAATCTAACCTTGTAAAATAACTCAGGACTAAATCCTCAGTGTGAATTTATCTACGGTAGTTCTATAATGCACTTGGCTGCAGAGCAATACTGCTGTGCCGTGTAATCTATATCAGCATGGTACTGCAGTAAGCATCTTCATCTTCGCTATGTACCATGTATCTAGGTGCGCAGTGAGTTCAATATCTGGGCTGGAAACTATGCAACCATGTAATATACATCTCTTCTGCGCAGGACATTTGTGCTGAACACTGTGCAGAAGGAATCGTACTGCAGAGTGAATGTACTGATTGGTTATGTATTGAATATTATTGTCACTGCTGTGTCATGGTCTCAGTGTTTCCAGGGGCAACGTGTTGTGTTCCAGCATGTGTGTACTCTGCCCTTAATTCCTGGTTCCTTCCCAGTATGGTGTGTATGGGGTTAAGGTGTGGATCAAGATGTGTTCTGGGTGTGGCCTCATGGCTCTACTTATTCTGGTGCTGTGAGCGTGAGCTCTGTGGTACTCCAGTCTTGGTGTGTGCTGGAGTTATGCTCCTGTGCTGAAGATTCCATCTGTCCAGTGTGAGAGCCACCTAGTTTGACATCAATGTCTCTCCTGTCTCTTCCCCTTGTTTATATGTTCTCTACCCATCCTCACCTGTTGTGTTGTTTGGTGTGGTTTATGTTAAGGGTGTGTTGTTATGTCTAGTTTGGTGTTCCATATATGGTCTGTTTGGTGTTTGTAGTCCAGCATGGTTGCTAGACAATCCCCTGTCTGTCTGTGCCTCCGGTGAGAGGGCCCCTGGGTTCCCCGGAGGGGGAACTACAAGCTCTGCCTGGTGCCGCCATGCATCCTGTCCGCATAAGGGTCCAGGTAGTTAATGGTGTTGGTGTTCCATATCATGCTTCATGTGCCATACAGGGCCAAAAAATGGTGGCATGTTCCATTTTCTACACTCTAGAGAATATGATCCCTCATGGAGACACCATAAGGAGTAGGGAACCAAAGCAACTCTGTGTAGTGCAGGGAGGGCTCATGCATGAAAGCTTAAACAGCACATGTCAGCAGGAGCAACCCTATTAAACCAGGTATGCTGACTGGTACAGTTGACACTGCTGATTAAAATGATACCTGTCTTGTGAAAGTCGATTGTGGTGTAACCAAGGAAAATTACTTTTATTATTTATGCAAATGAGGACTTAATTCTCCGATGGAAGGGCTCTTGCCTCACGGTGCACTAGCTCCATCCTCGCAGACCTGTAGCTCGCATTAGCATGAAGTATAAAAGTCATTTTTCTTGAGAACAACACAACTGACTTTCACAAGTATTATTTTAATCAGAAGGATATACCCAACCAGACAGTATGCCTGGTTTAATATTGTTAATCCTTATGACATGTCCTCTTTAAACTGTTAGTGACCGCCAATACGCCTTTTTACTAATGGGTCTGCTAGGCTTCATGGAGGCAAAGTGCTGCACAGGTCTCTCATAACAGCTGGGCTCCTGCTCTAATATCTTGGATGCCAATCTGTGCCATTGAACCCCTTAGAAGCTGCGGTCAAAAGCGACAGCAGAATCTAAGTGGTTTAGAGGTATAGAGCTCCCTCTCTCAGGCATCGGCCTCCAGTGAATGAGATTGGTTGGTACCAATGTCTTAGGGGGGCGTAATGAAGGTCCCAGGCCTGCCTGCAGTCTATGACACCTGATGCCTGATAGTGCCTGTAGGTATCCCACTGACTGCACTGTACTGCATAAGTAGTACAATATATTATAGAAGCGATCAGATGACTGCCTGTCAAAGTCCCCTCCTGGAACTACTAAATGGTTAAAAGAAAAATTATTAAAAACTTTATTGAACAAAAATAATGTCCAAGTAAAAAAGTACACCTTTTCTATTGAAAAAAATACTTTTTAATGGAAAAAAATGCAAAAATAAAATCCCCTCCACATATTTAGTATTGCCACAATTGCTGTTTTTTGCTTATTCACCACAGAAAATACTGAATAAAAAGCGATTAAAAAATGTTATGTACCCCCAAAATGATACCCATGAATAATATAAGTCATCTTACAAAAATCAGGCCCTCAAACAGGTCCGTAAAAATAAAAAATAAAAAAGATATGGTTCTTGGGGTCTTGTGATGTGGCCATGCAAAAACATTTTCATTTTTTTAAAGGGTTTTTATTGTGCAAAAGTAGTAAAACATTTGTATTCGTACTGATCTAGAGAATAAAATGATCATATTATTTATGCCAAAGAATCAATGCTGCAAAATGTATAGCTTAAAAACTCGGTGGCAGTATTGCTGTTCCCCCCCTTCCCCTCAGAAAGACTTAGGCCTAGTTCACACGAACGTATGGCTTTTATAGTTTTTTGCGGTTCGTTTTTCACGGATCCGTTGTTCCGTTTTTGAGTTCCATTGTGTTTCCGTTTCCTTTCCGTTTTTCCGTATGCCATGTACACTATACAGTAATTACATAGAAAAAATTGGGCTGGGCATAACATTTTCAATAGATGGCTCAGAAAAAAACGGAACGGATACGGAAGACATACGGATGCATTTCCGTATGTGTTCCGCTTTTTTTGCGGACCCATTGACTTGAATGGAGTCACGGAACGTGATTTGCGGGCAATAATAGGACATGTTCTGTCTTTCAACGGAACGGAAAACTGGAAATACGGAAACGGAATGCATACGGAGTACATTCCGTTTTTTTTGCGGAACCATTGAAATGAATGGTTCCGTATATGGACCGTATACGGAACACAAAAAAACGGCCCGTACACTCGCAAAAAAAACGTTTGTGTGAACTAGGCCTTAATAAAAGTTAATCAGTAACTTTTGTGTACCTCAGAATGGTGCCATTAAAAACTACAACTGGTCCCCCAAAAATAATCCCTCATACGGCTATATCAACGCTAAAACAAAAAAGTTATAGCTCTTGAAATGCAACGCTAAAAAAAATAAAAAAATAAAAGATTGCTATGTCTCTTAAGCCCAAAACATGCTTGTCACTACGGGGTTAATACATCCATGTCTCAATACAGGTGGATGGGATGAATCGTATAATCACTGCTGCAATATATTTTAATAATTGCTCGGTTTTAAATATTAAAAGGCTGTTAAGAACAGAATGTGAATAAGCACATACAGTATATGCCGGTATACCAGAAGAAAATGTATATCCGAACATACAGACCAAGTACACACACCGACAACTCGGCATCTGCAATATTCTGTGAATGTGTATGTCGAGTCAGGAACGGCTTAAGACGTCAGTAATAGTGGTGCATTGTACTGTAGCTACATTCATATATTCATAATTGAACAGTTCAGCCAGTTGGAACCACACATTTAGAAATTTACATTCTAATATTTTCACAAGAAAAATGCTTAACGTGATGCGGGGCTCTTAATCCACCCTGTTATTTTCCAGCACAGGCAGTAGTGATATGCTCTGTGCTCCTCTATGTAATTTCTCCCAAACTTATCAAACATCTACCATGCTTATGTGCCACCACCTCAAAATGCTTAATTCGAGAAGGGCCAAGATATGGGCAACCTGGAGAAAGAAGATGAGGTTGAAGAACATTAACATAAAGTCATTTTCTCGAGTTTTCTAAATCTCCTTCTGTGTTGTAAACCTGGCGGCTTTGGTTTCAGTTCATGGCACCAATGCCGTTCCCCTTTTTGTAAATCTATGGCAATTTCCTATTAAAGTCAAACTGATGGGACTGATACTGGAGTGACCTGGGTATAGAGAAGGGTAGGCATAGGAAATTTAGATTTCCTGTAAACCCTACATGGGCTGTTTTATCATAGCCTGTGTCTGCTGCTTCATAGATAAGACCAGTACAAGGTTTGGGCTTGACCCACCAGATATCCACAGGATCCTCTAGAGCAGTGTTCCTCAACTCCAGTCCTCAGGGCCCACCTGCCGGTCATGGTTTAAGGATATCCCACAGAATGAACACCTGTGGTAAATCCTGATAAATTGACACTGATTATATCACCTGCTCAATACTAAGGAAATGCTGAAAACATGACCTGCAGGTGGGCCCTGAAGACTGGAGTTGAGGAACACTGTTCTAGAGGGCCCAGATTCTGATGAAACAATAGTGAACATAAGCCATAAGACAACCCTATTTGGCGTTGATTGCTATATGTCCTTTATGTATAAGTTGCACATTATCTTGTATAGATTGAGATCTAGCCCTCAAGCAGGTCGGGCGACCCTCAACCCAACATTGACCAGTGGCCTACACAAAAGAAAGGGTGCTCCACAACAAAGATCACAGTGGACACCCCATTATGGTGGTCTAGTCAAAACATCTTGGTCTGGTGTTTTCTTCCTACTCCACCAACTTTCCATGGTCCTTGGGCCAACTGGACCAGTTCTTCATCCCCTTATTTGCTCATGTAAGTCCTGCAAAGGGTCTCACCACCTAATAGCAAAAGAAATAGGGTCAACCAGGATTTTGTGTCCTCTGTCCATGGGCACCCTAGTGGCTCCATAGATAGCCTCCATGCTAGGTACACTCTTGGACAGAACACAGGCCTGTATTCTGATGTCAAAGTCACAGGCCAACAATGCCAAATTTCCCCTCAGTTCTGCTTATATTCCATCTACTCGACTCCTTTTTCATTCAAGTGGAGCCTGAACAAATATGTCTACTGTTAGTCATCACGTAGAATAAATAAGAGCATATAAACATTATTAATATACATATTGCACTGACAGATTATAATAACCACATACCAAAATGTTGTTATCATTGTTCAGGTCCATCTTGCCAGCAAAGGGCCCCCATGTTGTTCCAACTGGAAGTTGTTGTCGGCTCTGAATCCTGCGTTCTCCGTCCTTCTGGAAAGCTTCCAACTCTCCTGCAGACACAGAAATGTAGACATGTGCTGAACACTTTCACTTTCCTTGACAACAGCCACATCCTCCCCTCTGTTTGTTTTACAAGGCCTAATTTATCGACGCCAACAGAATGAGAATGTCTTTTAATATGGTTGTCAAGACGAGCATCTGCAGATTCAGCATGACATACACACTAGAATATATTTTAATTGCAAAATCCAGTTCACATTATTATACGGCATCCACAGCGACGTTTTACCACGCAGCAGAGCCGAAACTGACAATTAACTAAGATAAAGTGGTTGTCTGCTTTATAAAAGTGTATGTTCAAATACCCAATTGAGGAATAAGAGGAAAGTTCACACCCAGAAGGAGCATCTCAGCCTTAACAGAGCCAACCTTGCACATCAGTCGCCAGTCCTGGAAGGAGTGCTGCAGAAACCCTGGAACCCAAGTATTTTTGACCGCTAGACATCTTAACATACCGTATATTGTACAGCAGAATTAGTTTTACATTGCTAATTTTTTTAACGGTATTGACCATGCTACAGATATTGATGACTAGAGATGAGCGAAGTTTAGAAAACTTTGATTTGACTGCTTAGCCGATTTTACCAAAGAAATTCGCTTTGTGATGAATTGCTTCTTCATGAAGCACATTTCTTTGTGAGTAGCGGGCGCAATGAATGGGAACGACGATTGCGCCGCCCCCCCCCCCCCCCGTCATTGAACCCCTCAGATGCCATGTTCATCGCTGATCGCGGCATCTAAGATAAAAAATTAGGGCTTTCAGGGTTTAATCAATGAAATTATTTTTTTTTTAAATACTCACCTCATCCACTTGAGCGCAAAGAGGCCGCTGTAACCATTTTAAATAAGGATCCAGTGAGAAATCTCATGCCGCGCATGATGACGCCATCACACTGGCCGGCGTGGTGATGTCATATGTCATCTCACCAGGCACGAGATTTCACGTGGGATCCTCAATCAAGATGGCTACAGCAGCCTCTTCGTGCTCAAATGGATGAGGTGAGTATACTTTTTTTTTACCGCCATTTCAGCGAAAATTGAACAAGGAAATTCGGCTTCAAGGTGATTCGAATTTCCCCTGAAATTCGGATCGAAGTCCACTTTGGATACTTTGATTCCCTCATCACTATCGATGACCTATCCTCAGGATAGGTCATCAATATTAGACTGGTGGGAGTCCAACACTCGGCAACCAGCTAATTAGCTGTTTACCGCCTCATTCACACGACCACGATCGGCCTGGGAAATACTCCTGGGCTGACTGCGGCTCCCCTGACCTGTACTGACTGCACCATAGTCAGTCTCTATCTGATTGCTGTCTGGCTGTGTATGAAGTACAGCTCCATACATGGTGTAGTGGTCATGCCAGGGTACTGCAGCTCAGCTACTGTTCAAGTGCCTGGGAGCTGAGCTGCGCTGGAAACTACACAGTGTACGGAGATTTCTGCTTCCGCTCTATACACTGTATAGTGTCTGACACCACAGCTGCCCAAAACTGTGGGACCCCCACTGATCTGATATTGATGATCTATCCACAGGATAGGTCATCAATATCTGTATCCAAAACCCCAATTCTCTAACTTCAGCTAAGACATTGATCCAATACTCTCTAACCCATGGACACAGCCACACCACATAGATTGTCCGCCTCTATTGCCTTACGCGACCAGGAAAAATATCTAATTTTTATATAAAATGTGTAGAATGTAACCCATGTGTAAACATACGGTAAATGTTACCATTTTGATCAAAATTAGACGATGAACTGTCAATTAGTTGAAAAAAATCTTTATCAAAGAATTTCCCCAAATCCCATTTCCATTGCTTTCTTGCCATTAATATCACTGTAGATGAAATGGTCATTCACAAAGTTGTATAACACCTGTGTGGTGAAGAAGAAAATGTGCGCCGTAACTGAAAAAAAAAGACACAAAAAGCTAATTTGCAAGATCCTCGAAGGATCGTAAAATTCCCTTGGCAGAAACGTGGGAAACGGAAAACAGACCCTTTTCAGTGCCAAAAACTTGAAGCTTCAAAAGATCTTGAAAAATGATAATTCCCCCCCCCACACACACATTTTTATCCATAATTTAGGAAACAAAATGAATGGACAAGATCTATATTTATCTACAACTTACTGCTATGACCTCACAACCGATCAACAGAGAATAGCATTTAAACATAACTGTGATTACTTGAGGACACTTTATGGTGGTAATTATGCGGCACCGCTGTCTCGACTCTGTGCGGTATTCTATATTTGCAGTGAATGGTGTTGGTATTACTGTATAGGAGTCTCATTAAGGCCATTTGACCAATGCTTGGCACTGTTATTGGGCACCCTATGAACGATGCTTATAATTAGACACGTTATGATATGGTTATTTGTAGACTGTATAACTGGACACCATATGGGAGGTTGGTAAAAGGTACGGTACAGGGCACCATTGAGTCTGGACTCAGGAACCAGTTCATCCATCCATTATACAAACCGTCCACCAACCTCAGTGATGGCTCCTCACTAGAGGTTATTGTTGGGCACCCAGCGGCGGAACCCCCTGTAATCAGTTCATTATAGGAGAAAATGGGAAAGTCCCAAGAAAGCTTGCGTTTGCATTACTATAAGTGCATGTAGGCCTACATAGGAGCTGTATAAACCAAATGGTAAGAGCCTTTAAGATGAGTTCATAAATTGCCTGTACTTGATTTTTTTTATTTTAGATGCAATGAAGGTTGAATAAACATACTCGCCAGCCAATCAGAGGGCAGGACACGCCATCTAAAGGGGTTTTCTGGGAGTACAATATTGATGACCTATGCTAAGGATAGGTTATCAATATATGATTGGTTGGGGTACGATTCCGGGGGTCCCACCAATCAGCTGTGGCCTCTTCACAGCTTGCCAAACACGGCGCCATACATTGTATAGTGGTTGTGTTTGGTATTGCAGCCCAGGCCCACTCACTTGAATGGGGCTGAGCTGCATATAGGCCATGTGATCAATGACCATGATGTCACTGACCTAGACAGAGGTCACAGCTCTCCACAAAGCAATGCGACCTTTTCAAAGAGTTGATAAGCAGAGGTGCTGGGAGTCGGACCACCACCAATCGGACATTTAAGACCTATCCTAAGGACAGGTCATCAATATTTATTCTCCTGGGAAAACTCAGTTAAATCATCTGCACACTAACCTTCGGCTATTACAGACTATGCCCCTGAATTGTCCTTTAGTCTTTGCTTCCAGCTCTGATCCCTGGCGACTCCTAAGCATTCTCCTGTATTTACACATGGACATTCTGACGTACTTTTTGGTCATGACCTCTGAGCTGTACCCAGTCTATAGGATTGTTCTGGGGTTGTGAGCTGCAGACAAGTCCAACCTTGCTCATGGGGTCTACGGTGAAGACCAGATTCTGCAAGTCTGACCTGCAACGTCTATGGCCTTTAAGCATACCTCCCAACTTTTTGGAAGGTCAAAAGAGGGACAATTTTGGTTCACTGTGTGAAAGATCCCTTTTCCCTGCATATCTATACACTTCAATATTTATTTATTTTTTACACAATAGCGGGAAAAATATCTGAATCTAGAAATTTTCAAAATCCAAATTGCATCTAATAATGAAATATTATACAAGGCATGCTCTAATATACAGAGAGGAACCAGACGGACACTTTTTTAGATCAGTGTTGTAAATGTAATAAATAATACAAACCTCACATCAAAAAAAAGTCACATCGACAGAGCAAAGAGGCACAGAGGGACATCATGAATCAAAAAGAGGGACTGTGTCTCCAAATGAAGGACACTTGGGAGGTCTGCTTTAAGGTGGGTTTAGATGCTCCGATCCAAGAGCCGATTGTTGGGAAGGAAGCGTGCGATCTTCTTCACAGTATGAGGACGATTGGCCGCTCTTGCAATCGCTCATCTTCATAGAGCTGCACTGTGTCAGGTCGTTGTTTAGATAGCACGATCTGCTGCCCAGATACGATAACTGGTGTGCCTGCATGAACGACAAGATCACCCGATGACCGAGCTTTTCGCTTGCTCATCGGGTGATCGGCAGCACATTTAGATCGGCAGAATGTTGGGAACAGGGGTGCACCTAGCCTTTCTGCTGCCTGAGGCGAAAACTGAAATGGCACCCCCCCCCCCCCCCCAATGCCAATTTCTTAACCTAACCCCTTTGCCACAATGAAAGTGACTATTGCCCATGGCCCTTCCACTGCCCCCCTCTTGCCCCTACCTGGTGCTGCCTGAGGTGATCGCCTCACCTGGCCTCATTGGTGGTGCACCTCTGTTTGGGAATAAGCGTTTATTGGAACATTCGTTTCCGAAAATGTCTAACCAATTAGTAAAGAATCATGAAGAAAGGTCCCAAAACCGCTCCTAAAAAAATATCCAGATCCCAGTCGAGAGCAGGATATTTATTGGATTAGTAGACAGCTCTGGAGGTCAGGAAATCTGGAGTCTCCTCGTATTCACAGGCAAAGCCCAACTGGAAACAAAGCAAATTAAAACACATCATAAAAGACAAGAGACCTGATAACAGCGAGGCTGACATCATTCAAAACTAATTTTATCTCCACTCTCGTCTGCTTCTGCTGTGGGGACATGTAAGCAAACGTGATTTGATCACTGAAATGTCCAAACTTCCATGTGCGAATCTCAGCAGTTTATAATTTGGAAGGGATAAGTTTATACAATATGGCTATGCTCGTCTCATTATCCCTGTGATTATCTGCTCATGCCAAGTGGGAAAGCAAGATCATCTCGCTGTACATTCCTTACCCCTGACTCAACCTATTGAACAACTCCTTATTTTTTTTCATAAGTAACTGTTTTCTGACGTTGCCTATAAAAGGCAGACATGTCTCCTCAACCAAAATGGATATTTGGAGGCAGAGGTGTAACTTAAACCCATGGACCCCCACCTACCACTTGGCTCTTGACTCCCCATAGGTAACAGGCACTGGGTACAATCACTACCTATCCAGCCTGTATAGCTATGCACCCTCTAGAGCTATTTCAAATTAGAAGATAAGTCTAACATTTTATTGGAATCTCAGAATGTGTAGAATTTTTATTAAATTCTACAATCGGAAAAAAGGAACTTTCACACACACACACATTTAAAGAAGCACTGCCACAAAAAAAAAAAATCTTCACTGACCTGTTAGAAAGGTACATGATGTAAACGGTGGTGAAGATAATCTTCTTACCAGTGACTGTATTTGTGACTTATAACCTCCCTTCTGATGCTCAGCTGTGTCATGTGACCAACACTCTGATCTCCAACTGTCACAGGATAGGAAGTTAGTAGCTTCTCTATTCATTCCTATCAGACTGACATTGAGGCTCCCATTGGAATAAACAGAGTAACTGGCTTCCCTTCCTAACATTTAAAAGATCAGAGTGTTGGTCACATGACACAGGTGAGGAGCAGAAGGGAGGTTATAACTCACAAATACAGTCATTGGTAAGAAGACTTCCTTCACTACAGTTTACATCATGTACCCTTCTGGTAACCTACAGGTAAGAGAATAAAAACTTTTGTGGGAGTGCTACTTTAAGGCTATTGGCCAAAATCTCCACTACAATGGCCAACAAAACTAAGAGAAGGGTATTGGAATATCCTCACTAGGCCTACATATATAAAAATATAACTAAAATCTCCCTTAATGCAAATCATAGATTGATGCAATACAATATCTTTCATACGGTATATTAAGCCTCCCCTCCCCCGAAGATAAGAGACAGTTGTTCAGATTGTATGTACACACATGCAGATCATATACATATTATTTAGGTTTCATCTGATATTCCAATGTACTGGAGTAAAATGCTTAAAGGGGTTGTCCAGGCTACAGATATTGATAACCTATTCCTCAGGAGATATATATATACTGTATATATGTATGTATAAAATTGGGTCATGGACTACTCAATGGAGAAAGTAGGTATAATGTGTGAAAACATTGGGAGCGGCCATATCAGAACATACACTTATTCCCCTATAGGGTGTGCCTGCTTTATGACCACTGCTAAAAATGGAAGATAATAATCAGAAAAGTGAATATTGACCAATACAGTCTCTGGGAACATACTGTATGTTTTAAAAACCCCTCCCTCCAGAGAACAGGGAGTAATGGAAGACGTATTCAGAGTATTATCTGTGTATAGCATATAGAGATTAATATTACTACCCTGCTTTATCTAGGCCACAAGCAGTACAACACAGCTGTCATCAAAACTCTCCTTCTGATGGTACTGAGAAGACTCTGCAGTCCCAGTCTACACAGCAAAGCCGAAAAGTGAGCAGCAGAAATCAAGAAATGTCAGTATACTACATGCAAGTGTGAAAGACTGGAAACTGCAATTTTATTTTATACTGGTACAGTAGGTACATAAGAAAACACTAGATAATAAAAAAAAAAGATTTAAATTAAATGTAATCTATTCCCTTCAAATCTTCACTAATATTTAAAATGCCATTGTTTCCTTAACGGGGCTGCCCCTCGGCTAATGCAAAAAATGAAAATTACACATCATGTAATACATTCCGATCTTACAAACAGAGCCAGAACCATCCCTGTACCCACATGGATCTATAGATCTCCCCGGACTTTGTTCCATTTGTTCTACTAGATTTATATCAGGTTGGCAGTTTAGGCGATGTGGCCTTTCTGCGGCAGCTCAGGCTGTGTGTACTTTCTGCTGCAACTCAGGAGGTGTGTCCTTTCTGCTGCAACTCAGGGTGTGTGTCCTTTCTGCTGCAGCTCAGGAGCTGTGTCCTCTCTGCTGCAGCTCAGGAGGTGTGTTCTTTCTGCGGCAGCTCAGGAGGTGTGTCCTTTCTGCGGTAGCTCAGGAGGTGTGTCCTTTCTGCGGAAGCTCAGGAGGTGTGTCCTTTCTGCGGTAGCTCAGGAGGTGTGTCCTTTCTGCTGCAGCTCAAGAGGTGTTTTTTTTCTGCTGCAGCTCAATAGGTGTGTCCTTTCTTCTGCAGCTCAGGAGCTGTGTCCTTTCTGCTGCAGCTCAGGAGGTGTGTCCTTTCTGCTGCAGCTCAGGAGGTGTTTCCTTTCTGCTGCAGCTCAGGAGGTGTGTCCTTTCTGCTGCAGCTCAAGAGGTGTGTCCTTTCTGCGGCAGCTCAAGAGGTGTGTCCTATCTGCGGCAGCTCAGGAGGTGTGTCCTTTCTGCGGCAGCTCAGCAGGTGTGTCCTTTCTGCTGCAGCTCAGGATGTTTGTCCTTTCTGCTGCAGCTCAGGAGGTGTTTCCTTTCTGCTGCAGCTCAGGAGGTGTGTCCTTTCTGCTGCAGCTCAATATGTGTGTCCTTTCTGCGGCAGCTCAAGAGGTGTGTCCTTTCTGCGGCAGCTCAAGAGGTGTGTCCTTTCTGCTGCAGCTCAAGAGGTGTGTCCTTTCTGCTGCAGCTCGGGAGGTGTGTCCTTTCTGCTGCAGCTCAAGAGGTGTGTCAACAAAGATTAGGTGGCGCTATACAAATTACTTTTATTGAATAACTGTGACGATGCATGTATTATGTTTACCATAGCTTATAATCTTTTGATCTATTAGCATAGCAGATGAAATATGATCTGCCCCCTCAAAAATGCTAACTTCATAAATAAAAAGAGAATCCGAAAAACCCGTATGTGTGCATGCTGCTGGAGAACTGTATGAATACATCATTTCCTCAGCCCTGCCCCGACGAATATTACAGCTCTCTATATATACAGAATAAATAGTAACAAAAGGATCCAACCAGAACACCATCTGCATGTAATCTGTCTCTCCCCTATTTCTTCCAGTGACTTTCCTGATATTTCAGATCCATATGGGCAGAATCATTATATTTCTATGAAATTATCCTCAGTTCAGAGCTAACTAATGGCTGAATGAAAAACTGTAATTGTGTAATATCCTTAAAATGCTTGGTAAAAGCGGCGGTGCTGGGGCGCTGCATCTGGTGAGCATCAAATGAATCGCCCATTCTGTGTGTGAGTCAATGATCTCTTAGGTCAGGGATGCTCAACCTGTGGCCCTGCAACTGTTGTAAAACTACAACTCCCATCATGCCCTGTTGTACGCTGATGGCTGTCGGCTGTCCGTGCATGCTGGGAGTTGTAGTTTTGCAACAGCTGGAGGGCCGCAGGTTGGGCATCCCTGTCTTAGGTAATTGCAGTTGTGTATTAGATGTGGTGCACCATGACAAGCTGTGTGTAACATACACATTGTGGATGTTATCCACCCCCCCATCTCCATTATTTTGGTAAATGCAGATAGTCTCTCTATAATGTCATGAGGAAGCATGCTCTTCTGATGTGAAGCTGGAGAGCTGTCTGCTCCAACAACTCAGTTGTCTCACCTCCCCCGTTCCCTCTCACATCATGTGTCTCATGGCCATGGTAGAGAATCTGCAGTATCACCCCCCTTCCTCCCCCCATGTCTCCTTTACCCCAGTCAGTCTTCAGTAACTGGGCTTTATAGCAACTGAGAAGACCGAGGTCTAGAGGCTGCTGTAAACCAAAAAAGATACCACTTTCCCTTATTAAATTTACACATCTGTCTAAAGCCATGCTAAGTGGGTGGACTCTTCCTGCTTTGGAGCTGCAGAGCTATGCTATGATCTGCTCCCTGCCCCCTCTCACAGCATGAGTCTGCCCCCTCTCACAGCAATGCTTGAAAGGCTCCCTTCTTTAGCCTGCAGTACCACCCCCCTCCTCTCCCTTCCCTCCTCTCCTCTCCTGTCCCCAGCTAATGAGCTTCTCAGCAGATGACGAGGTTCCTCATTATTACAGAGATCTTGCAGGCAGGGTCAAAGAGACGACATCTGATCTATGGAAAAATTACATAATATTGGGTACATTTTAAAGGCGTATTCCAGTCATTGTTGCAAGTTATCTCCTATTCACAAGACGGGGGATAACTATTAGATCGTGGGAGTCTGTACCTCACCGTGCCCCCTCAAATGAATGAAAAGACAGATCAAGCATGCACACAGCCACTCCCACCACTCTATTCATCTCTATGGGAGTTCCAGAGCAGCACACGGTTATTGATGGAACTCCTATAGAGATGAATGGAATGGCAGTGTACATGCCTAACCTGCCGATCCGCTCATTTTGGGAGGCCCTGTGTGGTCCCCATTCTTGTGATCGGCGGGGTCCCAGTGGTAGGACCTAACAGTTATCCTCTGTCCTGTGGGGATGAGGTCCACGTTCTCGTGATCGATGGGGGTCCCAATGGTAGGACCTAGCAGTTATCCCCTGTCCTGTGGGGACGAGGTCCACGTTCTCGTGATCGATGGGGGTCCCAGTGGTAGGACCCAACAGTTATCCCCTGTCCTGTGGGGACAAGGTCCACATTCTCGTGATCGATGGGGGTCCCAGTGGTAGGACCTAACAGTTATTCCCTGTCCTGTGGGGATGAGGTCCATGTTCTCGTCGTCGATGGGGGTCCCAGTGGTAGGACCTAACAGTTATCCCCTGTCCTGTGGGGAGAAGGTCCACATTCTCGTGATCGATGGGGGTCCCAATAGTAGGACCTAATAGTTATCCCCTGTCCTGTGGGGACGAGGTCCAGATCCTCGTGATCGATGGGGGTCCCAGTGGTAGAACCTAACAGTTATCCCTTGTCCTGTGGGGACGAGGTTCACATTCTCGTGATCGATGAGGGTCCCAATAGTAGGACCTAACAGTTATCCCCTGTCCTGTGGGGACGAGGTCCACATTCTCGTGATCGATGGGAGTCCCAGTGGTAGGACCTAACAGTTATCCCCTGTCCTGTGGGGACGAGGTCCACGTTCTCGTGATTGATGGGGGTCCCAATGGTAGGACCTAACAGTTATCCCCTGTCCTGTGGGGACGAGGTCCACGTTCTCGTGATCGATGGGGGTCCCAATGGTAGGACCTAACAGTTATCCCTTGTCCTGTGGGGACGAGGTTCACATTCTCGCGATCGATGGGGGTCCCAATAGTAGGACCTAACAGTTATCCCCTGTCCTGTGGGGACGAGGTCCACATTCTCGTGATCGATGGGAGTCCCAGTGGTAGGACCTAACAGTTATCCCCTGTCCTGTGGGGACGAGGTCCACGTTCTCGTGATTGATGGGGGTCCCAATGGTAGGACCTAACAGTTATCCCCTGTCCTGTGGGGACGAGGTCCACGTTCTCGTGATCGATGGGGGTCCCAATGGTAGGACCTAACAGTTATCCCTTGTCCTGTGGGGACGAGGTTCACATTCTCGCGATCGATGGGGGTCCCAATAGTAGGACCTAACAGTTATCCTCTATCCTGTGTATAAGAGATAACATACTATAACTAGAACACCCCTTTAAGGAAAATTTTGCCTAAAACAAAATAAAAACCTCCATTAATACCACTCCGTGGTGCTTCCAGGGGGTTCTGTGCCTCTGTTCCACACCGAGCTTCTGGATTGCATCCGTGATGCGGGGTACACACGGCCAGTGCCCGTGTATTGCGGACTTGCTATTTGCGGGCTGCAATACGGGCATGGCCAGGCCACGGTCATGTGCATTAGCCCATATTGATAAAATCAAATAGGTTTCGAAGCAAAGAAATAGACTTTAGTGGCTAGTGATTTTTCTTTTGTCTGAGATCTTTGGGGCCCATTATGATACCAGAGGCTGGGCCCTCTGGAGGATCCTCTTGTACTCTGGTGGGTCAGTCCGACACTGATTACAACTCCCATAAGGGTTGATTCCAAACTTTCTTCCTGTGGAGTTCTGGGAATCGTGATAACCTCTGTAAAAGCTTTAGCTGTGGCCCTATTGTTGGTCACTGCATCAGAAATATCTAAGAATGTGATAAAAAGGGTCTCCTTTCATTTGTATAAATATATTTTTTTTACAGTGGGGACCATTCCTCTTATTTATTTCATCAGAGTCTACATTTGTCCATCTAAAGGATTATCCAGCGGCTGTCATGGAAGTGCTATGTAGTAGAGCTGGCATAGACATATTCATCTGGATCCAGATTTGCCGGCTTAAATTGCTGTCACTGTCTCTTTATAAAAGGCAGACGGTTTATTTTTAAGTGCAACTTCCAAATCCTGTGGCGTTGAGATTCAGATCTCTGCACTGTCTCAGCATTCTGAAGTCAAATACACAGAACTAATGCAGCTTGTTCTCTGATCTTCATCTTGCAAGGTCAAAGCCTGATCATACAAGGTCAGCGTGTCATTCTGGTGGAAGTGGAAGGAAAATCAGCTACTGAATTTAATTTCCCAGTCATGAAATGCAATGGAAAAATAATTAGGTACATACCGGTATGTATTGAGGGAGTGATCTAGAACTGTACCAAACGCCTTTGTAAAATGACTGGGTATGAGGGGTCCACCAGACAATGAAGGCCAAGAGCCTCTTTGCCATGGTGTCATGATACTTCTCAGTGTGGATTATACACTGGGGGAGAATTATTAGTCCTAATGTGTAACTGCATTAAAAAATACTATTGAATATCAATCATATTCATGAAGCCTCATCCCACCACCACTAATTGTGCCCCATGGCACATTGGACATTGCCCAAGTTCCTGAATGGTCAGGCCACCCATGTGTCCTAGACAATCCATTTTTCCACTTAATGGAGTTGGCCACCTCTGGGACCTGCACCTATCTCTAGAACGGAGACCACGCATGTGCGGCCACCCTCCATTTGTTTCTATGGGAGTGCTGAAAGTAGACGAGTAGAACGTTTGGCTCTTTTTGGAAGTCCTATGGAAATGAATGTGAAGTGGACCACGCAAGCATGGCCACCAGCACGCTTGTCTCTTTTTGGATGTCCTATAGAAGTAATGGAGAAGTGGACCACGCAAGCATGGCCACCAGCACGCTTGTCTCTTTTTGGATGTCTTATAGAACTAATGGAGGAGTGGACCACGCAAGCATGGCCACCGGCACGATTGTCTCTTTTTGGATGTCTTAAAGAACTAATGGAGGAGTGGACCACGCAAGCATGGTTACCAGCACGATTGTCTTTTTTTGGATGTCTTATAGAAATGAATGAGAAGTGGACCACGCAAGCATGGCCACCAGCACGATTGTCTCTTTTTGGATGTCTTAAAGAAATTAATCAGAAGTGGACCACGCAAGCATGGCCACCAGCACGCTTGTTTCTTTTTGGATGTCTTATAGAACTAATGGAGAAATGGACCACGCATGCGCTGCCACCACTAGCCACTAGCCAGTGCTCAGCTATTTTCATCAGCCCCATAGAAATGAATGGAGGGTGGCTGCGAATGCGTGGTCCACTATCCTTCACTTTGCAGGTTCCATTCTAGAGATAGGTGCAGGTCCCAGAGGTGGGACCCGCACCAATCAGACATTGGGTGCATATCCTAGAAAAGTCCTCATTGGAAGTCCTCATTGGAAAAAAAACATGGTTAAAGAAGGTTTGTCAACTGAATATGGTGCCCTATGAAAGGGCAGCATATTACAGATACAGTTCTGGTCTCCTGCATTCATGAAGAGAACGGCCTCCTTCGCCTCTCCCCAATGACTGAGAGGCTGCTGTGGATACATGTACTGTATGTCATAGGGCAGTGATAGCTAACCTCCGGCACTCCAGCTGTGGTGAAACTACAACTCCCAGCATGCTCCATTTATTTCTATGGAGTTCTGAGAGCAACCAAGCAAGTGTGCATCTTGGGAGTTGTAGTTTTACCACAGCTGGAGGACCGGGGGTTAGCCATCACAGTCATAATGGCTAGAAGAACGCCCCCCCGCCCCCCCCCCCCCCCCCCCTCATGAAAAGCTAGGTTTTCTCTTTTGATTTTTCATGCATTAGCTAGCAATTAATTTGGCGCTTCGTTGTAATAATTCCATGCACTCATAGGGAATATTATTAATGTCCTCGTTTAGGATATCATTCTTCTGTGCTCTAAAGTAAAGTTAGGCCAAAAGATCTGACCATAAACTCAGCTCTAAAGTGGTCGGCCCGGCGATAATGAAATTCATTCTGTATTCTACACTTGTGACCCCGGACATTTCTTGGATTTATGGGGGTGAGAACAGGGCAGAGTTTATACGTCTCGTCTTCTATCCAGGGTCACGTCTCGTTGTACAGAAGAGGGTCAGCACTGAGAAGACTGAGGGCTCTTTCAGTACAACTTGGACACCTGTTCTGTATGAGACGGCAAGAAATCCACATTTTGTATTGTACATTATTATAGGGTTATTTCTTATATTTGCTCTGAGCTATTCTCATACAGTTGCTATTGCTTCCCTTTTAGAACCACATAACTAGGAAACATAGGAGTCACGCATGGAAAGCAGTGTTTGTGATCATATAGGGCAGTGATGGCTAACCTCCGGTACTCCAGCTGTGGTGAAACTACGACTCCCAGCATGCTCCCTTCATTTCTATGGAGTTCTGAGAACAGCCAAGCAAGTGTGCATCTTAGGGTCCATTCACACGTCCTCAAAATGGGTCCGCATCCGTTTCGCAATTTTGCCGAACAGGTGCGGACCCATTCATTTTCGATGGCGCCGGAATGTGCTGTCCGCATACGCATTTGCGAATCCGCACTTCCGGATCCACACTTCCGTTCCACAGAAAAAATGGAACAGGTCCTATTCTTGTCCACAATTGTGCGGAACGCACATTGCCCGTGTCCGCAAAACACATACGGACGTATGAATGGACACTTAGGCGTTGTAGTTTTACCACAGCTGGAATGCCAGAGGATAGCCATCACAGTCATAGGGCTTAGATCCCATGTAAATGGATGTATTATGACTCCATAAAGTCTCGAAGTGGAAGGGATATGTTTTCACATTTTTCATATTCCATGTCACTATCTATATGTAAAAAAAAATCAAAAAAGCCTGAAGTTTTCACACTGCCCACTAAACCTGATAATAGGTGTAACTATATACTGTGTACAGATCTCTATTCAACAGTTATCTGCTTATCATTAAAGGCAGGATTGCAGTGACAGATAACACAGATAGAAAGAAAGATCGTAGATAGATAGATAGATAGATAGATAGATAGATAGATAGATAACTCAGTATCCAGAATTCACAATAGGTTATATCAAAGCTTATCTTCTCCCTCCTGACCTCTGCAAAGGTCACAGACAGAAATAGAATGAAAAAAAATCTACAATCAGAAAATAAAAGCACGTTAGAAAAAAAAAAGATTGTGTGTCACACTATCTGGTTTTATCTGGCAGAAAAAAAAATTCTAGGTGACACATTCCCTTTAATTGTACAGTGTTATGGAATATGTTGTTGCTATTTAAGCAGGAGGACATAAATAAATGCCAAGATCCACTAGAAACCAGAAATTCACATTTTAGCTTAAAATAATAAACTGTAGCATTGACACTAAGAATCGTTCATTGTGAGATCTGAATCTATCCCGTAGAAGACGATGGCACAATGTTTCCCGATAAAAGGCGGCGTATTCTACTATCTCAGTCTCGTTACAAACTAACTTATCCCGAATCCATTTCATACGATTGTTGACTCGCGCAAGAGAGAAAAAAAATAAAAATCATGGAAACGGTAAATAATAAATAGATTAAACTCCAAAAAGAAATCTTGTTTATTTCCTTCCGTCTTATATTCGAGTTACCAACTTCTATGGGGAAAAAAATCTCTTTCATCCCATGCAGCTCTGAGATTCAAACTGATGCTGTTCCTTAGAAGAAAAAAAAAAACAAAACTCCTCAAGGTCTGTGGACATGACACATTTATCTGATAGGACAGGAATCGAGAAAATCTCGGAAAACCTTTATAAAATATAATTCCGTTTTTTTCCCTCCTGTCAGTGACATTTTTCATTTGAAAAGGGTTCAGACTCCGTCAAACAGTGACTCCTTATCTCTACCTGTGGATTTACAAGCGGCCTCTCTTTAAATGGATTAAGAACTACAAACTTTAGAGCAGATAGTCAACAGATACACAAATACTAAAGAAAATTTAAAGCATGGAATGTATAGCAAAATAAACAAGCCGGGGCGATAAGGCATCGCAGAGCTATGAAATCTGAGGATGCTCCATTTTCGCTTCAGTCTATAAAAGTGAACATATTTAGGGACATGTCAAGCAAACTGATTCAGGGCATAGAGAGTAAGAGCCCTATTTGACCGAATGATTTTCGGGCCAGTTATCGGGAACAAGCGTTCACTGGAACTCGTTCCCAATAATTGACCTACATAATTGAGCAGCCGATGAACAAGCAAACATTCGTGGACAACTTCCATCAGGATGTGCCGACGATAACGTATAGAAGAGAATGAGGAACGAACGACTGCAGTGGCGATCATTCCTCCCACATTCAAAGTTGTGCAATCACACAGGCTGGTGCAATTTTATTGGATGAGATGAAAGTACAAAGAACTGACACATTATTCATTATATCCAAGAGCTGTACAAAGGAAGCATCCTTATAGAGAGAAGGTGGTGGTATCCTCAGAATAGGAGAGGCTTCTTTACAGTAAAAGCCCATTTGCATGGACTGAAACACAGGGCAATGATCAGGAATGAACTGTTGGTTCTGATCATTGCCTGAGCGTTAAAGCTCCATTTACATTCAGCAATCATCCACTTTGTATAGGGTTGAATGATCGCTACTACCATCGATAGTCCATATACTGAGTCATTGCTTGTCGGCAGCAGATCGCGGTTTACACCGGGTGATGTGCTGCTGGAAAACGATGGATCACCCATCAAATAAGCTGGTTCTTCAGGTGATCAGCAGTGCATTTACATGGATCGGTCCATCAATCATCCATCGGAAGGATTGCGTGAATATGTCCATGCTCTAGGCAGCAAAGTCTATTGTAAGTGTAAATGTTGTTATGATAATTTATTTGGTGACATGAATGATGAAGATTGACAATAAACACCCCA
Organism: Bufo bufo; assembly: GCF_905171765.1. Lineage (NCBI taxonomy): Eukaryota > Metazoa > Chordata > Amphibia > Anura > Bufonidae > Bufo > Bufo bufo. The sequence goes on along the minus strand of NC_053393.1, from coordinate 49,880,915 downwards.
CCACCCTCTCTCACAGCCCAGCACAGAATGCCGTTCTGCTCATTCTGCTAGGGCACCTTCCTGCCCGCTTCAGCACCGATTGGCTCATCTGTCGGCCAATCAAGACAAGCCCTCCCACCCACTTCCTCTTCAGCTCATGTGAGAACCCTTGTTCTTCCTCCCTAGTGCTTTTTTCCCACCGACATGTGCACTAAAATGGCACTGCACCCCGTTTTAGTGGATTAGTCCGAAACGAACCTAAAAAAAGATTCGGGTTTTGTCTGCCATAAGAAAAATAACAAAGCTCAGACCGAACTCAGTTTGGTCCAAACTGGTTCGCTCATTCCTACTCAGGATATTTCATCTGTATCTGATTGCTGGGAGTCGAGTCAGCCATCTGGCAATCCTGCCAATCAACTGTTTGAGGAGGCTGTGGTTCTCCAGTGACCGCCGTGGTCTCCTCTCATCAGTTGGATGGTGGCTGTGTTTGGTATTGGAGCTCACTTGAATGGGACTGAGATGCGCCTATACCAATGGTGACCGATGAACATGATGTCACAGACCTAGGATGAACGTCTGTGGCCCTGAACTTTCAAAACCTGGCACGTACCAACATGGGGAACTGACTAGGAATCCTTGATGCCACTGATTTAGATAAGATGCATGAAATTATTTACATTAACATACAATAGGCATATCATTTTATTTCATCTATGCCGGATATCATCTGGCTGCTTGCATGGTCTGCTTTTTACAAGTTTTCTTCATCTCTTGACCAGTGCACTGGTCTGTGGGCTGCTGTCTAGCCTCCTGTGCCTCCAGTTATTTCCTCCGTGTGGAACCAGGATAGCAGACTGGATTAGAGAAATTGTTAAATTTACGGTTAAAATTCAGGTAAGTGCCCCTATGCTCTAAGGGGATCAGTGGAAGTATTTAACATTTATCAATGGGATTTTCTAGTTTCTTATTTTAGACTTCAAAAGCTACTCAGCAAATCGGGAAGCCAAGTTGAAATTTATAGAATCAAATAAAGTATTAGTCTATCAGTGTGGAACTGATATGGTTGCATGAACCCCTATGACTGTTTGTTATACTCTAAGACACCTTTTCATGCACCTAAAAGTTTCGGCCTCGTACAGTATGTCCGCTATATAGTCAAGTCTACCAGTTCATGTGTATTGTCAATGCAAAATCCAATAATCATTACATTTTCCCAATATTTCAAAAATGAATAGGACCAATGGCAGGTAAAATGACATTTAAATTGTACATTTATCCATTGCACATAAAAGAGAAAAAAATGTCAGATAAAAAGTATCATTTAAAAAGTTACATTTTGAGCTGAAAGTTGTTACTTTTAAGTTTTAAGCACAATGTAATTATTTCCAGTTGAATTTTTATGAATTTTGAGATTTCATTTTATTTGAAAATCAGAAATAGCATTCAAGTGGATCGATCCTTTAGCATTTCCCATAGACTACAATGGATCATGCTGAGCACACGTGTCATTTCCACTATGGTTTTCTTACGCCTCTCTTTGTGGTCTGATTATAGACAAAGAAAGACATAGGACCAAGTTTTTCATTGGCTATGTCACCCATATAAAAAATGAAATGCCCCTTTAACTGCAAGGTGCTTTTCTACCAGTAACATTCATCATTTATCCATAGGACCAGTGGAAGTCCAAGCTCTTGGATTACCAACTGGCCACAAGAACATGCTCAGCATGATCCATTGTAGTCTATGGGAAATTCTTGTGGCCAGTTGGTAATCCAAGAGCTCTGACCTCCACTGGTCCTATGGATAAATGATGAATGTTACTGGTAGAAAAGCACCTTGCGGTTAAAGGGGCATTTCATTTTTTATATGGGTGACATAGCCAATGAAAAACTTGGCTTTTTATATTAATTTAAGGGAGTTCTCTGAGAATTTGATATTAGGATAGGTTATCACTATCAGATCAGTGAGGGTCAACTCCTGGTGCATTCCAGTGATCACTGTGGTCTGTTCACAGCTTACCAAGCACAACTCCGTCCATTGCATAAAGGCTGTACTTGGTTTTGCAACTCTGCCCCATTCACTTGAAGGGGATGGAGCTACGCTTAGGGCATGTGACCAATGTACGGTGACATCACTGGCCTAGGAAGACTCAAGAAGTGTCTCAGCTTCTTCCAACAGCTGATCGGTGGGGGTGCTGGGAGTTGGACCCTCCTGGGCATAGGCCATTAACATCAAATTCCCGGAGAACCCCTTTAAAAACTGAAGTCTAATATAATGCAAGTAGGTGTGGACCCACTGCGCCACTGACTGGCTGTACTCTGGAGGGGCGTAACTAAGCAACTACCTGGTCTTTACTAGAGCCTCTGATGGTGAGGATAGGTTTGAGCCATTTAGGTAGTTGACAGGTGCCACTCCCCAAATCATTGGCAGCTGACCAGGGGGTCAGGGTACCCAGTGCACTGAGGGGACGTTCGTGGCAAGGAGGATCTGGGTCTGGACAGGCAGCGATCAAGAAAGGTCAGTAAGCAAAGTCCAAGGTCAGAGGAAGGCAGCAAACAAAGTCCATAAACGAGATCCGAGGTCAGAGGCAGGCGGCAAACAGGCAAAGTCCAGGAGTTCAATAAGCAAGACCCGGTACACAGCGAAGCAGACAAGAGAGACACCTTAGCACTTGGAGATAGACAAGGTAAAGCCATGAGGTTGCTCAGGCATCTTCCTGTAGTAGGAAGCGCCTATAAATACCTGCTGCAATGAGACAGAGGGCGTGTATGTGCTGCTTCATAGGTGAAGAGAGACGGACCCACGCAAGCTCAAACACCAGTGCAAGTCTACAGCAGGAAGGAAACTCTGGCATGGAACACAGATAGCATAGTTAAGCTACCTGCTGCCCGCGTTTGTCAGCATGGCGGCAGGAGGAAAAAGAGGGAGCCTGGAGCCCGTGCCCGCGGTTAGGGGCAGCGGCGCCGGCACAGACCGCTGGGCTAACATCTAACATGTCCAAATGTTAGGGGCTGACCTTACTTTGGAAGGTGGACTATATGGTACCTTCTATTGGTAGCAACCGTATAGCACATACTGTATGCAAATAAATAATACTATCTTAAGCAGTGCCTAATTATCAGTACTATGCAACAAGGTATCAAAATAGCAGTGCTACATACAGTATGTCCCAAAATCTTCCCATACGATTACCTTCATAAAGATACAATTCAGTGCTATCCACCATAATTAAATAGATGGTACTCTGCCACACAATACCTATAAAATACTGCCATACAGTGCTGAATAATACCAATATACAAAGTTCAAATAATACATATAATTTATTAGAACTGTATACTGCCCATTGGGGAGCTATTGTACCGGGCAAGTATAGGGACAGAAGATACGCGCAGGTTATACCACTAATGCCGGCCAGCAACTTGCTATTACTAAAAGATTACCAAGAGAACAAAACACATAAGGAAGGAAGGACTCCCATGAAATAAGGGGCACCTTTTATAAAATTAGGAAATGTCAGAATTTTCACCAGTTCTGCACTTTCAGAAAAAATGCTTACATCTCGAGATGGAAAAATGTTTGCACTAAACACATGAGAACTATCCGCTGGACTAATTAATTAGTGGTCAGAGATAGCACTGTTAGTATTGCGGGCTGCTTATCTTATTATGTTGATGCTGCATACTTTAGAGTCAGTGATTAATCAAAGACTTATGATAGCTTTAAAGCACAAAAAGCAATGACTCATTACACTACAAAGAAGCACTTCTAGAAAGATACCATTTCACCTTAGTGGATGCTGTGACCTTATAGATTATAGACGCCCCATTGAAGATCACAAAGACTTTTTAAGTGCGTTCATAATTCATGTTTGGAGCATATGTTTATTCAGTTGTGACTAGCCACATTTCATTTATTTGGAGTTTGGAGATACATGCTGTACCTGCCTATTGGATGTGTACTGCTTCGAACGGGAACAGGGAAATTGTATCTATAATATTACAAACAAAAACACATAAATAATGCAACAATACATGTGGTGACGAATAACTACGCCATGGTCCACAGGCCACGGACTGTATCAGCTAAAGGGATGACCAACGTAATTAAAAGGGTTGTCCGGACTAAGGATATCGATGACTTATCCTAATGATAAGTCATCTATACCAGATCGGTGTGGGTCCATCACCCAGCACCCCCACCAATCAGCTGTTTTGGGCAGTCATGGTGCTGTGGACTGTACAGTGTATGAAACAGAAGGATCCATACACTGTGTAGCTGCAGTACCCCGACATGGCCACTACACAGCGTACAGAGTCTTCTGCATCCAGCCTCTATAGCAGGGATGCTCAAGTTGCAACCCTCCAGCTGTTGCAAAACTACAACTCCCAGCATGCCCTAATAGCTGTAGGTTTCCAGGCATGCTGGGAGTTGTAGTTTTGCAACAGTTGAAGGGCCACAGGTTGGGCATCCCTGCTCTATAGTATCCAGTACTGGCATTGGACCCCCATCAATCTGATAGGTCTTGAATAGTGTTGAGTGAATCCAAGTTCATGAAGTGGACTTCCATCCGAATTTCGGGAAAATTAGATTAGTCGCGAAGCCAAATTTCCTCGTGCTTCATGGTAACTAATCAATTTTCCCTAAAATGGTGGTAAAAAAAATGTCATACTCTACTCACCTCATCCATTTGCTCATAAAGAGTCCGCTGTGGCCATCATGATTGAAGGTCCCGCGTAAAATCTCGTGGGCGGTGACGTATGACATCACCACGCCAGCTAACATGATGTAGTCATCACGCACCACATGAGATGTCGCGCTGGATCTTCAATTAAGATGGCCGCAACGGACTCTTCACAAGAAAATAGATAAGGTGAGTATTTTTTTAACAGATTAACCCCTGACAGCCCTCAATGGTCATCTCCACAATCAGCTATGAACGCAGCATCTGAGAGGTTCAATGGCGGGGGGGGCAGCACCATCGACATTCCCCGTCATTGAGCCCACTACTCACAAAGAAATGCGCTTCGTGACAAAGTAATTAGTCACTAAGCGAATTTCTTTGGGAATTTCGGCGAAGCAGCTAAATTTAAGTTTAGCGAACTTCGCTCATCTCTAGTCATAAATATCTCAGTCTGTAGGTATGAGGATGGTCATCAATATCTAAGTCCTGCAAAACCCTTTTTATTTGCAGACCGGCCTTAGACATGTGTGACCTGTGAGACTGAAAAGGCTCCTGATAGCCCGAAGATCCGGAGCTTGCACCCCTGATCTTACACTTGGTGTCCAAACCTAAGGAAAGGCAGCTACACTGAACCCAAATATATACTGTACCTTATTAATTGGGTAGTGTTATTTAAGCAACTTTTTGCCTGGGTTATTAAAGCATTATATGATCTTGTTATTTGTCGATGTCATTGTTTGTTTTATATGCCATCTGGTATACGTACCATAAATGGGGGGCAGCAATAGAAGCACCAGAACTCTAATCACTGATGTAGGATTAGCCTTTACATAATAGGAAAGATAATAACAAGAGCTTCTAATATTATTCACAAGTATGTATGAGATTCTGTGGATTATCAGAACTATAGATATGTGAGATAGAGCAACATTATTTGGTAGACATTTTCCTGGCCTTCTTCCCAGAAATCTCATTAAAGAACACTACTGTCACCTTCATCACAGCCTGAAATGGTTGCCTTCAAGGAACAATAGATTGAATTCAAGTTAAAGAAACACAATATACATAAATGAAAAAATATCGCAGTACTTCCTCTCTTATTCTCCACCTTTATTTCATATGTTGCCTCATATTAGAATTAAAGGTGTTGTCAGAGTTATTTTTTTGTTAATTGTATGTTTCTAACTAGGCAAATAAGGATGCTCTGAGGGACTGTTTCAGCTGCAGCTGGGATGAGCTCTGTGCTCCTCATGGGGTGGACATCGACAACATTACTGACTGCATCACAGACTACATCAAATTCTGTGTGGAGAACATCGTGCCAGTCATGAAGGTATGGTGTTTTTCTAATAATAAGCCTTGGATTAACCCAGAAATAAAGGCTCTCCTAAAGGAAAAGTAAAGAGACTTTAAATCTGGAAACAAGGAGGAGCTTAAAACTGTGCAGGAGCTGAGAAGGAAGATCAGATAGGGGAAAACCATCTACAGGAAGAGGATGGAGGACCAGCTGCAGGTCACAAACCGGGTCAAATCCAGACTGCAGGTGACTTGGGGTGGGTTTATGAGTTGAACAAGTTCTTCAATAGGTTTGGCCACATACCCACCCCTCCCTTGACCCAATCCCCCATGCTGCTACAAACACACTCCCCATCTTCTTCCCCCACCACTACCATCACTGCCGGTTCACCTCTTAGCAACCTTCCATCACTCTCCCCCTCTACATCAGAGGACTCCATCATTCACCCCCCTCCCCACATGCCCACCTTGTCCTTCAACACTCCAGGTGAGGAAGGAACTACAGAAAATCAAGGTGCGTAAAGCTGCAGGCCCAGGTGGCATCAGCTCCAGTCTCCTGAAGTGCTGCTCAGACCAACTGTGTGGCATCATGGGTCACATGTTCAACATGAGCCTGAGGCTGGGGAAGGTTCCACAGCTGTAGAAGACCTCCTGTGTGGTACCAGTGCCAAAGACCTCACACCCGAAAGACCTCAGCAGCTACAGGCCGGTAGCACTGACCTCACACTTGATGAAGACCCTCGAGAGGCTGGTTCTCAACCATCTTCGCCCCCTGGTGAGGTATTCATTGGATCCACTGCAGTTTGCCTACCAGTCTGGCATCGGAGTGGATAATGCCATCGTCTACTTCCTACACCGAGCTCTAACTCACCTGGAGAGGCCTGGAAGCACTGTGAGGGTCTTTTTTTTTCTTATTTCTCCAGTGCTTTTAACACCATCCAACCTAGACTTCTGAGGGACAAGCTGGAGATGGCAGGAGTAGACCACCAAATGTCAAATTGGATACTTGACTACCTCACAGAACGCCCACAGTTTGTTAAATCTCAGGGTTGCGTCTCTGACAAGCTGATCTGTAGTACGGGGGCATCACAGGGAACTGTGCTGGCACTGTTTCTCTTCACCCTCTACACTGCAAACTTCTCCATCAACTCCCCAGGCTGCCACCTACAGAAGTTCTCTGATGACTCTGCCATAGTCGGCCTTATCACAGGTGAGGACGACTCAGAGTACAGACAGGGGACACAGGATTTTGTGGACTGGTGTCAGCTGAACCAGCTCCAGATCAATGAGGGCAAAACCAAGGAGCTGGTGGTGGATTTCTGCAAACACAGGCCTTCTGCTTTGGTTCCGGTGAACATACAGGGAATGGACATTGATGTGGTGGACTATTATACGTACCTGGGTGTTCACCTAAACAACAAACTGGACTGGAGCTATAACACTGATGCTCTTTTCAAAAAGGGTCAGAGCAGACTCTATCTGTTGAGGAGACTGAGGTCCTTTGGAGTGCAGGGGACGCTCCTAAAGACTTTCTTTGACTCACTGGTGGCATCAGCCATATTCTATGGTGTGGTTTGTTGAGGGAGCAGCTTATCTGTGGCTGAGAGACAGAGATTAGATAAGCTCATTAAGAAGGCCAGCTCTGTCCTAGGTTGTCCCCTTGATCCAGTGCAGGAGGTGGGTGACAGAAGAACTCTAGCAAAATTAACATCATTGTTAGACAATGTCTCCCACCCCATGCACGAAGCTGTTGTTGACCGACTGCTGCATCCTAGGTGCACGAAGGAATGTTATCGGAGGTCCTTCCTCCCAGCAGCGGTTAGGATTTATAACCACCACTGTTCCCAGAAACCCAGGTGAATTTTTAAAGTAAATTCTGTGTTATGTTTTACTTGTATTTTACTCTTTAATTTCTGATTACTCTTATTTTTCTCCTGTTGTGAATGTGATTGCTGCTGGTATGCCAAAATTTCCACGCTGAGGGACAATGAAGGGATCTTCTTCTTCTTCTTCAAATGAAAATACTTTTAATTCACTTACTTTATCTCAAGTTGCTGGTTTCCCAGATTTCACTGAGGGTCACATGACCTTTGATGTCAGCTTATCTCCCTGCTCTAATAATGATTCCTGCACAAGCCTGAGAGATCTGTACATGATGTCACTGTGCTGGCCACGCCCCCTGCACTGAGCTGCTGCTTATTGCTCTCTCCCTGGATTCCTAACCCCTTCAGCAGCACAGACTCAGGGCTGAAGGCTTTATTGAGAAGCTGCAGACAGTGAGGAGACAAATTCTGGGCACAGGACCTGACAGATGAGTTCTGCAGAGCATTGCACAACAGGTAGGGGGAAGATCCTGTGTGTATCAGCAGTGTCATTGTACAGCTGGGACCTGCTGCTGAGTCTCCCAGCAGGCAGACATGTCACTTAGTGCAGACCTATCACTTCCCTCTGCAGCGCAGGGGAAGTGGCAGAGATTGTTTTTATTGCAGGTAAACAATGAGGAAAAATATTTTTTTTTACCTAAAACTTGCTTATATACATATTTTTTTTCCATAACTCAGACAACCCCTTTAACATTGAGAAATATATAGAAATATATAATATATAAGAATCTTCTTTCCCACTGTCCTGTATCTGTCTGTAAGACATGTAGTTGCAGCAGGACAGTCCATAAAAATTGGCGACTTGTTTCCTGTGTCCATGAAAAAATCGATGTGTCCGTAATTTTTTTTTTGAGGCTGCTGGTACTTGACTAGATTATTTGGGTGGAAATTATCATCATTTTACAGTTCTTATCGGTATTTTGAGATTTAGACATGTATCATTCATTATGGTTTTCCAATTTGTCCATCAAAAATGTTGGCTGTCTGTAATTTTGGCATAAATTGTCCAGAAAAATGAAAAATTCTGGTGATGGAATATAAGCACTATATTCAATTTGCTGTCATGACAAGAATTATCTTTTTGGAATCGGTATGCTATAATCAATAACATAGTTTAAAAAGCTTAAATAAAACAAACACCATCAAGTGTTGACCCAAAAGAAGACAAAAAATTCCAGTGAGGTACAAGTCAATTTATCAAGTTATCTAATATTCCCTTCTGTAAATATGGTAATGAGAATAAATATTTGGATCAACTAGCCATCCCCAGCATCGACCACCCATACCTTGTGGCCTGGAGAACCTTTAGCACACAAGAAGATAGCTTAAATGTCCTAGCCTCAGCTACACAGGGTCATTGCATTTCTGCTTCTAATTGCTTCATAATCAATGGTTTCATCGATGCATGCAAAAGCATGTCAACTCAAAGCAGGATCGGCTATTTATTACCAAAGGATAAAAAATTTCAAAAAGTTATAGTATCTACATCAACACTGTCAACTACATCTGTGAGCTTTGTGTCCTATTGTATCTAGCCCAATCACATGGGGTCTGCCGACCTAAGGACGGTCAACTCTGCCTTCAGTGCTAAAGCAGTCCCTTGCTTTTACAACGGTTGTTTCAAATAATTATCTTGTTAAAAAAAATCCAACATCGTGAATTTTTTTTTTCACAAATAACAGCTTTTTTTAAACAGGTTATACCAAGTTTAAAAGTTATCCTCTACCCACAGGATTGGTGATACCTAAGTGATTGTTTGAGGTCCGGGAGCTGGGACCTGCACGAATTCCGAGAATCGAGATCTGTTTCCCCCCAAACGGATAAAGCAGCAGATCAGGCATGCGCTCTCCATTCATTCTCTATTGGACTGCCAGAAATAGCAAAACACTGTACTCCGCTATCTCTGGCGGTCTCATGGAGAATGAATGACATGTGCCCAGAAACTCCATCATATTGGGGGACAGGAACTCACGTTCTCAGAATTAGTGGGGGTCCCAGCGTTAGGACCCCCAGATATCAGTTAGTTATCCCCTATCCTGTGTATAGGCGATAACTTCTAAACTTGGCACAACCCCTTTAGGCTTGCTTCAATCTCAGACCAAAAATACATCCTTTATGGTCATCTTTCAGCCGAAGGATAGAATAATTAATATATATATAAAAATAAAAAAACTCACAATTTTTTTTGTCTTCATTAAACATGCTAACTAGAGATGAGTAAAGTTTTGAAAAATTCACATCTAACAGCAGTTAAAAATAGTAATGCGCTAGTGCAATATGGCCTTTCGAGTTAAAAAAAAAATCACTCACCTCATCCACTTGCTCACACAAAGGCAGTCCTCTCCTCTCTTGATTTACAAAGACCTGCCAAAGGACCTGCACTGAGTGGGATGACATCACTGCGCGCTCCCAGCATGATCACAATAGTAAAGATGACGTGACCACTCTGGGAGAGTGCGCAGGTGTCATCACACTCAGCGCAGGTCCTTCGGCAGGTCTTTTCCACTCTGCACGAGCAATCGGATGAGATGAACATTTTTTTCCCCCGTTCTTTCTAAGACAACTCTTGCCACCATTTAGACTCTTGCCACCCTTACCACAAAGCACAAGGAAATTCGGCTTTGTGGCGAATCAAATTCTTCCCACACTTTGCGTCGAATTCCACTTTGGATGCTTGAATCACTCACCACTAGTTCTGACCTATAAAGTAATTGTTGGCTCTTTCTAAAGGTCCCTTTACATGGGACGACACAGCAGTCGATTGTCGGGAAGGAATCGTTCCTTGACCTGTACGATCTCCTCCACAGTATAGGGCTAATACCATCACTTGTCCTCATACTGACTAGTTGTTTGACCGCAGCAGATGCTGTTTACACAGCACAATCCGCTGCCGTCAAGCGATAATTTTTCTGACCACATGAATGATCTATTAACTGATGAACACGTGTTTTTGGTAATACATATACAACGCCAGATAATCGCCAACGAGCGTTTCAATTAACGCTCGTTAGCGATTATCTGTGGGATTCTTGGCCCGTGTAAAGGACCCTTCAGTTCTCCAACATGACCTTCACATCTTTCCTTGCATGACAAGCTAAGGACTTGGTCATTCCTTCTCCACTCTCAGCCATCGTAACTGGCATCAATGCAACACAATGAGTGAAGACCTGAGCTTCCTAAGTCAGCAGCAGCAAATTGAGCAATGCTCTTTGCAGTACAGTGTTAAGAATATATGTGTTAAGAATATATGCAAGTAAATTGGAAATTTGGTGAATGCCCACAGGCAGTAGGATAGATTAATGTAATTTGATTCCTCACAGTCTCTATAAAAAATAAAGAAATAAATAAAAAGTCACAAATCGCGCAGCGTTTTATCTAAAGTAAATGTTGCATCTGCACATTAGATAAAGCGTGTGTTTATGCTGCTTCTATTGCTCTTGAACAATGTACTGTAGTTCAAGAAAATATATTATTACTCTCATTTGGCAGAGTTAGGCTGACTTATTGGAAAGCCTTTTTTTCAATTTTACTACCGCGATGCTGAAGTCTGAGGCACAAAATGCGCTGAAGTATCGCTGAGAACATAAAGTTGAAATATGACATTTTTTTACTCAAGTACTCCGGTCAAACCCTGATAAATCATACTAGCCAAGCTGCGATCTTATCCCTCCCGACTTATATAAATCCAGCCCTGCAAGTTCATGTTGTTGGAAGTTGTCACTAAATGCAACTGTGACCTTATCCGATGTGTGAACTTATCCGCCAGACAGCAACATTTGTTGTGAAGATTGCAGAATGGGGAAAAATATACTTGGGATAATTGTAATTTTGGCCATATGCAACTTGCTGAGACAACATCTTTGTCATGTGTCAATAATGATGCCTTGTCTGTGTACAACCAGTCATCTGGAAATGGCACTGTTCAAAAATGTCATTCTGAATTTTTTTTATTTTCCAGACTTAACGTTTAGGTCTCATGGATGGAGGCATTTACCTTGTAAAGCTGGCAATTGTAGACGGGCTTCTAATTTCAGAATAATTAATAGAGTTGTCTGGTTTATAAAACTGATTTTTAAATATGATATTATGACATTCTGAGATAAATTTGAGTCCCCCACTTAAAGAAGCACTCTGTATTTTTTATTTTATTTTATATTACTAAGGGTGAGTTCACATATGCGTTATATATTTCATTATACCATTTCATTATAACAGGGTTATAATGGAATTTAAAGGGGTTGCCCCAGGAAAAATATTCTACAGTTTTCAAACCAGCACCTGGATCTGAATACTTTTGTAATTGCATGCAATAAAATTTTTTGCTTAGCCACTGAGTTATTCAATAACATCTATCTGTATAGCACCACCTGCTTCTCACTTAGAAGGCCGCACACGCTCAGTTTCATCCTTCGAATACCTCCTGAGCTGTGATAGGGAGAGCTGAGACACGCCCCTGAGCTGTGATAGGGAGAGCTGAGACACGCCCCTGAGCTGTGATAGGGAGAGCTGAGACACACCCCCTGAGCTGTGATAGGGAGAGCTGAGACACGCCCCCTTATCTGCAGCAGAAAAGACACTCCCCTTGAGCTGTCAGCTTGATATAAATCTAGTAGAGAAATAAATGGGGAGATCTCTGGATCCATGTGAGGTACAGCGCTGGTTCTAGCTTTGTTAGAAAGAGATTGTCATGTACTATATGATTTTCATTTTTTACATTAGTCATTGGATAACCCCTTTAAGGACGGAATGCAAAACGGAACCCTTTAGAGGCATTCCATTTTGATCCGTCCTAATAGAGTTCTATGGGCACAAATAACAGTTCCGTCTTGTTCCGGAAGTCCTGTCAACAGTCCTGTAGGGTCTGTGGCCAGTCTGCTTCTTTATCCTGGTCCTCTATCTAAATACACTAACCAAGGCTTGTGGGTACCTTATCTACACCCCTCCAAGTACCACACTCCCAAAGCACATGTGCCACCAGCCCCTAAATACTCTGACTGTGGGTAAATACCAAGTGCAGGTGACAAAATTCTACTTATTTTATTAACCATCAATTATGTTTTATCTATTTCCATAGATATGGATCCAATCAAAGCATGCCAGCTATGCCGCTGTATGCCAGATCAGGTGTTTTCTACGCACCGTTCGCTTGTAACTTTGCTCCGTTATGTATCCTACCTCCCTTTTCCTGTCTCCATGTGTCCCCTTTTATATCTTTATTCCTCTGTCACTCTCGCCCTGCCTGGTTTTCCTCGCACAAATGCACATGATACAGAAATGCCAGGGACTTGGCAAGAGGCAGCTGATGATATGACTGGAGAGGGTTTTGTTGATAAGATCATCATCTGCTGCTGGACTCAAGGGCTTGCTTCTTTCCTCGGAAGAGGTGCAGCCACCCCTGATAAATGTCCCTTTGTGTGAAGATCTTTCCTGATACATGCAAAGACATTTTGTCCTCCCATCTGTTTGTTTTGTTATGTGTTCAGGATTAATATCGCACAGTCCAATGGCTTTTGTTGAGGCATCTCTCGAAAAACTAAATCTGCTCCCTTTGCACAGAACACATCCTGTCCCTGACTCATGCATACAACACAATGTTAAAGATCGATACCAGCCAAAACTTGGCCATGCATTGACACAAAACCCCCATGTATTTGCCGAGCGTCAGTTGAGAGGGGTCCCCGCTTCAGTTTAGCTTCCTTTACCTTTCTTCTAACATATCTGTGAATAGAACCTAGATAGGAGTCCCCATCGAACAGGACACTGAAATCTAAGGAAAGAAATAACCATCTGAACTTTAGGGCAATTCTCTAATCAAAGGCCCATGGCCAAATAGAGCCAATGGGCCTTTAGCCAGTTAAAACATGACTTTAAGGGGCTGTCCAGTTTGTAAAGTTTTAAACACCCTATTAGGTTAATATCAATTACTAGATGGGGAGTGCATTACACACACAATCCATTAAATTTAATAGGCACTGTTTAATGCCTCACTTTCCCTGTGGTGGCGCTGTAGGAAAATTGAACAGATACTACCAGGATTACCCATAGATTACTGCTGATTGCTGGAGGTCACAGCAGGGGAAAATGTTGTGATCTGCATATTGTTACAGATCCCTTCTTCTGTCCAAAGCAGAGAATCCCTGTAATGTTTACTTAAGTATAAGTGATACCATGGGCAGTGTGGAAGGCAAAGTGCTCATGTCCCCAGATTACTATTAGTCCAACAATGGAAGGGAAGAATGAGCTGGAGATTCAACATTCTAGTTTCCGTTTTTGCAATTACCTGCCTCTATTTTATGTTTGCACCTGCCTTAATAAATTAATGTAAAGAGGTTCTCCGGGATTGTACCTAAAAAGTCTTTTTTTTAGCTTATCTGTGGACAGAAGAAACTTTGAGCAGTACTTAGCTTTTCGGAACTCTGCCGATTCCACGATCCTGGTGGCTAGGATGATGTGACTGCCGAACTGGCTGTGGGTGTTCCTATGATATGACCAGATATGCACTTCTTTTTTTCCTTTTCAACTGCATAACGTAGATGCAGCTGAACAGGAAGAAAGAGTAACACTTCTGGCCATGACCTCAGAGGTAGAACCCACCCAACCAGTTGATCTGTCACATGATGCCAGCCAGGAACGTGGAATCGGCGGAAGGGACGGAATGGTAAGTACTGCTCAAGGTGTCTTCTGTCCACTGTTCTGTCCACTGTTTTCTGCCAGACCCCCATCAACCTAACTGCTATGACATGACTTATTAAAATTATTTTAGAAGAACCTATTAAAGGTGCTTTTCTGGGAATTAGAAAAGTTGACTTTAATGGAGCTGTGCTGCAATAACAGACAGTCCATAGACATGGGTGGTGTAGTTTCAGTAAAAAAATTTTTTGTCTAAACCTGGACGACTCTACAAGCGTGTGAGTGAGTCCATGGCCAACTCCATGGGGATCTTCCAATCATAGCACCAGTTGCACCTATTCAACTAGCACACCATGTAGAGGCTCGTAGTCACTCATCAGCCAGAAGGCCATTCATTCTACATCAATGCTTTTCTGAATTAAAATCTTCAGTACACTACTGGCATATGTTCAATATTATATGGAAAATGAATCGTATTATTACTTGTCATAATAAGGAAAACTACCGACTGTAGACGTCGCCTGGTATTGTAATTGAGGAATAAGCAAACTACATTATTTGGATTAATTTGGGATTAATCAGACTTTGTGTTTTTCTTGACATCCAGAATCATTAGAAGTAGGAAATCACGACTCACCAGCCATTATCTAGAGGATTATTCAATATATGGAGTCTACAGAAAAGTCATAACCAACAGGCCATGAGGTGATCAGTAGTATGTGAAATCTTTGACTGTTACTGACCTTATTTTCTGCTCCTTTGACGGCACATATTCCAAAATTGGAGAAGATTAGCATAGCCACACCGCAGGCTTGAAAATGTGTAAAATAGTCCATATATTTATTCTACTTCGCACTAGATACTGTTTTTCTCCCCCTCTAAGGAATACTAAAATTAGAAAAATAAAAACTTAAAGGGGTTCTCTGAACTTTTAATAAAAAAACTCTTTCTTCTAACCTGTGGAAGAAAGATTGTTAGGTTAATACTTACCCTCCCTTTCTTTAACGATGGCCTGCTGCACTCACACAGGTCCGGACTCTTCTGCCCGGCTCCCGACCAGATGTGTGCGGTTCTGCATAATAGTAAATACAATCGAACAGGAAAAGAAGCGCACACATCCAGCTAGGAACCGGGTGGAGCAGCCTGTGAGAGTGCAGCAGGGATGGTGGCATCGGTGGAGCAAAGGGCGAGTAAACTTTCTTTCTTCCAAAGGTTAGAAGAAAGAACAGTTTATTAAAAACATGGGAACCCCTTTAATATTATCCCATTTTACCTTGAATCTGCCCTTTCACATATGTCATTCTAAATGTTAACAAAAAATGTGCATGCCTGGGGACATCCATTTTGATTTCTCCTTACTCTTCCCCTCCAATTTTGTGGGGAAATAGAAATTTTATAAAGCTTGTTGCAACAGAAACCTTCTCCCATTGCTCTGTCTGAACTGGATCAACTGTTCATGTTCTCTTGCCTCTATAAACTGAGAAAATCTACCATCAGGCAGCCCTGCTCATTCCCTGCCGAATCCGACAGTGCTCAGACCATGTCAATTTTGACCCTCTATAAATACATTTTTAAATTAGTCTTTATAAGTATAGATGAGCAAATCTTGAAAAGTTCGATTCGGCTGATACGCCAAATCTTACCAAAAAATCTGCTTCGTGACGAATTACTTCATTATGAAGCGCATTTTTTTGTAAGTAGTGGGTGCTGCGATAGCACCACCCCCCATCATTGTACCCCGAAGATACCACGTTTATACATGATCACGGCATCTGAGTGTAAAAACTGTGTAAAACTAACATTACAATTTTTTTTTAATCAAACTTACCACCTCCATTTGCTAGCAATGGGCCGGCCACCGCCATCTTGCTTGAAGATCTGGCGCAAAATCTTGTGCGGTGCAAGACTACGTCATCACGCCAGGCAGCGTGGTGACGTCATACGTCACCACGCACGGGATTTTGGCCGAGATCTTCAATCAAGATGGCGGCTGGCGGCCCGTCGTGAGCAAATGGGGGTGGTAAGTATAATTTTTTTTTAGTTTTTTTACACTATTTCAGGTTATATGGATTCGCTAACATGAACCACGAGGAAATTCGGCTTTCAGGCGAATCGAATTTGTCCTGAAATTCAGATCGAATTCCACTTAGTGGGATTTGATTCACTCATCTCTATTTATAGGTTATAACTTTTAACAGTTTGCCTTCTACAGCCTTAAATAGGTTGTGCAGAATTTCTCAGGATAGGTCACCAATATCAGGTCAGGCGGGGTATGACTCCCGACACTTCAGTCAATCAGCTGTTTGAAGAGGAGGTTATACTGTGCAGGTACTGGTCCAATTCCCACTCTGAATCTCAAGGAGGCCATATATCCTGGATAGCTATTCCACCAGACCCCCCCATACAAATGCATGCTCGGCTCAGCAAAGTGAGCGAGAAATAAGATGCTACCAAATACATCTGACAGCAGCTTTACTTGCGTCATGAACTCCAACATGCCCAATACATCTGCCATGGGGGAACAGTCTATAGACATCTACATAAACGATGGATGTTGGGTTGATCATGATATAATTATCAGGATTGGCCATTATTCATCTAATATGTATGGACACCTTTAAATGTGGCCTAAACCTTTGGTTGTTCAGCGTCAGGTTTCATCGGCTCGGCTCTACCAGCATGCAGCATGCATCCTGTATACCTTCTGTAGATCCGTACTTTGTATAGTGGAAATGCCAAACAGGGACGATGAAACTCAACAGTGCAGAGGGGTCTAAGAAGCACAATCATGGTTTCACTAAAGGTTCAGGTCACCTTTAATTAAATATACATACTTTAATTAACACACATACTGCATACTTTCCTATTTTTTCAGAGGGGTTGTCTCATCTCAGCACTCCCTTTCCATATGACTATTTGGGTTTTGGGGCATATGCATGTCATAGAGGGGGATCGCCCCTCAGGACTCCCTTGTATGAACCAGAGAAAACATTTGCATGGTCAAAAATGTTTTGAATGACCTGCATGTAATATTACATTTTTCAGTAGTGGAAATGTATAGCCAGTGACAACTTTCCATTTGTCTTTTTGAAAAAGACTTTAAAGGGGTTGTTCCATCTAGGACTTTGATGGCCTATTGCTAGGATATGCCATCAAAGTCAGATAGGTGTGGGTCTCACACCTATTTCTAATACGGACCCCCGATAGTGAAGGAGAGCACACCACACATGCGTGGCATGCTCTCCATTCATTTCTATGGGGGTTCCAAAAAAAGTTTTGAAAGTCCCTTGGAGAGTGCAACGCACAAACATGACCACAATTACAAAAATGGTATATATAAACAAAAAATAATACAGTGCATAAAAAGGTTATGTAAAATATAACCTCACTCACCATCCTCATTATACACCCGTAGACTTATCATAAAAACTATTTGCTACACTGATCTGTGCTGCAGTGCTTCTGAATATGTCTAGTACTAAATGTACTATGCTGAGAATATAGAATAGAATACGATGGATGATCTGAGTGCAGCATGATGGACCTGCCTGAACCATGCCAACATTTGTTTTTCCAGAACTCTCAATATTTGCAAAAAACAGGCCGCCACTATGCTTGCCCTCAATTTACGCAACCTATTCCCTACTCCCACCTCAACCAGCCACTGCAAAAAATATTGCACTTGTTATCACCGTCTGGTACAACATTTCCACATTATCCCACACACATTAAGGACTTAAGTTTCCTATGGAAATACTATCTACTCATCTTCCTTCTTATGGATATGCTCCTGCCAATCTAGCTTTTCATTTATATGCTGCCCAGATATTTATCCACCATAGTGCACTGCCTAATACAATACTCATTTATTCATTAATAAAATATCTAAAAAATAGATTGATGTGAGCCCCAGAGTAAGGCCTCTCACGAATCTGTGTCCATAAGGCAACCCATGAGAAGATGGTCAGTGGTTTATCTGTCAAGGATCTCCTGCCAACAATCCTTGAAAACCAGGGACCTCCATGGCTTTTATGGACCTGTAGACGATAATGTGCATGAGGGACCTGTTATCCAGGACAAAAATAGGACATGCTTCCGTGTTGTCCCCACGGATCCATGGTTCATGGAAAACCACTGATGTGTCTGTACAGTGGAGCCCATGGACAGCACACATCTGTGATTCAGAGAGGCTTAAGATTCATATTTTGTATTTTTTTTTATTTCAAGGGTTTGATCTTCATGAATACAAAAATTATTTCCAGTACCACATCATTGTTGAATGACGGTTTTGTCATACATGAAGCAATTACATTTTACGTGAGGAAAATATCTCCTGCGAGATCTTGTGGAGGCTATTAAACGTTAGGTTGGGAATCTGAAAAAAGTAAAAATGCCAAGTTATAGAAAACAAATGACGCTCTATATTCAATCCTGAAAGCTGTGATGTTTGCAGCGGCAGGAGAGGATGATCGGAAACTCTAGTGCTGAAGGAGGAATGTCACAGTGTTTTGATAAGAGAGCTATGAACTTTTTATTCCCCCCGGAGAGATTATCAAGAAGAACTGAACAAAATGCATTGTTTATAACCTGGAGCCCCCACCATTATCTCAGGCCGAGACACTTGTTTTAAAACACACAAGGACCTTTTTCTCCGGGACTAAAGCACTCTGTTAGGCTCAGACTTCTTTTGAATCATGAAAGAAAGTTGACACACATGTAGACGAAGTTTCCAAGCAACCACGCAATGGGTGGCAGAAAGGCCAATTGTGCGTCCTCAAGGTCACCACTGAAAAGTGCAGAGGAAGCAGAGGAGAAGCATGAGCCTCTTTGATCACAGATGATATCTCATACGGATAAGGAGGAATATAAAGAATGCAATGCTAAAAAGAAAACAACATAAAATAGATCCGAAAAAAAAAATTAACACAGGGTCAGATTGTGTAGGATAAATTCTTAATGCCTCTGGGAAATAAAAAAGAAAACAGAGGAACGTTTAAATGCACATAAATGAGGGACATTTAGGTTATTGTTCCTATCTATCTATCTATCTGTTTATGGAGATGAGAAAGTCCATTCTAAATTAATCAAATATTGTGATTTGTCGAACTTAAATCACTCAAAATGGCGGCCAATGGACCAAGAAAAAAGGCATCTGCAACCATAAAGAGATCATTTTTAGACTATTTTTTTTTTACAAAAAAAATCGAAGACTGCAGTGTGTTATTAAATAATTAAATAGGCATTTTTTTTTTTTTACCACCGCTGCTATCCGTTTACCCATAGTCATATATGTTACTGTCAGTCTATTACTATTGCTATCTTGGCATTAAAGAGCTTTAAAGACGTTGGATACAGTTAGGGATGAGCGAATCAACTTCGGATGAAACATCCAAAGTCGATTCGCATAAAACTTAGTTTCAATACTGTACGGAGAGAGCGCTCCGTACAGTATTAGAATGTATTGGCTCTGATGAGCCGAAGTTATTACTTCGTGAAGTCTCGCGAGACTTCGCATAATAACCTACAAAATCCCTCCGATCACATATTGATGACATTTATATAGAGAATAGGTCATCAAGATGTAAATCACAGAGAACCTCTTTCATGTTGGCCACACCCACTGATTTCATTAGGACTGGTTGACCATCTAATGTGTAGGAGCGTGTCCTGACTTTCCCCCAACCAACTTACACAGTAAACACAAGGCACGCTCAAATCACATAGGCAACTTGGATTTAAATTTTTCCCAAATACACTCATTGGATTTTATTCCCGAGTTCTTGATGCCTTCCAATTTTACAGCTGACTTTGTACCTTGGAGCCACCCTGCTTGTCCGTGCAGTGGGGGGAGGGGAGGTGGGCAGAGTTCTCACTTTAAGGGCTCATGCACACGACCGCATGTATTTTGCCGTCTAGAAAAAATGAATCCGCAAAAAATACGGATGACATCCGTGTGCTTTCCGTATTTTGCGGAAAGCAACATCTGGCCCCTAATAGAACAGTCCTATCCTTGTCCGTTATGCGGACAATAATAGGACTATGTTTTTGTGGAACGGACATACGGAAACAGAATTCACATGGAGCAACTTCCGTTTTTTGCGGACCTATTGAAATGAATGGTTCCGCATATGGTCCGTTTGAAAAACGGAACGGACATGGAAAGAAAATACGTTTGCGTGCATGAGCCCTAAGATGACTAGACCTGTGGTCCATGTACAAATCACTTTGTCTGAATTCACCAATAAAGAAACAAATGTTGGCAGGGACTACTTTCCTCAGTAATCGCTCAACTGCATGACCTTTTCCTCCCCAATGGCTGACCTTTGGAAGATAGAAGGATCAGGCTGTTGGATTTATACATGTTCAATCCTTCAAGCCAAAGGTGTCTCACAGCCAATGAGCATCCATGTGTGGGGTGGGGAGGTAGAGGAATAGTTGTCACCCAACTGTTATATGAAGTGTACGCAGTATCTCCAAAAGACAAGTAATGTTTAACTTATTTTAATTGAATGAAATAAAATATTTGACTTTCAACCAGAAGGGCTGTTCAGTCATCACTTCAATGGTATACAACAAAGTCTATAGACAGAAATGAAGGTGAATTTGGAGCTCTAGTGGAGCATTTAATCATGTGTCTGCGTTGCACTGGCTCTGACTTTTGTGTATCACTAGGTGTGTTTTAATGAGATGCATGGAAATCTGTCCTTATGATTCGTAACAATTTGCATTCCGCTGCAAGCTGAAATAATGCAATGGAGAACCTTTTTTACATTTGGCATTCCTGTGACCAGAAAATGCTGCAGAGCATGAACAATGCAAAAATCCAATTTGGCAATACAGGTGATACCATATACTACTGATCTGTCAACTCTCGCCGTAATACACCTGCAGTATCTCATCAATACAGACAAGTTTTTGGAGCAAAAATAAAAAATAAGCAAATAATATGTAGAAAAAATGTAATTCGTCCATCTTCCCAATTTTGACTTGTGTGCATACTGCCACTTCAAATTGTATTTTCCTTTTGTAAAGCCATGTACAAGAGGAAACATTGGGTCCTACATGGATACTTTGGATCCTACATGGATAATTTATACATAGAGATGAAATGACTACCATACTGGTAATGTAGATACTAGAGATGAGCGAATCGTTCAAAATCTGACCGGTTCAATTCGTACCCGAATCAAATGTACTTGGATCGAAAGTGATCCAATTGACTGGCCTGAAAATTTGTGTATGACACCCTGAGGTCTACTATTGCTCACAATTTGCTCGATTCATATCTTTATCAAATCTACCGGAATCGAAAGTGCTGCAATCAGTTTGAAAAATTGTTTATGAGAATCTGAGGTCTCCTAGGAGTTATCTCTCACTCTTTTTCTATCTATTTTCACCTTCCCTCTCTAAAGTTCACCAAAATCAAATTGCCAAAAATTGGATTTTGGATGCATCTTGAATTTTTTACAAAATTTGGGTCAAATCTGATTAGTGTTGAATCAATTTGGTCATCTCTAATAGAAAAAAAAACATTTCTCCAAAAGGGAACTCTTGGAACTATGGAGTCTGTGAAGAAGTAGAGGTCCAGTTCTCTATACCCAGGGGTGATGTGTATCTGATCACGCTCCCCTAACAGAGAAGAGGTTAACCATGTCAGTCTTCTTTCCACGATGGGTAGGTAGGGGGAGTGAGCAAAAGATGAACATTGCTGTGGATGGTTGGGTGGGACTTTATACGTTTATGGACCTAGTACTAAAGAATATGAACATTTAACCTTACAATGCTTGAAAATAACGCCCTATTTTATAAATGTCCATGGTGCTGGACCTCTTCTCTGATATTGTACATTATGCTCCATCATTTCTGTGGCACACATCTCATCTTGAGGATTATTATGCGAGGTGGACTTAAGGCTACATGCACACGAACATTGTTTGTTCCCGTGTCCGTTTTTTGGCGGATAGGATGCGGATCCATTAATTTCAATGGGTCCACAAAAAACGCGGACAGAACACGTGTGCTGTCCGCATCAGTACGTCCGTTCCGTTGCCCCACAAAAAAAATAGTGCATGTCCTATTTTTTTCTAGTTTGCGGATAAGGATAGGCATTATTACAATGGATCCACAAAAAAACAGATGCCATACGGAACGTCATCCGTTTTTGTTGCGGACCGCAAAGCACATACGGTCATGTGCATGTAGCCTTACGCTGTAGCTGGTGGCTGGAATTGTCCACACCTCCTGGGCGCGAAGAATATAATTCTCATGTTGTAAAATGGTCTTTGTGATGAGGACATGTGGACCTAGATACTTGCCCCACTAAATCATCAAATGTCACCGGATGTTATTCTGATTGAACTGACTCAAGTAGCATGAATTATGTGC
This sequence comes from Bufo bufo, assembly GCF_905171765.1. NCBI lineage: Eukaryota > Metazoa > Chordata > Amphibia > Anura > Bufonidae > Bufo > Bufo bufo. The sequence continues at coordinate 49,858,058 of NC_053393.1, read as the reverse complement.
ATTAGGCCTCATGCACACGACCGTTGTTGTGTTCCGTGTCCATTGTTCCGTTTTCCGTGATTTTCTGCGGACCCATTGACTTTCAAAAACTCGGATAATGCACCGTTTGTCATCCGCGTCCGTGATCCGTGTTTCCAGTCCGTCAAAAAAATACGACCTGTCCTATTTTTTTCACGGACAACGGTTCGCGAACCCTTTCAAGTCAAAGGGTCCGTGAAAAAACACGGAGGCACACAAGATTGTCATCCGCGTCCGTTTTTTTCCTATCATTTGCAAGGCAAACTTGACTTAGATTTTTTTTCACTTTCCTTCATGTCTGGTGATCCTCCAAAAATCAAGGAAGACACACGGAAACAAAAACGAAAAAGGATCACGGAACAACGGAACCCCGTTTTGCGGACCGTGAAAAAATACTGTCGTGTGCATGAGGCCTTAAAAGTAGAAAATCCTGGTGTAGCTAAGGCTGCGTTCGCACAGTCAGTGTTTGATGAGTGATTGTGAGCCAAAACCAGGGGCAGGTGAAAACACAGAGCAGGTGCAGATCTTTCCATTATACCTTATCTCTGTGTAGCCTCCATTCTTGGTTAAGGCCTCATGCACACGACTGTATGTATTTTGAGGTCTGCAAAAAACGTATCAGCACAAAATATGGATGACGTCCGTGTGCATTCCGTATTTTGCGGAACGGAACAGCTGGCCCCTAATAGAACAGTACTATCCTTGTCCCTAATGCGGATAATAATAGGACATGTTCTATTTTTTGTCGGAACGGAAATGGAATGCACACGGAGTAACTTCAGTAAAAACAGGAAAGGACACGGAAAGAAAATACATTCGCGTGCATGAGCCCTAAGGCTCAATATCACTGATGGAAATCGCTGACCAAACACTGACTGTGTGAAAACCGAAGGCCTCCTGCACGCGACTGTATGGTTTTGCGGTATGTTTTAAATGGATCCGTTTTTCAGTTTTTTTGTTTCAGTAGTGTTTCGGCTTCCGTTCCGTTTTGCCATTCCGTTTTTCCGTTTGGTTTCCGTTTGTGATCCGTTTTTTGCGGATCGGAAACGGAAGAATACATTAATGTTTAAACAGTAAGTACATAAAAAAATTGGGCTGGGCGTAAAATTTTCAATAGATGGTTCCGCAAAAATGGAACGGATGCGGAAGACATACGGATGCATTCCGTATGCATTCCGTTTTTTTGCTAAACTATTGACTTGAATGGAGCCACGGAACGTTATTGGCAGGCAATAATAGGACACCTTCTATGTTTGAACGGAACGGAAATACTGAAATACAGAAAAACGGAATGCATACGGAGTACTTTTCGTTTTTTTTGCCAATCCATTGAAATGATTGGTTCCGTATACGGTACGCAAAAAACGGAACGTAAACGGAAAAAGAAAACGTTTGTGTGCAGGAGGCCTAAAGGTGAATATCTGTTTGAGGTAGCCTACTTCATCCAAGAGGAGAAACGCCTTACATGAAGATGAGCAGTCTGTAAATGATAGAAATAAACAGGGGAGAGGAATCAGGACGGATATTAATAATAACTAAGACTAATAATAAAACCAGTCTTTCACACTTCAGCTCCCGGCAGGCACCGCACACCTGTACTCCCCTGTACACGACGGAACAGATGTAGCCTTTCTCACAGCAAACACAGAAGCCGATACAACACGGCAGATGGTGTTTTGCAGTCCAGTATATTAAAACAGATCTTTGTGTGTCGTAATTTTGACATAAAATACATGTTTTATTGTAGTTATTGTCTTCAAAGTCCTGGAGCTTTAGATGTTATTCAGATACAAGTAAGGAGTAATTTTCAATTATAATATCTGATAATATACATCATAATACACACCTCAGCTGCTGCAGAACATCATAATACACACCTCAGCTGCTGCAGAACCTCATAATACAGACCTCAGCTGCTGCAGAACCTCATAATACAGACCTCAGCTGCTGCAGAACCACATAATACAGACCTCAGCTGCTGCAGAACCTCATAATACAGACCTCAGCTGCTGCAGAACCTCATAATACAGACCTCAGCTGCTGCAGAACCTCATAATATACACCTCAGCTGCTGCAGAACCTCATAATACACACCTCAGCTGCTACAGAACCTCATAATACACACCTCAGCTGCTGCAGAACCTCATAATATACACCTCAGCTGCTGCAGAACCTCATAATACACACCTCAGCTGCTACAGAACCTCATAATACATACCTCAGCTGCTGCAGAACCTCATAATATACACCTCAGCTGCTGCAGAACCTCATAATACACACCTCAGCTGCTACAGAACCTCATAATACATACCTCAGCTGCTGCAGAACCTCATAATATACACCTCAGCTGCTGCAGAACCACATAATACACACCTCAGCTGCTGCAGAACCTCATAATATGCAACTCAGCTGCTGCAGAACCTCATAATACACACCTCAGCTGCTACAGAACCTCATAATATACACCTCAGCTGCTACAGAACCTCATAATACATACCTCAGCTGCTGCAGAACCTCATAATATACACCTCAGCTGCTGCAGAACCACATAATACATGCCTCATCTGCTGCAGAACCTCATAATACACACCTCAGCTGCTGCAGAACCTCATAATATACACCTCAGCTGCTGCAGAACCACATAATACATGCCTCATCTGCTACAGAACCTCATAATATACACCTCAGCTGCTACAGAACCTCATAATACAGGGAGTGCAGAATTATTAGGCAAGTTGTATTTTTGAGGATTAATTTTATTATTGAACAACAACCATGTTCTCAATGAACCCAAAAAACTCATTAATATCAAAGCTGAATATTTTTGGAAGTAGTTTTTAGTTTGTTTTTAGTTTTAGCTATTTTAGGGGGATATCTGTGTGTGCAGGTAACTTTTACTGTGCATAATTATTAGGCAACTTAACAAAAAACAAATATATACCCATTTCAATTATTTATTTTTACCAGTGAAACCAATATAACATCTCAACATTCACAAATATACATTTCTGACATTCAAAAACAAAACAAAAACAAATCAGTGACCAATATAGCCACCTTTCTTTGCAAGGACACTCAAAAGCCTGCCATCCATGGATTCTGTCAGTGTTTTGATCTGTTCACCATCAACATTGCGTGCAGCAGCAACCACAGCCTCCCAGTCACTGTTCAGAGAGGTGTACTGTTTTCCCTCCTTGTAAATCTCACATTTGATGATGGACCACAGGTTCTCAATGGGGTTCAGATCAGGTGAACAAGGAGGCCATGTCATTAGATTTTCTTCTTTTATACCCTTTCTTGCCAGCCACGCTGTGGAGTACTTGGACGCGTGTGATGGAGCATTGTCCTGCATGAAAATCATGTTTTTCTTGAAGGATGCAGACTTCTTCCTGTACCACTGCTTGAAGAAGGTGTCTTCCAGAAACTGGCAGTAGGACTGGGAGTTGAGCTTGACTCCATCCTCAACCCGAAAAGGCCCCACAAGCTCATCTTTGATGATACCAGCCCAAACCAGTACTCCACCTCCACCTTGCTGGCGTCTGAGTCGGACTGGAGCTCTCTGCCCTTTACCAATCCAGCCACGGGCCCATCCATCTGGCCCATCAAGACTCACTCTCATTTCATCAGTCCATAAAACCTTAGAAAAATCAGTCTTGAGATATTTCTTGGCCCAGTCTTGACGTTTCAGCTTGTGTGTCTTGTTCAGTGGTGGTCGTCTTTCAGCCTTTCTTACCTTGGCCATGTCTCTGAGTATTGCACACCTTGTGCTTTTGGGCACATATATGGCCAAACTGGTGGCAAGTGGCATCTTGGCAGCTGCACGCTTGACTTTTCTCAGTTCATGGGCAGTTATTTTGCGCCTTGGTTTTTCCACACGCTTCTTGCGACCCTGTTGACTATTTTGAATGAAACGCTTGATTGTTCGATGATCACGCTTCAGAAGCTTTGCAATTTTAAGAGTGCTGCATCCCTCTGCAAGATATCCCACTATTTTTGACTTTTCTGAGCCTGTCAAGTCCTTCTTTTGACCCATTTTGCCAAAGGAAAGGAAGTTGCCTAATAATTATGCACACCTAATATAGGGTGTTGATGTCATTAGACCACACCCCTTCTCATTACAGAGATGCACATCACCTAATATGCTTAATTGGTAGTAGGCTTTCGAGCCTATACAGCTTGGAGTAAGACAACATGCATAAAGAGGATGATGTGGGCAAAATACTCATTTGCCTAATAATTCTGCATGCAGTGTACACACCTCAGCTGCTGCAGAACCACATAATACATGCCTCATCTGCTGCAGAACCTCATAATACACACCTCAGCTGCTGCAGAACCTCATAATATACACCTCAGCTGCTGCAGAACCTCATAATACACACCTCAGCTGCTACAGAACCTCATAATACACACCTCAGCTTCTACAGAACCTCATAATACATACCTCAGCTGCTGCAGAACCTCATAATATACACCTCAGCTGCTGCAGAACCACATAATACACACCTCAGCTGCTGCAGAACCTCATAATATGCAACTCAGCTGCTGCAGAACCTCATAATACACACCTCAGCTGCTACAGAACCTCATAATATACACCTCAGCTGCTGCAGAACCTCATAATATACACCTCAGCTGCTGCAGAACCACATAATACACACCTCAGCTGCTGCAGAACCTCATAATATGCAACTCAGCTGCTGCAGAACCTCATAATACACACCTCAGCTGCTACAGAACCTCATAATATACACCTCAGCTGCTACAGAACCTCATAATACATACCTCAGCTGCTGCAGAACCTCATAATATACACCTCAGCTGCTGCAGAACCACATAATACATGCCTCATCTGCTGCAGAACCTCATAATACACACCTCAGCTGCTGCAGAACCTCATAATATACACCTCAGCTGCTGCAGAACCACATAATACATGCCTCATCTGCTACAGAACCTCATAATATACACCTCAGCTGCTACAGAACCTCATAATACAGGGAGTGCAGAATTATTAGGCAAGTTGTATTTTTGAGGATTAATTTTATTATTGAACAACAACCATGTTCTCAATGAACCCAAAAAACTCATTAATATCAAAGCTGAATATTTTTGGAAGTAGTTTTTAGTTTGTTTTTAGTTTTAGCTATTTTAGGGGGATATCTGTGTGTGCAGGTAACTTTTACTGTGCATAATTATTAGGCAACTTAACAAAAAACAAATATATACCCATTTCAATTATTTATTTTTACCAGTGAAACCAATATAACATCTCAACATTCACAAATATACATTTCTGACATTCAAAAACAAAACAAAAACAAATCAGTGACCAATATAGCCACCTTTCTTTGCAAGGACACTCAAAAGCCTGCCATCCATGGATTCTGTCAGTGTTTTGATCTGTTCACCATCAACATTGCGTGCAGCAGCAACCACAGCCTCCCAGTCACTGTTCAGAGAGGTGTACTGTTTTCCCTCCTTGTAAATCTCACATTTGATGATGGACCACAGGTTCTCAATGGGGTTCAGATCAGGTGAACAAGGAGGCCATGTCATTAGATTTTCTTCTTTTATACCCTTTCTTGCCAGCCACGCTGTGGAGTACTTGGACGCGTGTGATGGAGCATTGTCCTGCATGAAAATCATGTTTTTCTTGAAGGATGCAGACTTCTTCCTGTACCACTGCTTGAAGAAGGTGTCTTCCAGAAACTGGCAGTAGGACTGGGAGTTGAGCTTGACTCCATCCTCAACCCGAAAAGGCCCCACAAGCTCATCTTTGATGATACCAGCCCAAACCAGTACTCCACCTCCACCTTGCTGGCGTCTGAGTCGGACTGGAGCTCTCTGCCCTTTACCAATCCAGCCACGGGCCCATCCATCTGGCCCATCAAGACTCACTCTCATTTCATCAGTCCATAAAACCTTAGAAAAATCAGTCTTGAGATATTTCTTGGCCCAGTCTTGACGTTTCAGCTTGTGTGTCTTGTTCAGTGGTGGTCGTCTTTCAGCCTTTCTTACCTTGGCCATGTCTCTGAGTATTGCACACCTTGTGCTTTTGGGCACATATATGGCCAAACTGGTGGCAAGTGGCATCTTGGCAGCTGCACGCTTGACTTTTCTCAGTTCATGGGCAGTTATTTTGCGCCTTGGTTTTTCCACACGCTTCTTGCGACCCTGTTGACTATTTTGAATGAAACGCTTGATTGTTCGATGATCACGCTTCAGAAGCTTTGCAATTTTAAGAGTGCTGCATCCCTCTGCAAGATATCCCACTATTTTTGACTTTTCTGAGCCTGTCAAGTCCTTCTTTTGACCCATTTTGCCAAAGGAAAGGAAGTTGCCTAATAATTATGCACACCTAATATAGGGTGTTGATGTCATTAGACCACACCCCTTCTCATTACAGAGATGCACATCACCTAATATGCTTAATTGGTAGTAGGCTTTCGAGCCTATACAGCTTGGAGTAAGACAACATGCATAAAGAGGATGATGTGGGCAAAATACTCATTTGCCTAATAATTCTGCATGCAGTGTACACACCTCAGCTGCTGCAGAACCACATAATACATGCCTCATCTGCTGCAGAACCTCATAATACACACCTCAGCTGCTGCAGAACCTCATAATATACACCTCAGCTGCTGCAGAACCTCATAATACACACCTCAGCTGCTACAGAACCTCATAATACACACCTCAGCTTCTACAGAACCTCATAATACATACCTCAGCTGCTGCAGAACCTCATAATATACACCTCAGCTGCTGCAGAACCACATAATACACACCTCAGCTGCTGCAGAACCTCATAATATGAAACTCAGCTGCTGCAGAACCTCATAATACACACCTCAGCTGCTACAGAACCTCATAATATACACCTCAGCTGCTACAGAACCTCATAATACATACCTCAGCTGCTGCAGAACCTCATAATATACACCTCAGCTGCTGCAGAACCACATAATACATGCCTCATCTGCTGCAGAACCTCATAATACACACCTCAGCTGCTGCTGAACATCATAATATACACCCAAGCTGCTGCAGAATTTCATAATATATTCCTTAGCTGCAGGGTGGAAGACACATCTCAACTGCTGAAGAACATTATAATAAACACATCTGCTGCTGCAGAACATCATAATATACTTCTCGCTGCTGCAGAACATCATAATACACACCTCTGCTGCTGCAGAATGACGTCACCACGCACAGGATTTCGGCCGAGATCTTCAATCAAGACGCCAGCTGGCGGGCCGTCGCGAGCAAATGGAGGAGGTAAGTTCGAATTTTTTTGTTTTTCACACTATTTCAGGTTAAATTGATTCGCTAACACAAAGCACGAGGAAATTTGGCTTAGAGGCGAATCAAATTTATCCTGAAATTCGGATCGAATTCCACTTCATGGGATTAGATTCGCTCATCTCTAGTCATAATACACACCTCAGCTGCTGCAGAACCTCATGGTTCCCAAATCAGCTGCTGTCCTTTTATATGAAAAGAATGTGAATGAGGGTTATGCATATAAATGTTGGACTGGGATCTTCCCACTCTTTAAAGGGAGGTTCTGTAGCAGCTGAGGTGTGAATGATAATTATTAATGTAACCTCTCCTATAGTCCAGAGGAGCAATCAGCAGCACAGATTGCGGCAGGACAACCCCTTTAATGTGTTATAAATCAGACTATAATACTGTCTGACTCCAGCTCCTCCCCAAAATACTGTTTCCCATTGTACTAAAATCACAGCTGTACTGAGGACATTCCTCACAATCCTCCTAACTCGGGAAATAATAAATGTCACTTTTAAGTTCAGTTTTTGAAAAGAAGCAGAACTGGTCGGTGACTTCCATATAAAAGGGCTATCTGGAGCAGTACAGCAGGGAACAGGCCGCTCCGCTCAGCGTGCAGGTGTCTTTGGTCATGAAGAATTATATGGCGATGTGAACCGGATGACTAAGTGTTCGGAGCTCTGATCACCAACTGTGAACCGTCCAGTCACATGTGCAAGCGGTTAATTCTGTCTCCTGAGCATCCACTTCATGAAGGCCCATGAGCTTCTCCAGCGCCGTATCATATCCAATGAATCAAGATAAAGAGTGAGATTTATTAAACATTCTCAATTGTAAAACACATGGTCCAGATTTATGGAAGAGGAAATACTGCATATATGTGAGTTGGCTGTAAATTCTGCCGGAGCTGGAATTTCCGACGGTTATTCATATATTTTAAGCAACAGACAGAGGAGCAAACTTCTGCTGTGAAAGGGAAGTCTGCTCCCCAAATTTTTCCTACTATGGATATGGCCAGTTTGGTATCATTTGGAGCTCAAAATCATTGGATATTCTGGATTAGTGGACATGATAGATGAGCATATGAAAGCAATGGTGGAGAACCTTCAGGAAGACAATCCTGAAAGAGTTATGCCCATCTGGGACATTGATGGCATATCGCCAGGATAGGTGCAAGTCCCACATTTGGGACCCGCTGTTATCTCGAGAACGAGACTCCCTAACTGAACAGAGAGCAGCGGTGCATGCTCGACCACCCTCTGTTCACCGCTATGAGAGTTCCAAAAATAGGCGAGTGCTGGCTTGGCTATTTCCGGCAGTCCCATAGCGGTGAATTTATAGGTGGTCGCGCTTGCGCTGAGTGCTATCCATTTCAAAAGTAGCCAAGCACGCTCACAATTTTCAGAATACCCATAGGGATGAATGGCATGCTCTCCTTCACATCGGAGGCAACGTTTTCTAGAAAATAGCGGTTCCCAGAGATGGGACCCGCGCCATTCTGATTATTCTAGCGATATGCCAACCCCTTTAAATAAAAATAGGTATCCAAAATCTGATACTTGGTGTGTTTTTGTTTTAATCAGAGGAAATTCTGCTTGGGCCTATGCACACAACCGTGTCCATTCAGCAGTCCACAAATTGCGGATCCACAATACACGGATACTGACCGTGTGCATGCTGCCATTTTTTTTTTACACCTCCCTTGGTAATGTCAAATGGACAAGTTTAGGACATGTTTTATCTTTTTTGCTGTGCCTAGGACATATGGATGCTGATCGGATGAGGGCCCAAAAATATGGTCATGTGCATGGGGTCTTATGCTGCAGCTTGTACAGCGCCAAATTATCAGGCTATTCGTATTACTATATTAGGATTAGAAGAATTTGATTACACCAGGCATGCTCAACCTGCGGCCCTCCAAGCTGTTGCAAAACTACAACTCCCACAATGCCCTGCTGTAGGCTGTTCGGGCATGCTGGGAGTTGTAGTTTTGCAACAGCTGGAGGGCCGCAGGTTGAGCATGCCTGGATTACACCATCTCTCAACATTCCATATTAGAACAAAAGTGTTAGCAAAAAAAAAAAAAAAACTTGTATAGCTTTAGAAATCCCAATTTTCAGATGCAACATTCAGGTATTCTCAACTAATAGAAGGAAGCGCTTAGTCCAGGACTACCATCAATCAGGAGGACCCAGCAGGTCCACATATCACACAGAAAGAACATTGACTTCAGTGGGCATCATGTAATGCTTCATTTTCCCCCGTGGTGGTGCTGTAGAGGAGTTGTACACCTGATGAAGGTTCTTCTGCAGATCACAGCTGATCACAGAAGGTTCCAGGAGTGGATTAACCTGTATAATTAACTTTTTTTTTTTTTTGGGGGGAATCCTTCAATTCAAAAGGGATTGTATGAAACGGACCTTTTCTTAAACCAATTAACCAAGGCCTCTAAGATCATAATCACATCTATGCCACAGCCATAATCAGCTCAATGAATATTTTCTAAACAAAAAAATACAAAAAATTCTTTATTGTCCAAATTAGAATAAAAATGGACTCCCGTACATTTACTTAGGTTGTTAAAAACAACAACACGTAATCGCTTTTCATGCACATTAAACTGGAATGCCACACATACAAGCACAGCTGTTGATTACCTGTATGCTTATCTGTTCCACGTTCCTTCTCTGTGATGACTAGGCCACATGTAATGATTATAAGATCCATATCAAATGGCTACCGCCCCCACTGCATAGCATCTCCCTCGACGCAAATTAGCAAGATATAGTTAGCTATCAAAAGTTGCATCATTAAAAACTTTAATGAATCACACGGGAGCAATTACCACTGCCAAAGTTATTAAAATGCAAAGTTAATGGCTCTTGATATACATTCGATCCCCGGAGGAGAACGTCTTCAACTCCTAGTCATAACACGGAACTTGTGTAAGATTTTAAGATTACGGTGGCAAAAGGACACAACCACACAGATGCCCAGGGAGCTGACAGTCTGACAAAGGTAATACTTCCGGCCCAAGGATATCAAAACGACGTGGAATTAGTTAAGTGATGACCAAATATCATGAAAGAAGCGAGTAACGTAAGGAGCAGCTGGTCGTCTTGGAGGAGACCGGTTCATCTGTTTTAATAATTGACTGAGAAGCTAAAGATCACACACCACAAAGCTAATAGTAAATGAAGTTTTTTTCCTTTTATTCACAGGAGATGCGTCTTGCATGAAAGAGACTTTACCACCAAAGTATACTTAGCGACTCCACCTCGACCTGCTGTCAACCTACGAGACATTTTTATTTCACAGACCCTCGTTGACTACTAATGAGCATCTCTCTAGATGTTCTTAGATGTTCCTCAGCCCTCTCTTTCCCTCTCTTATTTTTTTTATTTTATCCCCCAACCGAAGATGTGTAGCTTAAGAGTCGAATCTGATAAACTGCATTTACATATTTATAAAGATTCCCTTTAAAAAAAAAAAAGGAAAGCTGAAAATCTTGTTTCTGTTGTAGCTACTTATAGTCTTTTCAATGCATCTTGTGGGTACAAGCGCTCCACTGCTCTCCTCACTTCGATTTATTGCATAATACGATTCCAATGTAAATGTTGTTCATCACACAATCGCAGCACTTCAGAAAACTCTTTTCTGCTGGGATAGCTTAAATCTAGACACACTCAAGCAGCATACTGCACCGGAGCAAGATTTCTTCCACAAGGGAGAAAAATAAAAAAAAAATAGAAAAAATAAAAAAAATAAAAACTAAAAAGTCAAAAATCCTTACACAACAATGCCAGGCGGAAAAAAAAAAAATCTGAACAGTTTCTGCAGAAAGATGGTCTGTCTCCAAATCCTTGTGCCCTATCAGACAAATTAAAGTAAATCAAGCATGAAATGAAGCAGAAGAGCCGTGAGATAAGGCTCCTTTAAGTCGTTTACAGATTAGGATAGAGAGAGGTGCATCTGGTCTCTGGCAGTGGAAAAGGCCAGTTTCCCGTCTCACAATAGCAGCCTGTGTATAGGATTACCTTCCCTGTCAATGACAAGGCGAACGGCGCCTGCAGAATGTCTCTAAGTAACTTCTTCAATGTTCCCGTCGATGGGCTCCTATTAAAGTATTACCTGTGACAATGGCGGAAATACATTTTTGATAAAAACCCAAAAAAACAAAACCGATGATGCTGCTGCTTGATGAGTTACGCGACTGATAAAAAAACTGGCAGGGGCAGCGGCAGATGAGCCTTTGCTGTTATCAGGCAGAGCTTTGCACTGCTCAAATCTGCAGATAACTTTCCAACTGGAATTAGTGACGCAGTCAGGCACCCTGAGCGTTACTGGTTGGACTGGTACTTAACCAGAAGCAATAGGATGCTGTCGCGTTATCTGATGGGATGTCGATGATGGAAAGCCAGAGCCAATTTTTAATTGAAATTGGCATCCCATTCATGGATGGAAGCTGGCCTGGTTCTCAAGTAAAGGCAACACGCCACTTTCACATCTTATCAGTTACAATTCTGCTACTATGAATTGGAGAACTTTTATAGTGAACAAGAGAATTTACTGGAGATTTGGGTTTTGTTGGTAGTCCCCTCTCGATCCGCCAGATTTCTTCCTACCTTGTAGATATAAAAACATGGCACATTTCGTTTGGAATTTGTCACCTTTTCATAGATTTTGTATTCTGTACTAAATTAAGTCTTACATTTTGAAAATAAAACAGTAATGTGCAAAAAAAAAAAACGTGGAGCCCGAGTTCTGGGTCTTCAGCAGAGTTAAAGAAACGCTAGGAAGAGGTCACATGAAGAACCAATAAACTACATAGAAGGAATGGTAGATTAGAACTAGTGTTGAGTGAAGCAAAGCATTCGAAGCAGAATTCAGTCCGAAGTTTAGGAAAACTTTGATTCATAACGAATCCGAATTTCCTCGCTCTTTGTGGTAACATATCAAGTTATCTTAAAATGGTGTCAGCACGTGTTACAAAGCGAAACTACGGTAAGTGTAGAGGAGACAAGCCCAGGAATGTAAGATCACCCATAATGCCGTGCAGCTAGCCAATCCCCTGTGATGTCACAGCCCTATAAAAGCCTCATCTCCACCAAAGTCCTGTGAGCTGAGCATGGGGAGAGACGCGGCAAGCCCTCATGCGCTAGGGGCGGTGTTGCTGAAAACGATTAATAGAAGAATTCATTACTAATAAGATATAAGCCTTTATTATTCTGGTGCCAGCGTGCCAACCAATGCCATCCACTCTGTACCCATTAGTGGGACCAGGTCTTAATGATGACCATTCTCATCTTTTGAGATGAGGAGCTGGATGCTCCTGATGACATATTCCCATTGATGATTCTCATTAGATAACGTGGAAAAGGAGGAAAAGCAGATGGCAAAAGAAGGGCTACTACCTGTAAGGTAGGAGAGTGGGTACAGCCCCTGTTTCAAGGTGCATTAAAGGTGCCATGCTGCCGTTAACAATGAAGACCATCTATACAGTGCGGTCTTCATTATTAAATGAGAGGCATCTGCCTAATTGGCTGCGCGGTTTTATATTATGTATGTGCACCCCTTTTCTCATGCAGAGCGCCATGAAATGAATGGCGCTTTAATAATAAATAAAAATAATAATCACTAAAGGTTCTGGTAGTGGAACACCTTGTAATTATTAGTGGACTCTTGTGCGGATCCACAGTCCATGTGTGACATGCCGCTGATTTAACATGGATTATGCCATATATCGGCAATACAATGAGAATGCTGCAAACCAGGACTGACCAAACCAGGCAACCCTTAATCACGACCATACACAGAACTATTATATGTCAGATTAGATGAAGACTGGGTAGTATAATTTAAAGGGTCAACTTTGAGTCAACTTTGAGACATATCAAAGTTTAGACCCCCATTAATCCCTATAACGAGGGGAGAGAAGCACACACACTGTGCACTCTCTATCCTCGCTGCATGAGACAGCCTCTATAGAAGTCTGTGGGCCCGTCTTGATTCTGTCCTCAGCAGCGAGGAGAAAGAGCTTGCTACACACATGCGTCTGTTCCCTTATTTTAGAGATCCGTGTATGCCTATATGACATCAAAAGTTATTTGAAAAGTTAGTGATCCTTTAATCTGATCAACCAAAATTGACCAAATTTTGGGTCTCATGATCTGATGAAATGATTTGCCAACATGTTGCAACTAAATGAACAGATAGCTTAAAATGTAGGCAAAACGATTTTTACATCACCAGTGTATTACTAGGATGCCAATCCAAAAAGATGGCCAACATGTACTACTACAAATTTATAGTCTGCAAAGCATCCTCCCAAGCAAAATCTATTTTGTGGGGGTGTAAAAAGAAAAACTCACAGCAATCAGCCGAGTGCCGAACCTGTTTCCTTCAGAAAAGAGGGTATCTTAAAAAGGTTAGCAGAAGACAGCCCTTAGTTAAAGTCTAATACACTGCCAAGTGCCAATAACTACTCCAGAAAGTGCTTCAATGTGATTACTGACTATAGCAAATGTTTCTTCTCTATAATAATTACTTTTTCTCAATTATCTCCAGGTGTCAGAATACCTAGAGCATTTACAATTTTTTATATACTTAGTCTACATGAATAAGTATAGCAGAGACGTTGTTAGGAAGTTTGCGTACTACAAGTAGTCATTTATCCATCATATAGGCAAGTATTCTGTCAGCATTGTTAAGAAACTATATTTCATGTGAACATCAGCTGAACTTGCATCTTTCAAGATCAACTATCACATACTTCTAAAGATAAGGTCACACAATCAAGTTTTTGAGTGCAGTTTTGGAAGCCAAAATCAGGAGTGGATCATAAAAGAAGAGAAAGTATCAAGGACATATATGTACAGTACTTGACCTCTCCTCTTCTTTGAATTCATTCCTGGTTTTAGCTTCCCAACTGCATCAAGAAAACTGACTGTGTGGCTGTACCCCAAGTGTAGACCAGGTAGACCAACAGTTACCAAAATGGACATAAGTGAATGAAGATGTCATTGCTAATCAAGAGATTGCAGAAAATCAAGCTCCATTCATGCTCTACATTTTCAGAAATCCATAAATGTACTTTCTACCCATCCAAGTTCTGAAAAGACTGTTGGCTGTCAAGAAGCTCAGACTTCACTAAAAGTTTACCAAAAGGATAAGAAATGTTGCTCAAGAAAACAGAAACTGAACATCTGAGATGTGGAGGAAGGTTTTATGGACTAATGAGTCTACATGAGATTCTTAGACATAACACAAGACACCACCAATGTCTACAACAATCAGTCGAGCATGGAAGACATTCAGTACAAGTTTGTAGAGGCAAGAGATCTGGGGTTTGTGGATTGGTTTCAGTTCAAATGCCATAAGTATGAGCATATGCCAATATATTTTCTGACTTTTGGATAATGAAGCCAAGCAACCGCTATGAAGATCGAGATGGACTTATCAAACAAAGAAGCTTCTGGTGTTCTCAACACAATGGACCAACCAATCCAGAGGCCAGACCCCAACATGATTTAATGCTTTTTGATTACTTGGGAGATAAAAAGCACGCCAGCTTTTGAGAGTTGGTTCCCATGTGTTGCATTTACATATTACAAGTACATCATGTATTTACTACAGACTAGTGGCAGAAATCCATTATTGGCACTTGGATTTTTGCTGTGGGTATTCAGTTTGAAGATGCAGAGAAGGAGAACACCCTACTCAATGGGGTTAATCCACATGTGACTAATTACCTGTCTTTTGTGTGCAGGGTATGTAGCATGACTTATTTTTGTGACTACTTTTTAGCATAGTACTGTCACGGCTGAGGGTGGGGAAAACCCTCAGCCGTGCAATGTCAATAATAAAGGGTAGCTGCTGGGCCAGGACAGGAAACAGGGAGCAGGTCACCTCCTATAACGTCCCTAAATCTGACCCTGACTCCTAGCTGTATGAGCCAGCCCTGATGGTAGGAGGGCTCATACTCCGGAACCTAGGGTCCCTACTAGCCCTCAGGATAGCCCTGGAACTAGGAGCAGGGTAAGACGACCTGTTACTCCTAGGCACGGATGAACAGGAGTCTCACTGGCCAAGCTGCAAGGAATGGGGAACATATACAGCAGATGGCAGTGGCAGGTAGTAAAACTATTTCAACACCTACCTTCCACAGACACACAGACTGGAACCCGTGCAGAAGTGCTAATGTCTACACCAAACACAAAAGGACACAGCACACACACAAAGCACACAGGAACCCAGAAACCATAAGCTGCAATAAACATAGAGACACCACTAGACATATAGTAAGATAAGAACATCTATGTCTAAACATAACTTATGACCACAAGGGTGGCCCTTACTGGACAGATGGTATATGAGACCAGGAGGATGACTCCAGCAAACACCATGGCTGGAGTACCCCTCAGCTACTGGCATCCAGCAGGAGCTAAATAGCCCAAGTAGCCACACCCACACACAGACACACCCAGTTTTCACTCACTAGGAAGGGAATTAACCCTTCCAACACCAGGCAAGGGCATAAGGCACTTAAAGGGGAAGTGTACACACAAACATCACACTACACCTGTTACCGCCGGCAACGGCATGCGAGGCAACCATGTCCTGGGAAACAGCCACAAGGCCGAGACACTACCACCACATGCACACAACACCACACGTTGCCACGGGCAACCGCAAGTGAAGGAAAGTGTCACAAAACACACCATAGGCCGTGACAAGTACATGACCGGGGGTTGTGAAAACCACCATTCTTATGCAGAGGTTATGAAACGCTTGTGGATTTTATGCAGATTTCTTTGAGAAATCGGTGCCAAACTCCATGTAAAATCATGAATGTGTCAATGGCCCCTTGGAACTTGTATACGTTTACAAGACACATGGAAAAATATCTCTTAAGTCCCATATACAGGGAGTGCAGAATTATTAGGCAAGTTGTATTTTTGAGGATTAATTTTATTATTGAACAACAACCATGTTCTCAATGAACCCAAAAAACTCATTAATATCAAAGCTGAATATTTTTGGAAGTAGTTTTTAGTTTGTTTTTAGTTTTAGCTATTTTAGGGGGATATCTGTGTGTGCAGGTGACTATTA
The DNA here is from genome assembly GCF_905171765.1 of Bufo bufo. Taxonomy (NCBI): domain Eukaryota; kingdom Metazoa; phylum Chordata; class Amphibia; order Anura; family Bufonidae; genus Bufo; species Bufo bufo. The sequence continues at coordinate 49,841,630 of NC_053393.1, read as the reverse complement.
CTGTGCATAATTATTAGGCAACTTAACAAAAAACAAATATATACCCATTTTAATTATTTATTTTTACCAGTGAAACCAATATAACATCTCAACATTCACAAATATACATTTCTGACATTCAAAAACAAAACAAAAACAAATCAGTGACCAATATAGCCACCTTTCTTTGCAAGGACACTCAAAAGCCTGCCATCCATGGATTCTGTCAATGTTTTGATCTGTTCACCATCAACATTGCGTACAGCAGCAACCACAGCCTCCCAGACATTGTTCAGAGAGGTGTACTGTTTTCCCTCCTTGTAAATATCACATTTGATGATGGACCACAGGTTCTCAATGGGGTTCAGATCAGGTGAACAAGGAGGCCATGTCATTAGATTTTCTTCTTTTATACCCTTTCTTGCCAGCCACGCTGTGGAGTACTTGGACGCGTGTGATGGAGCATTGTCCTGCATGAAAACATGTTTTTCTTGAAGGATGCAGACTTCTTCCTGTACCACCTCTTGAAGAAGGTATCTTCCAGAAACTGGCAGTAGGACTGGGAGTTGAGCTTGACTCCATCCTCAACCCGAAAAGGCCCCACAAGCTCATCTTTGATGATACCAGCCCAAACCAGTACTCCACCTCCACCTTGCTGGCGTCTGAGTCGGACTGGAGCTCTCTGCCCTTTACCAATCCAGCCACGGGCCCATCCATCTGGCCCATCAAGACTCACTCTCATTTCATCAGTCCATAAAACCTTAGAAAAGTCAGTCTTGAGATATTTCTTGGCCCAGTCTTGACGTTTCAGCTTGTGTGTCTTGTTCAGTGGTGGTCGTCTTTCAGCCTTTCTTACCTTGGCCATGTCTCTGAGTATTGCACACCTTGTGCTTTTGGGCACTCCAGTGATGTTGCAGCTCTGAAATATGGCCAAACTGGTGGCAAGTGGCATCTTGGCAGCTGCACGCTTGACTTTTCTCAGTTCATGGGCAGTTATTTTGCGCCTTGGTTTTTTCACACGCTTCTTGCGACCCTGTTGACTATTTTGAATGAAACGCTTGATTGTTCGATGATCACGCTTCAGAAGCTTTGCAATTTTAAGAGTGCTGCATCCCTCTGCAAGATATCTCACTATTTTTGACTTTTCTGAGCCTGTCAAGTCCTTCTTTTGACCCATTTTGCCAAAGGAAAGGAAGTTGCCTAATAATTATGTACACCTAATATAGGGTGTTGATGTCATTAGACCACACCCCTTCTCATTACAGAGATGCACATCACCTAATATGCTTAATTGGTAGTAGGCTTTCGAGCCTATACAGCTTGGAGTAAGACAACATGCATAAAGAGGATGATGTGGTCAAAATACTCATTTGCCTAATAATTCTGCACGCAGTGTACATATAGGAGTTGTTTCCCTACCATGTATTGAGAGCACATTGATTTAGGAACCAAGTGTGTATGTGTATGGGGGAGCCAGGAATACAAGCATTCAGCCAACAACTATTGAAGGTGTATAGACATCTTTAAGCTGGCCACACACATTCAATAGCTGGTGTCCTAAACTCGTTTGGCTGACAGCTATCTCTCCTAACTTTGTCAATTCTTTTCGTCCTCCGATATTATCTCTTATCGAGAATGTGGAGGTCCTTGTACAAGATAAGGACAGGCATTATTAAACCAAACAATCATCTGCAAATTATCTGGAACAATCGTTCATAGGAACGCCCTTTCCTGGTTACTGGCTCGTATAATGGAGCAGTCGATCGGCCGATGAACGAGCAAACTCTCGTTTATCCACTGATGGGCATCTTTCATCAGCGGCAAATGTTCCTGTGCTGATAGTGAATAAAACAGAATTAGAGGAAATTAAACGTTGTTTCCATCTATCAGCGCTTGCACTGCCCTAACATCGGGCAGTGTAAAACCACCCTTAGATTGCTGGTCGAACTTGCCGCTCGCAGAAGGTTCAGCTGACAATAAACAAATGTGTATAGGGCCTTCAGACCTTATAGGTCCTGTGAATTATAACACCAAAGATAACAAATCAATTAAAAGTGGATAGGTACGTTTTCTGTATTTAGAGTTGATAGGCACTCATATCCTATGGTGGACCCAAGGAACCTCAACCCAACACTGGATGCCATGACTTTAACATGTAACTAATGTTCATTATATGATCCTTTGTAACACATCAGATTATGAACTTCCATTAATTCAAAATATAAAACTGACCCCATGGAGATGGAAAACCTGTAGATAAATAATCCTCACAGTCTTTTCTCGTTCTAAAATCAAGTTTTGGTGCTGTCATACGAGATAGAAAATGTCTTAGAACTCTTCTTAAATGACAACTCTATACGGTCTAATCGCCATGACTGATTAATTGCCATTCATTTGTTAAAGTGAAGAAATGAGGCCTGGGGGTTTCAGCTGAATACTTGGCTTTTTCTTAACAAAATATTGCAGCACTGGAAATAATGAATAATTTCCAATCAGCAGCCATGAACTGGAATCACGTTAGGTAGCTCTTTATTCTGGATACTAATAATTATATTCTCTTTAATCCAGGACAATGATCTACACCAGAGACTTGCCAGCCAGGGCTGAGGCATGGCCTACTGCACTGATGATCGGCACCGTTACATTTAATTGTAGGAAAACTCTGAATCTACTGTATTTATATCACCTCAAGAGTTCAGGACTGTATTAGGCTCCCCTATCACTTGCATTATGGGTTCTTCAGATCCTACAGTAGTAGTAGTCTACTTTTAACCATGTTAATAAGCCTAAATGCACACAAACGTTTGTGTTTTGCGGTCCGCAAATCGCGGATCCACAAAAAAAACTGATGACGTCCATGTAGCATCCTTTTTTTTGTGGATCCATCGTAACAATGCCTATCCTTGTCTGCAAAACGGACAAGAATAGGACATGTTCTATTTTTTTGGGGCTACGGAACGGAGCAAAGGATGATGACAGCACACAGAGTGCTGTCCGCATCTTTTGTGGCCCCATTGAAGTAAATGGGTCCGCACCAGAGCCGCAAAAAATGTGGCTCGGATGCAGAACCAAACAACGTTCGTGTGCATTGATATAATTTTATTGAAATTATTAAAGTGGTTGTCACATCTAGGCATTTATGCCATAAATGTCCAGTAGGTGTGAATCTCACCTCTGGAACCCTCTTCTGTCTCGATAACGGGACCGCCCCATGAATGAAGAACATGCTGCGCATAGCCGGCTTGGCTATCTTTTAGCCAGTACCTATCAGATATTTTTAACATGTAAAAAAGTATCATGGGAGTGAACAGAGAAGACGTCATTCATGCACTGATTGCAGGGCCTTGATCTTGGGACCAGTACCTATCGGATATTTACAGCCTACCCTATGTTGTGTGAATCAAGGTCAAATTAATTGACTTTGATCCAAAAAAGTCACCGAAAGATTTGATTCGCCACAAAGCCGAATTTACTTGCGTGAGCTGACATCATCGTGCCAGGCCAACGTGATGATGTGATGATGTCATCACGTCACCACATGAGATTTCGCATAGTTTCTTAAATCAAGATGGCCACGATAACCTCTTCGCAAGCAAATAGATGAGGTGAGTGTATATATATATATTTTTATCCCTGATTAACCCCTAAAACGTCTCAATGTTATTGTCAGATGCCCCGATCAGTGATGAGAGATTTTTTGCGGTGTCTTCAATCAAGATGGTTGCGACGGCCTCTACGCGATCAAGTGGATAAAGTATCTTTTCCCCCACCGGATTAACCCCTGAAAGCCCTCAATGTTCATCTCAGATGCCGCGATCAGTGATGAACGCGGCATCTTAGGGGTTCAATGATAGGGGCAGCGCAATGACCGTTCCCTGTCATTGCACCGCTAATTAAAAAGAAATTCATCACGTAGCGAATTTCTGTGTGAAATTCGGCGAACTAGTCGAATCGAACTTTTGATAACTTTGCTCATCACTAGTTATCACTGCTATCATCACCACCATCATCCTCATCATTATAAATACAAAGTAATCAACTCATTTATATTCAGTTAAAAAAAATATTATGTTAAATTGTCGTTAACGTATATACTTGATGCTTTATTGTTTAATCCAAAAGTGACGGCAAATGATTTGTGGACTCAATGTAATTGCCGGGTGCGCCTCCCTCCCTATTATCTATGTGTTTTTCCTTCCTTTCTCAGTAATGCAGAAATACATTTGTTCTGATTTCTCCTGTGAAGTTGTTGTTATTGTTGTTGCTCTTGTAAGACGAGTTGTGTTCAAACTAAAAAAATAAAAAAATAAAAGATGAAGCCAACATTGAAATTCATCTCACAGTCCAGAATTTACTTAACGGCCAGCCTGTGGGCTGTGATAAACGGAATGATGATCCGGCAACATGTCTTTATCCATGGTTTGCTTTAATTAACACCGGCTTGTTTGTTGAAAAGATGATTAATATGCCAATGAAAATTGCATAATTGAATACCACAACACTGGCACAATCAGGAGGACACATGCAGGTTTTTTTCCTTCTTTTTATTAACATTTTTCATATTTATTATTGTTACTATTGTTCTTGGTGGGGTTTTTTTTTTTTCCTCTTTTTCTGGAATTCCTTTTCACCAAATGTTAGAGGAAAGAAGACTGTGCTTGGGATTCATCCAAACAAACAAACAGAAAAAATAATAAAATGAAATGGCACAATATGCGCGGCTTCAAATATTGTAGCTTCGGTTAATTAGACCTCCCATTTGGTCCTGGTCAAATCCTGGGCAATGAAATAAAAATTCCAGCTAGGCTCGCATCATGAATTGACAGAAGTTGTCGACTTAATTTACATTACTTAGTACACATTGCAGAGCCATGTGCACAGAGGTTGTGTGGAGGCACATGGAGTCCCTGCACCTTCCTATTACAGGGCCACAGGCGCTCTGTGGGCTGCCATATGGAGCTCTCTATGGCATCTTTTAGAAAGATATTTTACTACTAGAAGCATAATGTTGTGTGTAATTGTACAATATATTTTCCATCAGGTTAAGGCTTGGCGCACATATCCGTGCACGCATTTCGGTCCGCTTGGACGTAGATAAAGGCTCATGGGCCCGGGTGCGAGAGTTCAGCTTGGGCCCCCCTTCCCTCAGCGCTTTGTGGTCAGGGACAGGGAAGCCCATAGCTTTCGTGCTGCCGAGGCAAAAATTGAAACAGCACCCCCCCCTCTCATGCCAAATTCTTGACCTAACCCCTTCCCTCCAGCCAGAGGTGTAACTTGACCTGCATGTACTTTCCATAATACCGGCGTCTTCTTATGGGGCATAGGGTCTTTGGGCCCCCTCAGGCTCTTGGGCCTGGTAGCTGCTACCTCTGCACTCCCTATCGGTCTGCAAACAACGGATGTGCAAAATATGATTACCTTCCATGTGCACTTTTCATTTTTCTCAGTCCCATCAATATAAAGGGCTTTTCTTGCAATAAGGACAAGAATTGGAGATGCTCCACAAAAAATACAAATGTGTGCAGGGCCCCTTAAAAATGAATGGGTCAGAGTGCTATCCGCAAAAAATGGGGATAGCACATGGATGAAAAATACTGTATGCCTGAGGCTTTCTTTGGCCTCTTTGTGTCTGGGGGCCTTACTACTGCCACCATCTACTTCTAACATCTGCCCATGTCAGGCTACTATGTTCCGACTAGTGTTGATCACGAATATTCGAATTGCGAATTTTAATCGCGAATATCGGCGCTTCGAGAATTCGCGAATATTTAGAATATCGCTAAATATATTCGTAATCGCGAATATTTGTTTTTCTTTTTAAAATACCAGTTCATGCGAATATTTTAGGTGAATTTTATGCGAATTTTCGCAATCAAGAAAATAATGCCTGGAGATCATGAATTCTCGAATTCTCGAATATATGGTGAATATTCGCCCAAATATTCGCGAAATATCGCAAATTCGAATATTGCCCCTGACGCTCATCACTATTTCCGACCCCATCTGCCCACTAAGGGCTCATGCACACGACCGTACGTATTTTGCGATCTGCAAAAAACGGATCTGCAAAAAATACTGATGATTTCGATGTGCATTCCGTGCATTGCGGAACTAAACAGCTGGCCCCTAATAGAACAGTCCTATCCTTGTCTGTAATGCGGAAAATAATAGGACATGTTCTATTTTTTTGAGGAAAGGAAATACGGACATACGGAAACAGAATGCACACGGAGTAACTTCAGTTTTTTTTTTGCGGACCCATTGAAGTGAATGGTTCCGGAAACGGTCCGCAAAAAAACTAGAACGGACACGGAAAGAAAATACATTCGTGTGCATGAGCCCTAAGCCCCAGTCTCAGCTTCTGCCACTGCACTACAGCCGGGAAGGGCCACCCAGGCCATTGTGCAGTTGAACCAGCAGCGAAGGCGGTATATCTGCCACTTTAGGCAATCACTTGTGGACAGTAGTGGTACGGGCGCCTGATCGCCAGGGATCCAAGCATCTGCTTGGTTTGTTTGTATATGGAATCCAAAAAAAAACAAAAAAAAAACTTATAAAAATGTAGGCAATTGGGAGTATGGTAGATCCTTTACAGTAAGGCCCCTTTCACACTAGCGAGTATGCAGCGCTAGTGCAATGCGTGATGCGAACGGAATCCAGACCCATTCATTTCAATGAGTCTGTGTACATGAGCGTTGGTTTTCACGCATCACATCACTTGTGCGTTGCATGAAAATCGCAGCATGTTCTATATTCTGCGATTTTCACGCAGCCCTGGCCCCATAGAAGTTAATGGTGCTGCGTGAAAAATCGCATCTGCAAGCAAGTGCGGATGCAATGCGTTTTTCACGGATGGTTGCTAAGAGATAAAACTGAACAACTGAATGCGATCGCAGACAAAACTGAATGGACTTGCTTGCGAAATCGCGCAGTTTTTACTGAATGCATCTGCAACACATATGGACCTAATCCGGACACAGGGGACGTATCCTTTCTGCCGCAGCTCTCTCCCTATCCCAGTCTAGGAGGCAGTTGAAGGCTGTAACTGAGCATGTGTGGCCATCTCAGTAAGGCCTCATGCACACGGACGTTTTTTTTTGTGGTCCGCAAAAACGGTTTCCGTTGTTCCGTGATCTGTGTCCGTTTTTTCATCCGTGGGTCTTACTTGATTTTTGGAGGATCCACGGACATGAAAAGTGAAAAAAAAAATGAAGTCAAGTTTGCATTGAAAATGATAGGAAAAACGGACATGGATCACGGACACGGATCACGGACGCGGATGACTATCTTGTGTGCATCCGTGATTTTTCACGGACCCATTGACTTGAAAAAAGGTCCTATTTTTTTCACGGACTGGAAAAACGGATCACAGACGCGGAAGCCAAACGGTGCATTTTCCGATTTTTCCACGGACCCATTGAAAGTCAAGGGGCCTGCGAAAAAAAAAAGGAAAACGGAACAACGGCCGCGGATGCACACAACGGTCGTGTGCATGAGGCCTAAGGGCTCATTCAGACGGTCGTATGTCATTTGCGGTCCGCAAATATCTGCATCAGTTGTTCAGCGAAATCTTCCGCATTTCTGCAAAGATTCAAAGGTGACGTGACAGGACATTAAAATTTGCGGACACGGATGTGCAAAATACGGATTGCATATGGAACCCATTCCGTGTGTAATCTGCATTTTTGCGGAACCATACTTGAATGGGACCACGGACCGCATTTTGCCGACAACTATAGGACATGTTCTGTCTTTTATGCAGACATACGGAAGCGGACAGCACATGGTGTTTGCAGTCCAATAGAAATGGATGGGTCTGCACCTGATCTGCAAAAATGCGGAAAGTAAAATCCGGTCGTGTGAATGGGCCCTAAGTTGGACAAAGAAAGAAGATCAAAAACAAACAGCAGGTGGCGCTACACACATAGAGTTCAGTGAATAACTCAGCAGCTATACAACATTTTTAATTACATGCAATTAGGAAAGTATTCAGATTCAGGTGCGGGTCTGAAAACTGCAGAATATTTTTCACGGGACAACCCCTTTACCGTATGTACAATGCACTTTACCAAAGCCAGAGATTCCCTGCCTCGTATCCTGTGGTGACATTAGCAGCGGTTCCCTTTGCAGACTTGTATACACCTCGGATTAAAACGCCGTCCGCGCGATGATACCGGCTATGTACTAGTCACAAAAGGAGAAGGGTAAATACATATGTAAATGAGGTACACGAGTAATCATGCTAATTCATTAACATCGAGGCGTTATTCTGCACCTGGCGGAATACTGGGAGAAATTAATACATTATAATGCGTATTATAACCAGGAATTCCAGAACAGGTCTTATTCTTGTCTGTATTGCAGTCAATATAGTGATCAGAATGAGAAAAATACGGATTGAAGGTATCCGTATTCTGCAGATCCGTGACTTGCATCAGGTCTAATTTGCATCCTATTATTTTCTTAAAATCTTAGTAGTAGTTACGTCTATTGTGGAGGTCTGTGATCAATAACCCAGATAGTGCATCTGCAATGGTTTATTATATATTGTAATATCATAGTCTGCTTTATTGTATCCGCCGTATGCTTCGGAGTAAGGCTACTTTCACACTGGCGTTTTGGCTTTCCGTTTCTGAGATCCGTCATGGGCTCTCACAAGCGGTCCAAAACGGATCATGCGTTCTGTATGGAAAAGGATCCGCTCAGAAAGCATCAGTTTGCCTCCGATCAGTCATCATTCCGCTCTGGAGGCGGATACCTGACGAAGCGGAGCCAAACAGATCCCTCCCGGCACACAATGTAAGTCAACGGGGACGGATCCGTTTTCTACGACACAATCTGGCACAATAGAAAACGGATCCGTCCTCCATTGACTTTCAATGGTGTTCAAGACGGATCCGTCCTGGCTATGTTACAGATAATACAAACTGATCCGTTCTGAATGGATGCAGACAGTTGTATTATATGACGGATCAGTCTGTGCAGATCCATGACGGATCCGCACCAAACGCAAGTGTGAAAGTAGCCTAAGGCTCCATTCACACGTCCGCAAAATGGGTCCGCATCCTTTCCGCAATTTTGCGGAAAGGGTGCGGACCCATTCATTCTCTATGGGGACGGAATGTGCTGTCCGCATCCACATTTGCGGATCCGCACTTCCGCATCCGTGCTTCCGTTTCCGCAAAAAAATAGAACATGTCCTATTCTTGTCCGCAATTGCGGACAAGAACAGGCATATTCTATTATGTCGGCAATGTGCGGTCCGCAAAATGCGGAACGCACATTGCCGCTTTCCGTGTTTTGCGGATCCGTGGCTCTGTGTATCCGCAAAACACATTGCGGACGTGTGAATGGAGCCTTAGGCCTCCTGCACACGACCGTTTTTTTTTCCCCGTTTACTGGCCGTTTTTTGCGTTCCATATACGTTCATTCATTTCAATGGTTCCGCAAAAAAAACAGAATCTACTCCGTATGCATTCCGTTTCCGTATTTCCGTTTTTCCGTTCCGTTCAAAGATAGAACATGTCCTATTATTGCCCGCAAATCACGTTCCGTGGCTCCATTCAAGTCAATGGGTCCGCAAAAAATCGTCCGTATGTCTTCCGTTTCTGTTCCGTTTTTTGCGGAACCATCTATTGAAAATGTTATGCCCAACCCAATTTTATCTATGTAATTACTGTATACTGTATATGCCATACGGAAAAACGGAACGGAAAAACGGAACAGAAACGGAAACACAACGGAAACAAAAAACGGATCCGTTAAAAACGGATCGCAAAACACTGAAAAAGTTATACGGTTGTGTGCAGGAGGCCTTAAAGGGATATGTTGTTTAATGATAATCAGATATATCATTTACATCCATTACCGGTTGCCTTGAATACACAGAGCGGTGCGCGATATTTTGTGGCCGGTCACTGGATACAATGCGTGCTCAAAAGCTTGAACACCTCCTTCCTTTTTCCAAACAAGCGTCTATAAACACACCCTTAACTTGTCATCACTTTCCTTAACTTATTCTCCTGAGCTTCATTTCCAAATTTGCTGCCTTTGGACTCAGTCCTGTGACCTTTAGGCACCGGGCCAGGATGTGACAACCGCGAGGCCGACTCTGCCAGATCCTCGACATCTCTTTAAAGTCACAGCTCCGTTTTTTTTTTGTATCTAAGCAGCCGGGGACTAAACTTCTGATTCAGCCAGCTCCAAACTAATTGCATCCTGTTTTTCCTCTAATAATCTGATGTTTTCTTTAAAAGCTGTGAATTCAGAAAGGCCCGGTGTTGCTGATCGCTATCTTCCAGAGAACGTTTCCAAGTACATGCCAGAACAAAGCACAAGGGCAGCAACGCCGTGCCAGAAAATGAATTTAGAGGGTGAATTGTGTGTTCTGCGTTGACATATTTCCGTTTGCCCGCTGCACATGTACAATTGCACTCTTGCCATCGCGCCAGTTTAATATTATTTGCAGGGGCTGGTGGCCGTTTGAGCCGTAAAGTCGGTGCGTGAGGAAGATTTCAGCAATAAAGTGTAAAGCTCGGGGATGAAATGATCACCCATTTAAAATGACTTACGGGGACGCCGAGTTATTCTGCCTAAATATTTGCTTAGAGACACGTTTTTTGCTGCCCTCCTGCGTTGCATGTTGCCAACTGGTTTATTGAAGCATTAAATGAAATGAGATTTTGTCGGTCTTGGTGTATTTAGATAAATCACGACTGCTTTAGACATTTATTTTTATTGTGCTAGTTGCAAAAAAAAATTATATCATTGCTATTGCAAGAGAAAAGTGGATTACTGAACAGTTCTTTTATTTTAGTTAAGGGTAACTCCACTTTTGGGTCCAGATTGATCAGAAAACTGGTCAATCTGCTAATACTGTGCTCAAAAAATGCGCCCTCTAGCTGTGGGTTCTGAAACAACTGATCTGACTTTGCCGTTACACCTAGAGGCTCTGCTCTCTCTGCCACGGCTGCGCCCTCTGCATTTTGACAGGTCCAGACATGATCACTTTACACTGTGTGGCCCTGTCTATAAGTGCAGAGAGAGCAGAGCCTCTAGGTGTAACGGCAACGCCCCCGTTGCTCCTAGAGGCTCATTTGCATATATTAAAACTTCATATTTCTCAGCAATGTGGACACATACGAATATGGAACCAACACAGCTGCCAAGTGCACATGTAACAGGTCAGCCAGTGTCATAGGTACAAAACTGCTGACAGATGCCCTTTAACCCCTTAGGGACTTAGGGCGTACCGGTACGCCCTGTTTCCCGAGTCCTTAAGGACCCAGGGCGTAACGGTACGTCCTAACTTTAAACAGACATTGCGGCGCGGCGGGGGTTAATTGTGACAGGATGCCCGCTGAAATCATTCAGCGGGCATCCTGTCACAACACCAGGGGGGTCATGTGACCCCCCCGTATCGGCGATCGCCGCAAACCGCAGGTCAATTCAGACCTGCGGTTTGCGGCTTTTACCTGCGGTTGCGGCGGTGCCATCGGGTCCCCATGCGGCTGTAGGGGGGACCCGATGGCATGGAAGGCAGCGCGATGTCTAAGGAAGGCCCCCTGGATCTCACAGGCCGGAAGCTGTATGAGTAATACACACAGTATTACTCATACAGCCAATGCATTCCAATACAGAAGTATTGGAATGCATTGTAAAGGATTAGACCCCCAAAAGTTCAAGTCCCAAAGTGGGACAAAAAATAAAGTGAAAAAAAAGTTGAAAAAATAAAGTTTCCCCCCCAAAAAATTTGTAAAAAATAGAGGAAAAAAAAAAGTATACATATTAGGTATTGCCACGTCCGTATCGACCCGATCTATAAACATATCACATGACCTAACCCCTCAGATGAACACCGTAAAAAATAAAAAATAAAAACTGTGCTATATAAACAATTTTTTTGTCACCTTACATCACAAAAAGTACAACAGCAAGCGATCAAAAAGGCGTTTGCCCACCAAAATAGTACCAATCTAACCGTCACCTCATCCCGCAAAAAATGGGCCCCTACCTGAGACAATCACCCAGAAAAATAAAAAATCTATGGCTCAGAATATGGAGACACTAAAACATCATTTTTTTTTGTTTAAAGAAAGCTGTTATTGTGTAAAACTTACAAAGTGGGACAAAAAATAAAGTGAAAAAAAAGTTTAAAAAAATAAAGTTTTCCCCCCAAAAAATTGGTAAAAAATAGAGGGAAAAAAAAGTATACATATTTGGTATCGCCGCGTTTGTATCGACCGGCTCTATAAAAATATCACATGACCTAACCCCTCAGATGAACACCGTAAAAAATAAAAAATAAAAACTGTGCTAAATAAACCATTTTTTGTCACCTTACATCACAAAAAGTGTAATAGCAAGCGATCAAAAAGTCATATGCACCCCAAAATAGTGCCAATCAAACAGTCATCTCATCCTGCAAAAAATGAGACCCTAAGGCCTATTGCACACGGACGTTTTTTTTCCCCGTTTACTGGCCGTTTTTTGCGTTCCGTATACGGTCCGTATACGGAACCATTCATTTCAATGGTTCCGCAAAAAAAACGGAATGTACTCCGTATGTCTTCCGTTTCCGTTCCGTTTTTTGCTGAACCATCTATTGAAAATGTTATGCCCAGCCCAATTTTATCTATGTAATTACTGTATACTGTATATGCCATACGGAAAAACGGAACGGAAAAACGGAACAGAAACGGAAACACAACGGAAACAAAAAACGGAACAACGGATCCGTGAAAAACGGATCGCAAAACACTGAAAAAGCCATACGACCGTGTGCAATAGGCCTAACTAAGATAATCGCCCAAAAACTGAAAAAACTATGGCTCTCAGACTATGGAGACACTAAAACATGATTTTTTTTTTGTTTCAAAAATTATATTATTTTGTAAAACTTACATAAATAAATAAAAAGTATACATATTAGGTATTGCCGCATCCGTATCGACCGGCTCTATAAAAATATCACATGACCTAACCTGTCAGATGAATGTTGTAAATAACAAAAAATAAAAACGGTGCCAAAACAGCTATTTCTTGTTATCTTGCCTCACAAAAAGTGTAATATAGAGCAACTAAAAATCATATGTACCCTAAACTAGTACCAACAATACTGCCACCCTATCCCGTAGTTTTTAAATGGAGCCGCTTTTTTGGGAGTTTCTACACTAGGGGTGCATCAGGGGGGCTTCAAATGGGACATGGTGTCAAAAAAAACAGTCCAGCAAAATCTGCCTTCCAAAAACCGTATGGCATTCCTTTCCTTCTGCGCCCTGCGCCCGTACAGCGGTTTACGACCACATATGGGGTGTTTCTGTAAACTACAGAATCAGGGCCATAAATATTGAGTTTTGTTTGGTTGTTAACCCCTGCTTTGTAAAAGTTAAAAAAATCTTAAAATGGAAAATCTGCCAAAAAAGTGAAATTTAGAAATTGTATCTCTATTTTCCATTAATTCTTGTGGAGCACCTAAAGGGTTAACGATGTTTGTAAAACCAGTTTTGAATACCTTGAGGAGTGTAGTTTCTTAGATGGGGTCACTTTTATGGAGTTTCTACTCTAGGTGTGCATCAGGGGGGCTTCAAATGGGACATGGTGTCAAAAAAAACAGTCAAGCAAAATCTGCCTTCAAAAAACCGTATGGCATTCCTTTCCTTCTGCGCCCTCCCATGTGCCCGTACAGCGGTTTACAACCACATATGGGGTGTTTCTGTAAACTACAGAATCAGGGCCATAAATATTGAGTTTGGTTTGGCTGTTAACCCTTGCTTTGTAACTGAAAAAAAATTATTAAAATGGAAAATCTGCCAAAAAAGTGAAATTTTGAAATTGTATCTCTTTTTTCCATTAATTCTTGTGGAACACCTAAAGGGTTAACAAAGTTTGTAAAATCAGTTTTGAATACCTTGGGGGTGTAGTTTATAGAATGGGGTCATTTTTGGGTGGTTTCTATTATGTAAGCCTCGCAAAGTGACTTCAGACCTAAAAATTGGGTTTTTGAAAGTTTCTGAAAAATTTCAAGATTTGCTTCTAAACTTCTAAGCCTTGTAACATCCCCAAAAAATAAAATATCATTCCCAAAATGATCTAAACATGAAGTATACATATAGGGAATGTAAAGTAATAACTATTTTTGGAGGTATTACTATGTATTAGGGTCCATTCACACGTCCGTTGTTTCTTTCCTGATCTGTTCCGTTTTTTGCTGAACAGATCTGGACCAGATCTGGACCCATTCATTTTCAATGGGTCCTGAAAAAAAACGGACAGCTCAATGTCAGATTTTTTTCAGGACCCATTGAAAATGAATGGGTCCAGATCTGGTCCAGATCTGTTCAGCAAAAAACGGAACAGATCAGGAAAGAAACAACGGACGTGTGAATGGACCCTATTATAAGTAGAGAAATTGAAACTTGGAAATTTGGTATTTTTTACAAATTTTTGGTAAATTTGGTATTTTTTTTATAAATAAAAATTATTATTTTTTACTTCATTTTGCCAGTGTCATGAAGTACAATATGTGACGAAAAAACAATCTCAGAATGGCCTTGGATAAGTCAAAGCGTTTTAAAGTTATCACCACTTAAAGTGACACTGGTCAGATTTCCTTAAGGTGAAATAGGGCTGAGTCCTTAAGGGGTTAATGACTCTTCATTGTGGCTCATAGAGGGGGATTGTGAGCCTAACGGGGCATATAAAGAAGGGTTATCTTCATGAGACAAGCCTTTGAAATTCATTGCCTGATAAAGACAACTTCTTTTAATACACCCTATCCGACCATGCATAGCTAATACAAGGGAACTTCCCATCGAAGACCCCCCTTCTGTCAGCCAATGCCTAGCCCCATAGTCTTCTTTTAGCCACACTGTGGGTAAAAATGAACATTTAGGGCTCGTTCACACGACCGTATGGCTTTTTCAGTGTTTAGCGGGCCATTTTTAACGGATCCATTTTTCCGTTTTTTTGTTTCAGTAGTGTTTCCGGTTCTGTTCCGTTTTTCCGTTCGGCATATACAGTATACAGTAATTACTCAAAAATAGGGGTGGGCATAAAATTTTCAATAGATGGTTCCGCAAAAAACGGAACGGATACGGATAACATACGGAGTACATTCTGTATGTGTTCCGTTTTTTTTTTTGCTGACCCATTGACTTGAATAGAGCCATGGAATGTGATTTGTGGGCAATAATAGGACATGTTCTATCTTTGAATGGAACAGAAAAACAGAAATATGGAAACGGAATGCATACGGAGTACATTCAGTTTTTTTTGCGGAACCATTGAAATGAATGGTTCCGTATACGGCCCCTATATGGAGCGCAAAAAACATTTATTGTGAATGAGCCCTTATGCTGTACATTTGCCTCCTCTACCAGGTGATCACAGAGAAGGGGCCAGCAGAAGGGGATCCCACCAATGGGATTATATAAAAAAGACAACTAAGTTATAGGTGACCATCAAAAGCCAACAGTAAGGAGTGGCCGTGATCTGGTCGTGTTGCGTTCATAAACTGCGCGGCCAATTAGCTGGCAGCTAAAGAAGACTGCAATGTATAGTCAAGCCTTCATTGTTAATACCTTCAATAACGCGTGGCCATTAACAATGAAGACCTAGTAAACAGTGCGATCTTCATTAGGGCTAATTGGCCGCACGGTTGACCGTGCATGGCCGCAACCTGACTGTATCACGGCTGCTTCGTGTTGTGGTATCCTAATTCCTACTGACCTCCTTGCTCAGTTCTGGCAGCAGATTATTCTTCCTTGAGACCAACGGAAGAAAAAAAAGTCACCAGTGGCCGGTCTCACTCACCAGTTTACTCTGCCCTCAGATTAGGAGCATAAAACTGATGACAGCTTCCCTTAAATCTGATTATGTGCTAGGGCAGCACGTTGGGCCTTTATGATCTCCACCGGTTGCTCATGGAGACTTTCATGTGACGACACCCCCCAACCCGTCGTATCTCCACCTGCCACACCTTTACTACCACTCCACGACTAATGTCACTCCAGCTGAGGCTCCGAGACATCAGAGGACACTCTTACTACACACTGACCAATCTCAGAGGGTTTCGCTTTTTTTTTTTTTTTTTGCGGAATGCTTCGTGTTAGCAGCTTGAGGGGTTCAATCAGCACCGCTTTGATCTCGGCTGGAACTATAATTATTTAACATTGTTACAAGGATTTCTATAATCCATCCTACCATTAAATCCCTTTTACACCCTCATCTTCTGAAGCCTAATCTGCATCTGTACACTCGGTCTGTCTCTTGCGCGGGTTTCATCAGGCTGTGCCATTCTCCAACATCCAAACTGATGATTCTCTCTTTTTTTTTTTCTAATGAAATAATTTTCTTTTAAATTGAAAACTGAAAAGAGGGTCTTGTGCATTTGCTACCGTTTGATGGAATAGTTACAGAGTATAATCCCTCACCTATTACAAGTCCTAGAAACGTATTCTCGAGGTTATTTATTACTGTACATGTAATATAACCGTGGACTTCATCTACGAAATAGGTTTCCATCCATAGGTGCGTAATTTATTACCCTGTAGGTGCCCTGGGGATCAGTCTATGCAACCTAAAAGGCTTACTATCTATCACTATTTGGTGGATGCAGGGGGCATAGCTATAGGGGCTGCACAGGTGGCAGTCACATAGGGGCTGCACAGGTGGTAGTCACATATGGACTCTGGTGCCTGAGGGACATGTTTTTAGTGGGGTCCACACATTACGGCCACTTTTGCTATCTCTGTGCCTTCCCGAAATGCGGAAGGTGGCTGAATAATATAGCAGTGGCTCTGCAGGACCAGGGGCATAACTTAAAGGGGTTTACCAGGAATTACATATGTACGTCCTATCCTCAGGATAGGTTATCAATATGAGATCAGCGGGGGTCCGACTCCCTGGATCACCTGTGCAAGGAGGATGCTGCGCTCCGTGAGTGCTTAGGTCTCTTTCTAAGGCCTCCTGCACACGACCGTTGTGTGCACCCGTGGCCGTTGTGCCGTTTTCCGCTTTTTTTCGCGGACCCATTGACTTTCAATGGGTCCGTGGAAAAATCGGAAAATGCACCGTTTTGCAGCCGCATCCGTGATCCGTGTTTACTGGCCGTGAAAAAAATATGACCTGTCCTATTTTTTTCACGGCCAACGGTTCACGGACCCATTCAAGTCAATGGGTCCGTGAAAGAACACGGATGCACACAAGATTGGCATCCGTGTCCGTGATCCGTGGCCGTAGGTTAGTTTTTATACAGACGGATCCGAAGATCCGTCTGCATAAAAGCTTTTTCAAAGCTGAGTTTTCACTTCGTGAAAACTCAGAACCGACAGTATATTCTAACACAGAAGCGTTCCCATGGTGATGGGGACGCTTCTAGTTAGAATACACTACAAACTTTGTACAAGACTGCCCCCTGCTGCCTGGCAGCACCCGATCTCTTACAGGGGGGCCGTGATCAGCACAATTAACCCCTTCAGGTGCGGCACCTGAAGGGGTTAATTGTGCTGATCACGGCCCCCTATAAGAGATCAGGGCTGCCAGGCAGCAGGGGGCAGACCCTCCCCCCCCTCCCCAGTTTAAATATCATTGGTGGCCAGTGCGGCCCCCCCCCTCCCTCTATTGTAATTATTCGTTGGTGGCACAGTGTGCGTCCCCCCCCCCCCTTCCTCCCTCTATTGTAATAATTCGTTGGTGGCACAGTGTGCGCCCCCCATCGGCCCCCCTCCCTCTATAGCATTAACAACATTGGTGGCCAGTGTGCGGCCTCCCATCTCCCCCCCCCCCCCCATCATTGGTGGCAGCGGAGTTTCGATCGGAGTCCCAGTTTAATCGCTGGGGCTCCGATCGGTAACCATGGCAACCAGGACGCTGGTTGCCATGGTTACTTAGCAATAGTACAATAGTAGAAGATTCATACTTACCGGCTGCTGCGATGTTCGTGTCCGGCCGGGAGCTCCACCTACTGGTAAGTGTCATTGCTAAATGAACTGTCACTTACTAGTAGGAGTAGCTCCCGGCCGGAAGCAGACATCGTAGCTCCCAGGTAAGTATGAATCTTTTACTATTGTACTATTGCTAGTAACCCGCTGCCACCAATGATCGGGGGGGGGGGGGGGTAGATGGGAGGCCGCACACTGGCCACCAATGTTGTTAATGCTATAGAGGGAGGGGGGCCAATGGGGGGCGCACACTGTGCCACCAACGATTACAATAGAGGGAGGGGGGGGGGGGGGGCGCACACTGTGCCACCAACGAATTATTACAATAGAGGGAGGAAGGGGGGGGGGCGCACACTGTGCCACCAACGATTTATTACAATAGAGGGAGGAAGGGGGGGGGGGCGGGGGGGCGCACACTGTGCCACCAAGGAATTATTACAATAGAGGGAGGAAGGGGGGGCCGCACTGGCCACCAATGATATTCAAACTGGGGAGGGGGGAGGGGGGGGGTCTGCCCCCTGCTGCCTGGCAGCCCTGATCTCTTACAGGGGGATATGATAGCACAATTAACCCCTTCAGGTGCGGCACCTGAGGGGTTAATTGTGCTGATCACGGCCCCCTGTAAGAGATCGGATGCTGCTAGGCAGCAGGGGGCAGTCATGTACACAGTTTGTAGTATATTCTAACTAGAAGCGTCCCCATCACCATGGGAACGCCTCTGTGTTAGAATATACTGTCGGAAATGAGGTTTCACGATCTAACTCATATCCGACAGTATATTCTAACATAGAGGCGTTCCCATGGTGATGGGGACGCTTCAAGTTAAAATATACCATCGGATTGGAGAAAACTCCGATCCAATGGTATAAAAGGGACTCCAGACTTTACATTGAAAGTCAATGGGGACGGATCCGTTTGAAATGGCACCATATTGTGTCAACGTCAAACGGATCCGTCCCCATTGACTTGCATTGTAATTCAGGACGGATCCGTTTGGCTCCGCACGGCCAGGCGGACACCAAAACGACTTTTTTTTCATGTCCGTGGATCCTCCAAAAATCAAGGAAGACCCACGGACGAAAAAACGGTCACGGATCACGGAAAAACAGGACCCGTTTTTGCGGACCGCAAAAAAATACGTTCGTGTGCAGGAGGCCTAAGCCATGTAACGTCACATTCTTCGGTCACATGGCCTAGGCTCAGCTCAAGTGAATTGGGCTGAGCTGCAATACCAAGCACTGCCTCTATCCAATAGACGGCGCTGTGCTGGGTAAGCTTCGAGGGGGCCGGGGCATTCATGGAGGCTGATTCAATTCATACGTCACCGCTCACAGGATTTTGGCCGAGATCTTCAAGCACTATTTCAGGTTAAATCGATTCGCTACCAACGAGGAAATTCAGTTTCGCAGTGAATTTATCCTGAAATTCAGATTGAAGTCCACAAAGTGGACTACAAACTACCTCATCCCCTAGGTCCCATAGAATTGTCAAGTCCTTCTTCAAAGAGTAGACAGGATAGCAGAATAAGGGCTCGTTCCCACGAACTATTTTTGCCTTCCGTATACGGAAACATTCATTTCAATGGTTCCCGCAAAAAAAAAAAAAAACTAATGTACTCCGTATGCATTCCGTTTCTGTTCCGTTTTTACGGAACCATCAATTGAAAATTGTATGCCCAGCCTAATTTTTTCTATGTAATGGGTCCTCATCCTATCTGCAAAAAAAACCAATCGGACATGAAAACAAAATACATTCGTGTGCATGTAGCCTAAAGGCGTTGTCTGACTCTTCAGTAAGTCGCGTTTCTCATGTAGAGAAAGTTAATACAAGCCACTTACTAATGTATTGTGATTGTCCATATTGCCTCCTTTACTGGATGGATTCATTTTTCCATCACATTATACACTGATTATTTCCAGGGGTTATGACCACCTTGTAATCCAGCAGCAGTGGTCGTGCTTGTACATTATAGGAAAAGGCGTCGACCTCTATGGTGGCCATAGTTGCAGGTGTGCACATAGGCACGCTTGCGCAGCAACTCCCGTCCCTACCACCTGGTATCTACACTGCGCATGTGGTCATAACCCCTGGAAACGAGCAGTGTATAATGTGATGGAAAAATGAATCCCGCCAGCCAAGGAAGCAATATACACAATTACAATACATTAGTAAGTGCCTTAGGCCTCATGCACACGACCGTTGTTTTATTCCGTGTCCGTTGTTCCGTTTTTCGTGATTTTCTGCGGACCCATTGACTTTCAATGGGTCCGTTGAAAACTTGGCTAATGCACCGTTTGTCATCCGCGTCCGTGATCCGTGGTTCCAGTCCGTCAAAAAAATATAACCTGTCCTATTTTTTTCCACGGAAAACGTCAATGGGACCGTGAAAAAACGCAGGGGCACACAAGATTGTCATCCGCGTTCGCACGTCCGTGTCCTTTTCTCCTTTTTTTCTTTCCTATCATTTGCATGGCAAACTTGACTTTTTTTTTAACTTTCCTTCATGTCTGGTGGTCCTCCAAAAATAAAGGAAGACACACGGAAACAAAAACGGAAACGGATCACGGAACAACGGAAACCCATTTTGCGGAACGTAACACAACAACGGTCGTGTGCATGAGGCCTAATATTAACTTTCTCTACATGATAAGGCCTCATGCACACGACCGTTGTTGTGTTCCGTTCCGCAAAATGGGGTTCCGTTGTTCCGTGATCCGTTTTCGTTTTTGTTTCCGTGTGTCTTCCTTTATTTTTGGGGGATCACCAGACATGAAGGAAAGTGAAAAAAAATCTAAGTCAAGTTTGCCTTGCAAATGATAGGAAAAAAACGGACGCGGACGCGGAAAGCAGCCATGTTCTTCTATTCCTCTACAATCCTGGTGACCCACGCAGTCTATACTTCATCTCGGTCTCTGGATCTGCTTTGTCTGCGATCTCTGCTTGGTGTCCTGCTCACTATCACATGGAGATAAATGTCCGGTAGAGAATCCCGTTTTGTTTATTTCGTGGAAGAATCTGCAAATCTACGTTTGAAATATGCTTCCTTTTACAAATAATATATCATCTGCTGGCTGGCCTCCGAGATGGAAAGGTCACCTGGGGAGAGGTCATGAAGAAAAATGGATGCGCTGGAGAAGCGCAGCTCTGGAGGTTAAAGGGAAAAGGTACACCTGTGTGCGGAGAGACAGCAGAGGATGGGTGGGAAATGAAAGGCAGGATACAAGGTACAAACTCAAAGTAAACAACAGGAAAGGGAAAGTGGGGAGTCAGCCGGCCAAATGGCACCAACTAGATTAAAATAACAAGATTGGAAAACAAAAGAGTTTATCCTGATGTGTGAGCGCAGATAACGGCCTAACGAAAAGCATCAATGTCACCGCAGATGTAAGAACGCTCATCCGAAACAACGATGACAGAAGAGATGAGTGGAACTATTGGCAGCGCAACCAAAAATAACTGATGGCCCTTGGATGTGAAGTCCCCCTCCTGGAACAGGCTTTCCCATATGTAGCAGAGCTGAGTCATTCACTTGGAGGAACTCCTTATAACGTTAGGGTGGGTTCACATCTGCGTTCTGGATTCCGTTATGGCTTTCCGTTATGAAAAGGTTATAGCGGAAAATAACGGAATCCATAAGAGGGAAGTCAAAATGGAAGCCTTTATGGCCGTGTGCATGAGGCCTTAAGCCTAGTTCACACGAACGTGTGTGATCCGCAATACACGGCCACAGTTCAGTGTGCATTCCGCATCACGGATGCGGACCCGTTCACTTCAATGGGTCCGCAAATCCGGAATTGTGGAACGGCCGCACGGAACGGGACCCCTCGAAAGCACTACGGAGTGCTTCCGTGGGGTTGCGTCCCGTACTTCCGTTCCGCAAAAAGATAGAACATGTCCTATCTTTTTGCGGAACGGGCGGATCGCGGACCCATTAAAGTGAATGGGTCCGCGATCCGATGCGGCTGACCTACGGCCGGCATCGTGCAAATTGCGGGCCGCAGCACGGGCACGGGTCACGCACGTTCGTGTGAACTCGGCCTTACTCTGTTATCTGCTATTTTACCCAAGACAGTTCCATACCTCCCAACCTTTTAGAAGGTCAAAGACGGACACTTATGGTTCACTGTATGAAAGATCCATTTTGCCTTCATATCTATTTACTTCAATAGTTTTCTTTTACACAATAGCGCAAAGAAGATCTTAATATAGAAATCTCTAAAATCCATATTGCATCTGATGATGAAATAATACACAAGGCGGGTTCCAATATACAGAGAGGAACCAGACTTTTCTGGATCCATATTGTAAATGTAATAATGCAAATCTGGTGAAACATGTCGGGGGGCAGTGCTGGATTTGGTTTTAGACAGCGTGTACACTAGGTATTAGGGATAGAACGACAAGGTATGAATACAGGTAGCGCAGGGACAGAGTAAGGCCCCTTTCACACGGGCGAGTTTTCCGCGCGGGTGCAATGCGTGAGGTGAACGCATTGCACCCGCACTGAATCAGGACCCATTAATTTCTATGGGGCTGTGCGCATGAGCGGTGATTTTCACGCATCACTTGTGCGTTGCGTGAAAATCGCAGGCCCCATAGAAGTGAATGGGGCTGCGTGAAAATCACAAGCATCCGCAAGCAAGTGCGGATGCGGTGCGATTTTCACGCACGGTTGCTAGGAGACGATCGGGATGGAGACCCGATCTTTATTATTTTCCCTTATAACATGGTTATAAGGGAAAATAATAGCATTCTGAATACAGAATACATAGTACAATAGCGCTGAAGGGGTTAAAAAAATAATAATAATAATTTAACTCACCTTAATCCACTTGCTCGTGCAGCCGGCATCGCTTCTGTCTTCTTCTTTGCTTATAACCATGTTATAAGGGAAAATAATACAATCTACAGAACACCGATCCCAAGCCCGAACTTTTGTGAAGTTCGGGTTTGGGTACCAAACATGCGCGATTTTTCTCACGCGAGTGCAAAACGCATTACAATGTTTTGCACTCGCGCGGAAAAATCGTGCATATTCCCGCAACGCACCCGCACATTTTCCTGCAACGCCCGTGTGAAAGAGGCCTAAGAGGATGACAGTAGCAAATTTGTAAAACAGCTCGGAGTCGTCATATCCCTGCAATTTCTACATTACACTGTGGCAATAACAGTGTTACAAATATACTGACTGCAAAGAAAACAAGTGACACAGCTGAGATTTTTAGCATTTTTTTTTATTAGTCAATAGATGTGTAAGACATAATAAAAGTTACGTATTATGTGTGTAGTTAATAGGCACATGTAATAGAAGGCCATATGTAAATAATGTTAAAAAAAAGAGGGACACTTGGGGTTCTGCAGTTCTCAGGACACACAAGCCAGGATCATCTGAAGAGTTAAATGAGTAATACAGCTCTGCTACATGTGTATGTTTACTTCCTGTAATTCCATAGGAAGCACATAATAGCGCAAGAGGAAACGGGAAAACACAGAGGAAACATAAGGAAAATATGCAAATTGTCTGTCCGTCTATCTATATATCTATCTATCTAATATCTAAAAAAAAAAAGAAGCAAATCGCCGGCACTCTCATTAAATAAACGTAGAAAAAAGTTTATTCACACATGTGGACGCAAAGGTGACTAAACTTACTTCTACTTTCATTTAATGAGAGTGCCGGCGATTTGCTTATTTTGTTTATTTGGGTAATAGTCATGTCCTATTAGGGCTAGGCTTACACCTCTGCTATTACTTTCAATTTTATATCCAGTGCTGCCATTTTATTACTCTATCTATCTATCTATCTATCTATCTATCTATCTATCTATCTCTCTCTCTATCTATCTATCTATCTATCTATCTATCTATCTATCTATCTATCTATCTATTATCTATCTATCTATCTATCTCCTATCTATCTATCTATCTATCTATCTATCTATCTATCTATCTATCTATCTATCTATTATCTATCTATCTATCTATCTCATATCTATCTGTCTGTCTATCTATCTATTATCTATTTATCTATTTATCTATCTATCTATCTATCTATCTATCTATCTCATATCTATCTATTTATCTATCTATCTATCTATCTATCTATCTATCTCATATCTATCTATCTATTATCTATCCATCCATCCATCCATCTATCTATCTGTTTGTCTGTTCGCCCGTCCGTCTGTCTGTCTGTCCATCCATCCATCCATCCATCCATCTATCAATCTTTTCATCAATCTATTCATCTATCTGTCTGTCTGCCTGTTCGTCCGTCTGTCTATCCATCCATCCATCGATCTATTGACCTATCTCATATCTATCTATCTATCTATCTATCTATCTATCTATCTATCTATCTATCTATCCATCCATCTTTATATCTGTCTGTTCGCCAGTCTGTCCGTCCATCTGTCTATCCATCCATCCATCCATCCATCCATCTATCTTTACATCAATCTATCCATCTATCTGTCTGTCTGTCTGTTCGCCCGTCCGTCTTTCCATCCATCGATCTATTGACCTATCTCATATCTATCTATCTATCTATCTATCTATCTATCTATCTATCTATCTATCTATCTATCTTTGGTTTATATTTAATCAGAGGCGTGTTAAGATTGGCTTTTTTCAGCTATGTGCTTTTGTGATAATGGGCCAGAAACAAATGGTGGAGAACAAATTCTAAGGGCCTAGAACCATTACAATGCCGAAACTATGTTTATCAAAAGCGGTGCACCGTGTTCCACACTAGGATTCGGTGTCACAGCTTCACAGCTTCAATTAGTTTGCCGATTCCCATACTAGGGTATCGGGTTAGGCAGTGAAGGTGTCTCAGCTACGCAGGCTCCTGATGAAGTGCACTGATAAGGTGCACGGAAACGCGTAGAGCCGTTGTCCAGCTTATGCGGGTGGGCTGTTTGCTGAATGTTTGTGGTACAGCAGAAGCCTTCACCTGTGTTATTAACACATCCACATTAGGATAGTGTTTGGAGTTACTGGTATAATACATTGCCGCTCCCTGCACTAACCCTGACTGCCCAGTGATACCATGGTCACTGGTCAGTGTTAGATGTGTGCTGTGGGTGGTATGCCCCAGATGGATGGTGTGTCCCATACTAACACTACTCCAGTGATTATACCACTCCTGTAGTAATCCACCAGCGTACACTACTATTGAGTGTCAGTACCCCTGCCCTCATAGTATTACAGTGATTCTGTGCGCGGTGGATCTATACTCTTTTAACATATTAGTCCATCTCATATCTATCTATCTATTATCTATCTCATATTTATCTACACATCTATGTAATGAATGGATGCGCTGGGTCCTCCAGAGAGAGAACAGCTCTGCCCCATCAGTCAATAAGCCCTATTCTCAGCAGTGCAGCTTGGGCACTTCTACTACTCGTCTACAACTAGGAAGGGCCCCATCCCCCCTGGGCCCCTGTCCCTTTTGGCCCTCTGATCTCTGCGGCCCCAAGCATTTGCTTGCTTTCTATGGTGGTAAGGTCTGCCACTGCCTGCCAATCGTACATGTGGAAATTTATGCCCACCATGGTGCACCACAATGCTCCTAGAAGAGAATCCCTCCATACAAGAGCATCCAATGGCGTATTTATACAGAAGAAACCACCTCTGTATTCCTCTGTACGAAATCAGAAGTGTACAAGAGTGCAGTACCCCCCCCCAGAACTCTCTGAGCGCCATAGTATTATAACTCGTACAGGGCCGTAATACAAACGTCTGTATGACCCCTATAACGTCCCACCATCGGAGTAGTCCAACAAAATGTATCATTTCATCATTTTTAACCAACCATTTCATTTTTATACAGAAAAACAAAACTGCAATTAGGCAGAAAATGGTCCCAGCTTCTCAACCATTCATTCACTTTGTGTAATTTAACACCTACAGTAATTAAGAAACGGATTTGTGTTTTTCCCCCATTACGAATAATTCTAAGCTATGGCCGCTCTTAGGTTTCGCTAATGAGTTTATAAATAATTTTCCACAACAGAGTCAAACAGTTCTCCTCATTAAAGACGGGTATATTTTATATTCAACGCTTATATGGTAATTGATGTTTAACATAAAAGCCCCTATCATTTGTATAATACGTGTCATTAGGTGCAGCCATAACGACGTACCCGTGGAAGAATTTGCGGTTGAATTTGCATTCTTATTTTTAGACCCTTCAATCGTCCCGATTCTTAGCGATCGGTGACGCCCCCCTCTGCTTCAATTCACTTTTATGCAAAAAGTAATTATTCTTAATTTCTTCATCGTAAAAACAAAGAATCTGGCTCTTGTATTTCATCGAATGGATCAGAAATCAGCACCACAATTAACATCGAAATCTGCGAAACCATATGGGGCAAGCAGAGTGGTCCGTGTAGGTCAGGGGACATCTGGCTCACAGGCCAGCGCGGATCACATTGTAATGCAACGTGGATAGTTAAATTCTCCTTTTTTCTCTCTTCTCAGCCATTGAAATGTGTAAGGATTGCACGATAGATATATAGTATTACCCTTTGACTCCGATTTTTAATTGCAATTAATGTAGCTTAGTGGTTTTATTTAGTCTTGGCTTTTGCTCAAGAGGAATAATAATCAGTTATAATCCTCCAGAACTTTCAGCTGTTTCTAGGGATGGAAAACATAAAAAATTGCAAAAGGAAAAATGAAAGGCAATGCAATGAACATGATTCCTATTAAAGTCACGGGGCAGTACACTGTAAAGGGGGTGTGCCATCACAAAATCATATTCTTAAACATATATATATTTTTTTTGTGCTGAATTTATTTAACATTTTCTATGTCCCTATCTACAGTACAGACCAAAAGTTTGGACACACCTTCTCATTCAAAGAGTTTTCTTTATTTTCATGACTATGAAAATTGTAGATTCACACTGAAGGCATCAAAACTATGAATTAACACATGTGGAATTATATACATAACAAACAAGTGTGAAACAACTGAAAATATGTCATATTCTAGGTTCTTCAAAGTAGCCACCTTTTGCTTTGATTACTGCTTTGCACACTCTTGGCATTCTCTTGATGAGCTTCAAGAGGTAGTCCCCTGAAATGGTTTTCACTTCACAGGTGTGCCCTGTCAGGTTTAATAAGTGGGATTTCTTGCCTTATAAATGGGTTGGGACCATCAGTTGCGTTGAGGAGAAGTCAGGTGGATACACAGCTGATAGTCCTACTGAATAGACTGTTAGAATTGGTATTATGACAAGAAAAAAGCAGCTAAGTAAAGAAAAACGAGTGGCCATCATTACTTTAAGAAATGAAGGTCAGTCAGTCAGCCGAAAAATTGGGAAAACTTTGAAAGTAAGGGCTATTTGACCATGAAGGAGAGTGATGGGGTGCTGCGCCAGATGACCTGGCCTCCACAGTCACCGGACCTGAACCCAATCGAGATGGTTTGGGGTGAGCTGGACCGCAGAGTGAAGGCAAAAGGGCCAACAAGTGCTAAGCATCTCTGGGAACTCCTTCAAGACTGTTGGAAGACCATTTCAGGGGACTACCTCTTGAAGCTCATCAAGAGAATGCCAAGAGTGTGCAAAGCAGTAATCAAAGCAAAAGGTGGCTACTTTGAAGAACCTAGAATATGACATCTTTTCAGTTGTTTCACACTTGTTTGTTATGTATATAATCATAGTTTTGATGCCTTCATAGTCATGAAAATAAAGAAAACTCTTTGAATGAGAAGGTGTGTCCAAACTTTTGCTCTGTACTGTATATTTCAAGAAATCCTAAAATCCTGCAGTTGTCGCACCGGCCATTAGTTGTTCTTTGAGAGCAGCTACATGGGCCATAGGCACAACGGACAGGACGGATCTCATAGGAAGGTTTTCTAGGCATGCTCTGTGACCTGTACAGAGGTCAGGAGGGAGCAGATAAGCTGTGATATCACCTGCTGTGACTGGTGGATCCAGTTTTATCTAAGGTGATATCTGTCATTGTAATCCTGTGATGATAGCGTGAAGTTATGAGTACAGAACAGTCAAGATATTGTCAAGATATTATTAGGCTTAGTGACCAGTGAAATTTCAATGATTTCATGGTGAGATCTCTACATTGCATTGTTAAAGGGGTTATCCCATGACGAATGCAAAAGATGAAAATAAGACATCATATAGTACATGACAAATTCTTTCTAACAAAGCTAAAACCAGCCCTGTACCTCACATGGGTCCAGAGATCTCCCCATTCATTGCTCTGCTAGGTTTATATCAAGCTGACAGCTCGAGGGGCGTGTCTTTTCTGCTGCAGCTAAGGGGGCGTGTCTCAGCTCTCCCTATCACAGCTCAGGGGCGTGTCTCAGCTCTCCCTATCACAGCTTAGGAGGCAGGTGAAGGATGAAACTGAGCATATGCGGCCTTCTCAGTGAGCAGGTCAAAGAAATAAGGAAAACAATAAACAGCAGGTGGTGCTATACAGATACATTTTATTGAGTAACTCACTGGCTATGCAAAAATGTTAATTACAAGCAATTACAAAAGAATTCAGATCCAGGCGCTGGTTTGAAAACTAGAATATTTTACGTTCTAAGGCATACATGTTCAGTCCATCCGCGGAATTTCACCATGCCAAATATACAACTGTTAAAAAAACTGCTTAAAAAGGCCAGTTTTGTAATGACTAATGTAAAAGGTGAAAATCAAAAATCATATAGTCTATGACAATCTCTTTCTAACAAAGCCAGAACCAGCCCTGGACCTCACATGGATCCAGAGATCTCCACATTCATTGCTCTGCTAGATTTATATCAAGCTGGCAGCTCAAGGGGAGTGTCTTTTCTGCTGCAGCTAAGGGGGCGTGTCTCAGCTCTCCCTATCACAGCTCAGGGGGCGTGTCTGTGATCTCCCTATCACAGCTCAGGAGGCATGTCTCAGCTCTCCCTATCACAGATCAGGGGACGTGTCTTAGCTCTCCCTATCACAGCTCAGGGGGCGTGTCTCAGCTCTCCCTATCAAAGCTCAGGAGGCAGGTGAAGGATGAAACTGAGCATGTGCGGCCTTCTCAGTGAGCAGGTCAAAGAAATAAGAAAAACAAAAAACAGCAGGTGGCGCTATTCAGATACATTTTATTGAATACCTCAGTGGCTATGCAAAATTTTTAATTACATGCAATTACAAAAGTATCCAGATTCAAAACTAGAATATTTTACGGTCCAGAACTCCAAGGCATACATGTTCTGTCCATCCGCAGAATTTCACCATCCCAACTATACAACAACCATAAAAAAAACTGCTCAAAAGGCCAGTTTTGTAACGATTTGCAATTTTTTAGTCCAGAAACATTGTGCAAACAACTGTAAGCAGAACGCGTCGATCGACTTCTCCTGAATTGTCTAAAAAGCAACAACAATGGAAAAGCCATCGACGCAGTGAAGGTCATTGCAAGTGGAAATCGTTACTTGAGATGTCCAGGCATCCTGGGGATAACCATTCAATATATAACTGAAATCTATTTAACCTCTGCACCCTTTGAGCCCTTTGGCTGCTGCTATTAGCTTGTCAATCCTCTTACTGTATCACAATAAAAGGAAAAGAAATGCTGGATCAAGCAGCCAAAAAGCTCAATCTAACAGAGCACTGGCTGCATATGACAACACTGAATGGACATACGGAGGCGGTCAGCACAAGTGCGCTGTCCGTATCTTTTGTGGCCCCATTGAAATTAATGGGTCCACATCTGAACTGCAAAAAATGCGGATCTGCTATGGACCAAACTTATGTTCATATGCATGAGGTCTTAGCCATGTAGCGGGATACGAGATTGCACATTGATAGTAAAATGTTTGTCACCAGACCCTCTTGCCCTGAGATGACCACATCTCTGATACCATACCTGTAACTAAGTTTTCCCTGTGACAATGCTTCTCCCATTATATAGATCATACAAGAGGAAATCATTCTCCGAGGAGTACTCGTGGCTATGCTGTGGAGCTCAGGGTGATGTTCTCCGCCGAGCACTAAACCTGTGTTTGAACAATTTCTATCTCTGGGGGGGAAATTAGCACAAATCAAGAATGCAAGCAAGTGGAACCAAAGATGACATCAGGGCATCAATAAGAATACATTATGCCGGGCGTTAAAGATGCGACATATTCATTATACCATAATATTAAAGGGATCAATGTAAAAAAATGAAAATCGTACAGTACATGACAACCTCTTTCTAACAAACCCAGAACCAGCCCTGTACCTCACATGGATCCAGAGATCTCCACATTCACTGCTCTGCTAGATTTATATCAAGCTGACAGCTCAGGGGGTATGCTCTTTCTTAGGGCTCATTCCGACGGCCGTATGCTATCCGCAAAAATGCGGATCCGTTTTTTTGCGGATTAGATGCTGACCCATTCACTTCTACGGGGCCCTTTTCTATTCCACGGTTCCGCAAAACAAATGAAACATGTCCTATACTTGTCTGTGAAAATCAGGACATGGCCCCATTGAAGTCTATGGGTCCGCGAAAAATACTGAATGCTATCCATAAACGGATAGCATTCAGTATTTTTGCGGACAGCATACGGCCGTCTGAATGAGCCCTTAGAGGGAGTGTCCTGTTTGCTGCAGCTATCTATCTACATACCATCCAACTAGGGGAAAGGAAAAGAGACAGGGAGAGAATCAGGAAAGAGACAGGGGGAGAGACTGGGGAGAGAATCAGGGAAGAGACAGGGGGGAGAGATAGGGGGAGAGACTGGGGGAGAGACTGGGGAGACTGGAGATAGAGTCAGGGCAGAGATTCAGGGGAGAGAGACAGTAGAGAGAGAGAGACAGAGGAGGGAGATACAGGGGGAGAGGCAGTCGAAAGAGACAGGGGAGGGAGACAGGGGAGGAAGACAGTAGAGAGATACAGTGGGTTAGAGACAGGGGGGATACACATGGAAGAGAGACAGGGAAGGGAGAGACAGGGGAGGGAGACAGGGGAGAGAGACAGGGGAGGGAGACAGGGGAGAGAGACAGGAGAGAGACAGGGGAGAGAGACAGTGGAGAGAGACAGGGGAGAGAGACAGGGGAGAGAGACAGGGGAGGGAGACAGGGGAGAGAGACAGGGGAGAGAGACAGGGGAGAGAGACAGTGGAGAGAGACAGGGGAGGGAGACAGGGGAGGGAGACAGGGGAGAGAGACAGGGGAGAGAGACAGTGGAGAGAGACAGGGGAGGGAGACAGGGGAGGGAGACAGGGGAGAGAGACAGGGGAGGGAGACAGGGGAGAGAGACAGGAGAGAGACAGGGGAGAGAGACAGTGGAGAGAGACAGGGGAGGGAGACAGGGGAGAGAGACAGGGGAGGGAGACAGGGGAGAGAGACAGGGGAGAGAGACAGGGGAGGGAGACATGGGAGAGAGACAGACAGGAGAGAGACAGGGGGGTGAGACAGGGGAGAGAGACAGGGGAGAGAGACAGGGGAGAGAGACAGGGGAGGGAGACATGGGAGAGAGACAGACAGGAGAGAGACAGGGGGGTGAGACAGGGGAGAGAGACAGGAGAGAGACAGGGGAGAGAGACAGTGGAGAGAGACAGGGGAGGGAGACAGGGGAGAGAGACAGGGGAGGGAGACAGGGGAGAGAGACAGGGGAGGGAGACAGGGGAGAGAGACAGGGGAGGGAGACAGGGGAGAGAGACAGGGGAGAGAGACAGGGGAGAGAGACAGGGGAGGGAGACATGGGAGAGAGACAGGGGAGAGAGACAGGGGAGAGAGACAGGGGAGAGAGACAGGGGAGGGAGACATGGGAGAGAGACAGACAGGAGAGAGACAGGGGGGTGAGACAGGGGAGAGAGACAGGGGAGAGAGACAGGGGAGGGAGACATGGGAGAGAGACAGGGGAGAGAGACAGGGGAGAGAGACAGGGGAGGGAGACATGGGAGAGAGACAGACAGGAGAGAGACAGGGGGGTGAGACAGGGGAGAGAGACAGGGGAGAGAGACAGGGGAGAGAGACAGGGGAGGGAGACATGGGAGAGAGACAGACAGGAGAGAGACAGGGGGGTGAGACAGGGGACGGAGACAGTGGAGAGACAGGGGAGGGAGACAGGGGAGAGAGACAGGGGAGAGAGACAGGGGAGAGAGACAGGGGATAGAGACAGACAGGAGAGAGACAGGGGGGTGAGACAGGGGAGAGAGACAGGGGAGAGAGACAGGGGAGGGAGACAGACAGGAGAGAGACAGAGGGTGAGACAGGGGAGGGAGACAGTGGAGAGACAGGGGAGGGAGACAGGGGAGAGAGACAGAGGAGAGAGACAGGGGAGGGAGACATGGGAGAGAGACAGGGGAGGGAGACATGGGAGAGAGACAGGGGATAAAGACAGGGGAGGGAGACATGGGAGAGAGACAGACAGGAGAGAGACAGGGGAGTGAGACAGGGGAGAGAGACAGGGGAGAGAGACAGGGGAGAGAGACAGGGGAGGGAGACATGGGAGAGAGACAGACAGGAGAGAGACAGGGGGTGAGACAGGGGAGAGAGACAGGGGAGGGAGACAGTGGAGAGACAGGGGAGGGAGACAGTGGAGAGAGACAGGGGAGGGAGACATGGGAGAGAGACATGAGAGAGACAGGGGGGTGAGACAGGGGAAAGAGACAGTGGAGAGACAAGGGAGGGAGACAGGGGAGAGAGACACGAGAGAGAGAGAGAGACGGGGGGAGAGATGGGGGGAGAAAGACAGGGGGAGGGAGACAGGGGGACTTAAGCCCAAAAGCGGGACACTTGGGAGTTATCTATCTATCTTTCTATTCACATATTATCTATTTATCTATCTATCCATTGGGAGAGACAGGGGAGGGAGAGAAAGGGAGAGAGATGGGTGCGAGAAACAGAGGGGGGAGAAAGAGACGGGGGGAGAGAGACGGAGGGGGTGGAGATACGGGGAGGGGAGAGACGGGGGACTTGGGTCCAAAAGAGGGACACTTGGGAGGTATCTATCTATTATTTATCTATCTAAATATCTATCTATCTTTCTATTCACATATTATCTATCTATCTATCTATCTATCTATCTATTATCTATCTATTATCTATCTATCTATCTATCTATCTATCTATCTATCTATCTATCTATCTATCTCATATCTATCTATCTATCTATCTATCTCATATCTATCTATCTATCTATCTCATATCTATCTATCTATCTATCTATCTATCTCTCCCTCTCTTTATCTATTCACATATTATCTATTGATCTATAACAAATAAAATAATATAAATAATATATATAATACTTATAAATCAATCTACATCAGTAATATGAAGGTTACATGACTGGGGTCTGTCTAAAGTATGACGGTGCCAGATTTAGGATCTAATGCAAGTTTAAACAGACCGTATTTCTATTTATTCTGAGGAATTAATTTCCCTGCATTGCTTCTGGTCTATAAGGGGGGTTTCTTCCTTTAACCTGCTGTGTTCCAGGTCCTTGAAAACGTGGTCATGGTTAGAGAGAGACCAGAGCTCAAAGCCTTTCCTCCTCCGCTGTTTTCTCTTCCCGACAGAGACGGGAGCTTTATTCTAATAATCTGATATCCACTTCACAACAGAAGATTTATTTAGACTGCCTCTTGTTTTATAAAGGGCTTGGAAGTCTGTAGTAATTTTTGACACTTTGTTAGAATGTTTTCTATGACCACCCTCCCCAGCCTCATTTTCATACGGTTACAAAGCGCAGTGATGAAATGATGGTTCATTATAGTAGTACAGAGCTCTTATCTTCATCCGGCAAGAGTCATTTCCTTCTAAAGATTGAAATGCAAATGTGAAAATTAATGATAACTGCATTATCTGATAGCAGAGATAATACTGATTCACTGTCAGGGTAACACACAGTCTTTCTATGATTTCTTCTCCGTCTTCACAATATTCCTCTTACTGTCAAACTATCTCCACTGTTCGCTGTGTTTCAGGGGGGGCTTTTTCTTTTTTTAATTTACATCAAATGGCATTTTTGTAGATTTTCTATCTAGCACATTTCCGCAATCAGAAGTTAAAAAATGGAAAGCGGGACTGCTAATCTCAGCGTCCTTCTTGGTTTTCACGGATACCATTAGCAATGGTGTCTGTTAGGTTTTAGATGAGTAACATGTTTTTGCAAATGTTAAAGTGCTTGTCTGGCCTTGGAACCGAGAATCCAGGCTCCTTCCTAATTTGTGCCCTGAACAGAAAAACCCCACTTAACTGTCCCTTCTCCCGTCACTGCTCTATTCACGAAGCGCCTTGGTCCTGTGACTTCTGCAGCCAATCACAGCATTGATGTACCGTTCAAGCCACTGTGACGGTAGAGGGCTGTGACTGGCTGCAGTGGTCATGGGACCAAGCCAATTGCTGGTCCTGTGGGGACTGGAAGTGGCTGGGGTCGCGGACGGCTGAGTGGGGGGGTTTATATTCAGGCGCACAGGGGTTGTGGGCTCCAAGGTTGGATAACCTCTTGAAGGCCCCTATATACATTAACGTTCAATCCATTTTTGGAGATACCGATGGTATGGGAAGCTCATGACTCTATTTTGACACATGATGTTGGGGGCTAGAAGGATAGAAGGATCGGGCATGTTGAATTTCTAATGTGTTTGGTGAGCTCCTGACTCTCCCTTGACAGATGATGTTGGGGGATGATAGGATAGGACATGTTGAGTTTGTAATGTGTTTGGTGAGATCCTGACTCTCCCTTGACAGATGATGTTGGGGGATAGGAGGATTGGGCATGTTGAGTAGCTAATGTGTTTGGGAACTTCATGACTCCCCCATGACTAATGATGTTGAGGGATAGAAGGATTGGCGATTTTGAGTTTCTAATGTGTTTGGTGAGCTCCTGAACAGAGTTTCCAACCAGAATTATACTTTTTTTCTGGACAACTTATCCCAAAATCACGGACAACCATAATGAATAAGAAACATAAGTCATCCATGTCTACAGCTCAGTATACTGGTAAGACCTCATTACAGCATTTACTGTGAGCTGTAAAATGATGACAATTACCAGCAAAATAATCTAGTCAAGTGCCACCAGCCTCAACAAAATTATGGACACAGGAAAAAAAGTGACCTATTTTTACGAACTGTCCAGAAATTTCTAGACAATTGGCCACTCTGCTCCTGACTCTCCCTTGACAGATGATGTTGAGGGTAGAAGGATAGAAGGATTGGGAATGTTGAGTTTCTAATTTGGGAATTTCGATGCTCGCCCTTGACAGATGATGTCAAGGGATAGACGGATTGGGCATGTTAAATTTCTATGCCCAATTCCATTGTTTTCTCTAGATGAGAAATCAGAGTTATCTGGCAGCGACTTTCTCCCCTCATTTTGTTGAAAAGGCCTACTCGGCTGAGCCGAACATGTATGTCTATGGGGGAGCTGGGAGGATGGTTGTCCTCTTTCAGCTATTGAAGGTGTATGGGCACCTTATGTTGTACATCAAGGTGTAAAAGCCTGTCTGTGTGTGTATATATATATATATACATATATATATACACACAACATTGGGGTCATTTATCAAACTGGTGTAAAGTAGAACTGGCTTAGTTGCCCATAGCAACCAATCAGATTCCACCTTTAATTTTTCACAGCTTCTTTGGAAGATGAAAGGTGGAATCTGATTGGTTGCCTTGGGCACTAAGCCAGTTCTACTTTACACCATGTATATTTCTGACTACATATAATTTACAGGTTAGCGTCTTAAAGGGGTTCTCTAATAGGGAATATTCATATCATAGGCCACCTCTGTTAGACAGATCAGAGAGTTGCTGCTAACAGCATCTTTCGGCCTAGGGCACATGACGACATCAATGTCAGCCAAAGCTGCCCCTGGCATTAACATCTAGCTGTGATAAGCTTAATTCAACCTGAAAATAGGTTGTTGTGAGGAGACATCCCTCTCAATATGGGCCTTTTTTATGAAAACTTGCACTGTTGTCCATAGCAACCAATCACAGTGCGGCTTTCATTTCTTGAATTGGTTGGAAAACATGAAAGCTGGACTCTGATTGGTTCATCTGTTGCTAGGTAGAATAAAGGTAGATAATCTTTTAAACAGTTTTAATAAATGAGGCATGCATCCAAAGGCGCTCCTGTCTGTATCCACACTAGTTCTAGCCCTAAATTAACTCAATGGGGCAGATTTATGTAAAAGGAAAACTGGCTATTTCACCATAGCAGAATATGAATTGAAAGCTATGCTATGATTGGTTGCTATAGGCAACAAAGCTAGTTTTTCTTTTTAGGCAGGTTCAAAACACCCCTCCCGCCTTTCTTCTTAGGTCATGTTCAGATGCGGCAGCTCTGTTGCATTTTTGGCATTAAATCCACAGTACAATAAGAGGCAAAACCCATGCACTGCTGCAAATTTTCACCCCAAAGCATGTCTTTTAGGCCCCATTCACACGACCGTATTTTTGCTCCGCATCCAATTCACATTTTTTGTGGGCCTATTCATTTGAATGGTGACGCAAAAAATGTGAACTGCGTCCTCTCCGCATCTGTATGTCCGTTCCGCGGTCCCACAAAAAAGACAGAACATGTCCTATTCTTGTCCTTGCTGTGGACAAGAATAGACATAGTTACAATGGGTCAGCAAAAGAAAATGGATGCAACATGGACACCATCCGTATTTTTTCCCAATCTGCGTTTTGCGGACTGTGAAATACATACAGTCGTGTGAATGCACACTAATATCGAGGATGTGCCACAAATTTGACCTCTGCGACAAATCCACTGCAAAATACACATCTGATGTGGATCTGAATCATAGACTCCTGATGACACCTGAACTCTTTCAGAGCAGCGGTCTTCGACCTGCAGCTCTCCAGCTGTTGTGAAACTACAACTCCCAGCATGGTGTGACAGCCTGCGGCAGTCAGGGCATACTGGGAGCTGTAGATTCCCAACTGGTGCAAAGGAAAACTGGCTTAGTTGCCCTAGCAACCAATCAGATTCCACCTTTCATTTTTCAGAGCTCCTTGAGTAAATAAAAGGCGGCATCTGATTGGATGCTATGGGCAACTAAGCCAGTTTCCCTTTAAACCACTTTGATATATCCTCCCCTTGGTCTCCGAGCCCTGTGAGGGGCTTTATCTCACCCCCTGCCGAGTTATGCGCTTTGTATGACCTGCCCATTAAACTTCTGGCCTGACAATCAACCATAACCATTATAGCACTACACCCTATAGAAAACTATATGAGGCCTAGTTCACATGAAAGTTTTTTTTGCGAGTGTACGGGCCGTTTTTTTTGTGTTCCGTATACGGTCCGTATACGGAACCATTCATTTCAATGCTTCCGCATTAAAAACAGAATGTGTTCCGTATGCATTCCGTTTCCATATTTCCGTTTTTCCGTTCCGTTGAAAGATAGAACATGTCCTATTATTGCTCGCAAATCACGTTCTGTGGCTCCATTCAAGTCAATGGGTCCGCAAAAAAAAACAGAATACATACGGAAATGCATCCGTATGTCTTCCGTATCCGTTCCGTTTTTGCTGAACCATCTATTGAAAATGTTATGCCCAGCCCAATTTTTTATATGTAATTACTGTATACTGTACATGGCATACGGAAAAACAGAACAGAAAAACGGAAAGGAAACGGAAACACAACGGAACTCAAAAACGGAACAACGGATCTGTGAAAAAAGGACCGCAAAAGACTATAAAAGCCATACGTTCGTGTAAACTAAGCCTAAGACTGCGCATGTTAGAAATGAGACAGCTTCGAGATAGCTTGAAATATCCATAAATTTAATTTTCATGGAAAGCAATTAAAGGTGTTTTCCAGGGGAAAAATATATAGAAAATGTCTCAGTGGTATTAAAATAACAAAAAAAAAAACTCTTAACTCAAAGATTTCCCGCCTCTCCTGAGGATACCCGTTCCCTGCTGTCCTGACACAGGGACGTGTGACCACTGGCTGCAGTGACTTTTGTGACCGCTGCAGTGCCCCACTGTTGAGATATCATCGCTGCTGCAGGAAGTAGAGAATGTCAGGGGGTGGACATCCTCGGAAGAGGAGCGGCAGGGGTTCTTCGAGGTGCGTATACTTTTCTTTTTTTTGCGGGAGAAATCCTGTGTGTTTAAAAATGCATGGACGTGGTCCTACCTTCCCTCCTGCAGGACCATGCATGAAGAAGAGAACTAACATCTGCTGACGAACGTGACCTCTGTAATGGATCCTTCAGGAGCTGGCGCGGGCTCGGGATGTTTCATGCCTTAAAATAATTTCCCTCGTTTTGGAAATGTTGCGGAAAATCATGACTTTTCAGATTCATTAAGAAAGCAAGTGAGCAGTATGGGAAGCACAGCTTTTATCGCCCCCACTAAGTTGGAAAGGAGAAAACTCATTAATATTTTTTTTTAAAACACTCTGCTCATGAAAGGGGTCATATAGCAAGCGCTAAATAATGACTCGCTGCATCAGATGTATCTAAAGATGGATTGTAGCTGCAAAATAATGGTGGCTATCTGATAAAATTCGAGATTATACTGGTAATTCACTGCCCAATTAACCATTTTCCTACCATCGTACTACTATACACACTGTATGTCGATGGTAGAACCTTTATAAATCGGGCTCGCTTTTATACAGCAGACAACCAATGTCTACAATCAGCAATAATACCGATCACAGACATTTAACACCCTGAGATTCCATGGTCAGTTGTGACCACAGCATCTAAGGTAGCTTTCCTTGGGAGCAGTGCCCTCCTGGGGTCTGAACGGCCTCCCTACGAGGTGATTTGGGAAGCTGTTCCTTCTCTGTGATAGGGTTGGTCCCGCCGAAGAATCCCAGGCTGCAACAAAAGTAGTTACTTTGGAGGCCTACAGGTGTCAGGACTCCATAGGAATGCACAGAATCTCCTATAGACTGCAATGGTAAATCACTGCAGTCTGTGGGACAAGCAAACTAACAATTACTCATTAAAGTCACCTAGGGTGACTGAAAAAGTAAAAAAGAAAAAAGTTTTAAAAAATATAAAAAAATAAAAAATAATAAAAAATAAATATCATAGGCATTACTTTGTCCCAAATACCCCTACTAATAAAATATAAATGAATTTATCCCATACGGTGAATGCCATAACTGGAAAGAAAAAATCAAAATGACCGATTTGCCATTTTTTGTGGCTTCACCTCCAAAAAAAATTTACCGTAATAAAAAAAATATCAAACAGTCACACATACTCCAAAATGGTATAACTGAAAACCACAAATCGCACCGCTAAAAATGAGCTCTCATACAACTCCGTAGACATAACTATAAAAAGTTATAGAGGACAGAACATGGCGATGAAAAGAAAAATAATTTGGGACAGTAAAAATATCTCAGTGAATGATGATCTAATGGGGAAGAGGAATAGAGGGATGCTAGGATACCATCCGGCATACCAACCCATCTATCCTGCTGAATTTAGAGGTACAGTATAGCAGCCTACAATATGTATACCTAAAGGCAATGCACATGGATATATGGATGATGAAAACTCTGTTCTTTAAGGGAATTTTCCAGTGTAGAAAGGCCATCTCCATATGCCCTCCTGGGTTTATAGAGGGAAGTCTCATGCTGAGGGCTCTCATCTTTTAATCAGACCAGGGAGCAGCTACGCTGAGCACCTCTTATTCTGGAGGACCTGGTGTGTCTGTGCATTACATGGGAAACCCATTAGTTTCGATGAGAACTGTGTAAGGCCTCATTTCCCCTGTGGTGGCACTGCAAGGAAACGTAACCCTTGCTGCAAGGTGCCTCCACAGAGAACAGTTGATTATTATGGTCCCAGCATTGGGACACCCTATGCTCAGTTAATCAGGGGAACTTTCCAACACATCGGGGGACCTTTCCAAGGTTTTTTGTTCAAAATGGACAACCCCTTTAAATACCTCCACAGCATTGTATATTTCTAAAGAATCACATTGGCATACCAGTAAACTCCACAGACTAATTACTTCACCTAGCCATGCCTGTAGGCGGAGCAAGAGCAAAGGATGGGGAGTAAAAAAATGGCCGCACAGCCCGACATACTGCACCATTATATCAGTAGGCTCTTGAGACCATTAAAGGGGTTGTCCTGGGTTAGAAAAAGATTAAAAAAAGATGGATAACCTCTTTAAGTTGAGATCTCCAGCACCTAGACTGTTGAATAAGACAACCATATGTGCACCAGGATGTACTGCCGGATGGGTTTTAGTAGCCATAAGTCCTACATGATGTCCTATCATCCCTGGATCAGAGGGAAAAACTGCATATTCTACCTCAAAATGCATCATTGATACAAAACATCAGAACATGATGATGCTGTGTTCACTTTTCCTTTTTTGCATACAGTGGGCACATCCCTTGACATATACAGTACAGACCAAAAGTTTGGACACACCTTCTCATTCAAAGAGTTTTCCTTATTTTCAGTACTATGAAGGCATCAAAACTATGAATTAACACATGTGGAATTATATACATAACAAACAAGTGTGAAACAACTGAAAATATGTCATATTCTAGGTTCTTCAAAGTAGCCACCTTTTGCTTTGATTACTGCTTCGCACACTCTTGGCATTCTCTTGATGAGCTTCAAGAGGTAGACCCCTGAAATGGTCTTCCAACAGTCTTGAAGGGGTTCCCAGAGATGCTTAGCACTTGTTGGCCCTTTTGCTTTAACTCTGCGGTCCAGCTCACCCCAAACCATCTCGATTAGGTTCAGGTCCGGTGACTGTGGAGGCCAGGTCATCTGGCGCAGCACCCCATCACTCTCCTTCATGGTCAAATAGCCCTTACTTTCAAAGTTTTCCCAATTTTTCGGCTGACTGACTGACCTTCATTTCTTAAAGTAATGATGGCCACTCGTTTTTCTTTACTTAGCTGCTTTTTTCTTGCCATAATACAAATTCCAACAGTCTATTCAGTAGGACTATTAGCTGTGTATCCACCTGACTTCTCCTCAATGCCACTGATGGTCCCAACCCCATTTATAAGGCAAGAAATCCCACTTATTAAACCTGACAGGGCACACCTGTGAAGTGAAAACCATTTCAGAGGACTACCTCTTGAAGCTCATCAAGAGAGTGCCAAGAGTGTGCAAAGCAGTAATCAAAGCAAAAGGTGGCTACTTTGAAGAACCTAGAATATGACATATTTTCTGTTGTTTCACACTTGTTTGTTATGTATATAATTCCACATGTGTTAATTCATAGTTTTGATGCCTTCAGTGTGAATCTACAATTTTCATAGTCATGAAAATAAAGAAAACTCTTTGAATGAGAAGGTGTGTCCAAACTTTTGGTCTGTACTGTATATGCAAAACATTGGCGACGGTGTGTTCGCCCTTCGCAATACGCCGACGTTTTCCAGTGTATACTTCAAATGTATAAATTTATTTTTATTTTTATACATTTGTCTCCATTCTTCACTTAAAAAAATGAATACATCCTGGCACCAGTTTTGAGTGACATGGCATGAGGAGCTACGACTTTGTGACATCATCATGTTTATTTCCTATATACAGTCACAAAAATATACATATTTGACATATGCAAATGTCAACCTTTGCATTTGATACATTGTCCTTTCATCTCCCATTGACTTCAATTGGAAGAAAAGCATATACCGTAGGTCTACTGTAGGTGTTTGCAAAGTACTGAAAGGCGTTGTAGACTGTGTATGAAGACGTAAGCACACCACAGCAGATGCAAAAAGTCGACAACTCAATATAAGTACAAAAACATACATGTAAGATAACCAATATATGAACTGAGATTAATATGTATTACCATTG
Source organism: Bufo bufo (assembly GCF_905171765.1). Taxonomy (NCBI): domain Eukaryota; kingdom Metazoa; phylum Chordata; class Amphibia; order Anura; family Bufonidae; genus Bufo; species Bufo bufo. The sequence goes on along the minus strand of NC_053393.1, from coordinate 49,799,941 downwards.
ATTAGAACAGTGGTCCCCAATGTGTTCTTCTCCACCTTTGTAAAACTACAAACTCCTAGCATCTCCCTACCGCCACTGGATTAGCAAGGTACACACAAGTAACATGTAATATGTTATAATATTGTATTTCCTCCTACCTGGTCCATCCCAGCCATCAGCGACTGTCCCGGTTTGTAAAGTTTTGTCTGACAGAGCCTCACCATCCAACTCTGCTGCTTCATGACTGCCCTCTTCATCTGCTAAAAATCAAATACACGAGGGCAAGATTTAATACAAGTGAAGAGTCACATATCATATTCAATGCATTCGGAAAGTCACTTTTTGTTATGCTGAGGCCTTGTTCTAAAATAATAAAAAAAATATAGTTTTCCCATCAATCTGCACTCAATATCTTATAATGAGAAAATTGAGAACAGAATGTTAGAAATCTTGGCAATTTTATTGAAATAGACAAGCTTAAATCTTGCATTGACATAAGTATTCAGACCCTTTACTCAGAACTTAGTTGAAGACCCTTTGACAGCAATTACACCATCCAGTCTTCTTGGATATGATGCCACAAGATTTGCACACCTGGATTGGGCCATTCTTCTCTGCAGATCCTCTCAAGCTCTGTGGGTTTCATGGGGACTGTCGTTGGACAGCCATTTTCAGGACTCTCCAGAGATGTTTCATTGGGTTCAAGTCAGGCCTCTGACTAGGCCACTCAAGAACATTCACAAAGTTGTCCCTAAGCCACTCCTGTATGGACCTGGCTGTGTGCTTAGTGTCATTGCCTTGTTGAAAGGTGAACCTTTGGCCCAGTCTGAGGTCCATAGCTTTCTGGATCAGGTTTCCCTTAAGAATACCTCTGTACTTTGCTCCATTCAGCTTTCCCTCAACCCTGACCAGTCTCTGCTTTTTATCCAAAAATGACGCTTAGAATTAAGGCCAAAAAGTTACATCTTGCTTTCATTAGACTAAAGAATCTTGTTTCTCACCGTCTGCAGTGATGGATGACCTTCTGGAAGTTTCCCCCATCTGCACACAGTATCTCTGGAGCTCAGCCAAAGTGACAATTGGATTCTTGGTCACCTCTCTTACCCAGGCCCTTCTCCCCCAACTAATTTGTTTGGTGGGGCGGCCACCTCTAGGAGGAGTCCTGGTTGTTCCAAATGACTTTGGAACATTTAAGAATTATGGAGGTCACTGTGCTCTTGGAAACTTTTAGTGCAATAGAAATTTTTTGTACCCTTCTCCAGATCTGTGTCTACACACATCCTATATCTGAGCTCTACAGGCAGTTCTTTCATCCTCATGGCTTGGTTTTTGCTCTGATATACAATGTCAGCTGTGAGATCTTATGTAGACAGGGCTGTGTCTTTCCAAATGACGTCCAGTAAACTGAATTTACCACATCTAAAAGATGATCAGGATAAATGGGAGGCCCACAGTGGTAAATTTCAAGTCTGCTAATAAAGGGTTTGAATATTTATGTCCATGAAAGATTTTAGTTTTTCCTTTTTAATAAATCTGAAAAAAAAAATTCTAAAATTATTTTTTCACTTTCTCATTATTGTGTATTGAGTGCAGAATGATGTGGGGATTATTATTATTATTTTTTTTAGCATCAGGCTGCAACATAACAAAACGTGAAAAAAGTCAAAGGGTCTGAAGACTTCCCAAATGCATTGTATATCTGTGTACACAGACATGTAGATATGCACATACTTTATATACATACTATATATAAAGACATGAAATGTTTCAAAGTGCAACACTTGAAATCCAATATACAGTATAATAATATGAGATATCCACCAGCCGTTCTGCTTCTAAATGGAAGGAGTATAATAACCACGCGTTTCGATCTGATTTGTTCTGGACACGTTAATCCTTTGTTTAAAAGTCTAGCAAACATTTCTTCTTTTGTGTACACACTCCTCCAATCCTCTTGTGATCTTATTTTTATTATGTGCGTTCTTCTCTTATATTACTTAATTTCCTTCAAGAAGCATTAAACAAATGGATTCAGAATCCAAGCCTGGATATTATTCTACTGGGTGGAGAAGATGAAGGCAGGGAAAGTAAATGTACCGGTGTGAGAGGGACACTTCATTCAGGTACTGAGACATAACGGAGCTTTAGGGAGGGGGTTAACCATTTTCTTTGGCCTATAAAACCACAGGTCCGTGCTGGCATCTTGTCGCTGGCAGAAATGAAAACGAGTCGAGCGCGAATTTGTTCAGTGGATGAAAACTTTGGGATAAGCAATTAAGTTGCCCATACATCTCTATTAATTAAATTGCTGGCAGGGCCACTCCGAACTCATTACAATTTATAATAGAACAGATCTGAACAAAGGAGGACAGAAGCTGCCATAATGGTGTACAAAGGATGTTTCTCAACCTGTCCAAAAAGCCAAGTGCATGGACCATAAATGGTGGCCAGTGAAGCACCTATGGATTCTTATTTTGGACCTGTAGACACTGTGTGTGCTACTATATAATGAGACACTCCTTTCCTAGAAGAACCCACTGGAACATCTCACAACATCTCACAACTTAAAAAAAAACAAAAAACGGAGGCACGTAGATGTACTGTATGGCCTTGTTGAATTCCATGGGTACCATATTATGGATCTCTAATATTTTTACTACAATACTAAATGTATGAAGATGCAGGAAACAACAATTTGTCTACAACTTGGTATAAAAAAAAAAATCCCCAAAAATATACAATAGTCAAAATTTTAAAGGGGTCTCCATTACTTAGATGTTAATGGCCTATCCTCCGGATAGGTCATCAGTATCAGATTGGCGGGTCATGATGATCAGCTGTTTTGGTCAGCCAACAGCTCCAGAAACTACACAGTGTTTGGAGTTGGAAGCAGAAGACCCCGTCCACTGTGTAGTGACCATGCTGGGGTACTGCTGCTCAGCTTTTATTTAGGTAAATGGGAGCTGAGGAGCAGTATACTCTACACGAGCTAGAATCTATACATTGGACGGAGCCTTCTCTGCACTGGATAGTTCTGGCACCAGCAGATGCGCAAAACAGCTGATCCCATATTGATGATTTATCCTGAGGCTAGGTCATCAATATCTAAGTTTAGGGAAACCTCTTAAGGCTTAGTTCACACAGTGGATTTTGCAAATGTTTTTCAATCTGAATGCTACAAATCCGCTCCCGATTTAGCCTCATTGAATTCAGATAAACCATGAGTAGACACCCACCAAGGTTTCCAGTGGCGTCCGTCTGGACACTACGCCAAGATAGGACATGTGCTTCCTTGGTGTGGTCATGGCTATAAACCATGGCCGCATGAAGTGCAGCGTGCCCTCCAATTGACAACAGAGGGAGACAGATTCAGTGCTGCTGGTGACATTTTATTTGGTGCAGCATCAGCGCCAAAGTTTGCCAGCAAAAAACTCAGTGTGAATGAAGCCATAATTTCTGAGTACCCTAGCCACAAGCTGGTCTAAGGAAAACTGCCAACATGTCCACAAAGTGATACCAAATTCATTATGTCACGTACCACATTACGGTATGTCACATTTTGATAGATTTGAAACAATCTCCGCCACTTTTGGTGCATCTGTCAGTGGCGTGGTTTAGGCCGGGTTCACATGGTCGTTTTGTTTTCTGTTCTTCTGATCCGTCAGAATGACAGGAAAAAACATCAACACATTTTGCATCCGTTTTAGCCATTTCCATCTGAGATCCGTTATTTTAGACGGAAAAAAGTCCTACACAAAGTATTTTATTTACGTCTAAAGTAACGGATCTCAGATGGAAATGGCTAAAATGGATGCCATTTGCGTTGCGTTGCCGTTGGTGTCCCGTTCCCGTATTGTGGACCGCATTTGCGGATCCGCATTGCACAGGCTCCGTTCCGTTGTCATTCCGCATCACGGATGCGGACACATTCAGTTCAATGGGTCCGCAAATCCGGAGATGCGGAACGGAAGCACGGAACGGAACACTACGGAAGCACTACGGAGTGCTTTCTGGGGTTCCGTTCCGTGCCTCTGCACCGCAAAAAGATAGAACAGGCTCTATCTTTTTGTGGAACGGCGGGATCGCGGACCCATTCAAGTCAATGGGTCTGCGATCCCCATGCGCCTGCCCCGCGGAAGGTGCCTGTGCATTGTGGACCGTAATTTGAGGTTCACAGCACGGGCACGAGAAACCAACAGTTGTGTGAACGAGCCCTAACTGAACATAATGGATACAGGATCCGCTTAGTTTTTTTTGTTTTCTGTTATTCTGTTTAGCGTGCTATTATATATTACTGCACATATAAGATGTATACTGGTATAAACTGTGTCTTCCTGTTAACTGACTACAGCTGTGCAAAGCGCATTGAATTAACATCTCAGTATCGAGGGGGTTGTACTGGACCTGGAAAATAACAAACCTAGGCAGAAAAGATAATGTGGAGCCTGCAGGTGGGGTCTGCAAGCCGTTAACAGGGGGGTGTTCAATCAGCTCTAATCAGCGATCTATCAGTGTCCTCATTCTAGTCATATCCTGCGAAACAAGGAGTCAAAGATTCAGGTCAATAAGCTTATAGGCGATTTGCACAAACGTCTCCTACAGCAAGGTAAAATCCAAAGTCAAATTGGCTTTTCTTCCAAGTGCATTCATTTGTTTGTTTAGACTAAACTTGCAATAAAGTAGAATTAACATAAGGAGGAAGGAAGAAGATGGCCGGCGATGAAGATGTGAGGACGGGTTCCCGGGAATTATTCACTGATCCGTTTAAAAGGGTTGTCTCACTTCAGACATCGGGGGCATATCGCTAGTAGCTCTGGAATTGGGAATATTTTACTCATCTATAGACTTGAACACGTCTTGCTGTTTGGACTGCGATAGATGTCGGTCCCACCTCTTGGACCCGCACCTATCTTCCGAACAGAGCCCACAAAGTGAGAGCAGGTGCACTGCGGCCCTCCCTTTCATTCCTATGGAAGCACCGAAAATAGCTGACCGCACTCGTTCCACTAAAATGAATGAGAAGCGCACCACGCAAGCGCGGCCACCGCTCCATTCACTTCTACGGGGCTGATGGAAATAGGCGAGCCAGTGCTCACCTATTTTCGGCGCTTCCATAGGAATGAATGAAGGGTGGCCGAGCATGCACGGTGCACCCTCCTTCACTTTGCAGGCTACGTGTTAGTGCGGGCCCAGAGGTGGGACCTGAACCTATCAGACATTGGGGGTATATACTAGCGATATGCCCCCAAATGTCTGAGGTGAGACAACTCCTTTAAGGCTAGGTTCACACTAAGTATTTTGGGTGCAGCTTTTGGAAGATTCCCCACCAAAAATACAGGACAAAACTGCATGCAGAACTTCCCCATTGATTCCAATAGGGAATCCAGATATTAAACCATACAGCTCTATTTTTCCACTTGTGGTTTTAAAAACTGTCCCGCGAAAAAAAAATAAGTATCCTGTCCTTTTTTGAGTAAAATGCATGCCAAAAAACTGATATTGCTCTCTCTCCAACTGCTGCACCCCCCCCCCCCCCACACACACTTTGATTGACAGGGCCAGACGTGATTATTTACACTGCCTGACCCTGTTAATCAAAGTGCAGAGGGTGCAGCAGAGGGGGTGAGTCTCTGGGAGTAACGACAACGCCCCCGTTGCTCCTAGAGGCTCATTTGCATATAATAAAACATTAGTTTTCACAGCAATGCGGACACATATGAACATGGGACCAACACAGATGCCTTCAGCTGCCAAGCGCACATGTAACAGGTCAGCCAGTGTCATAGGTACAAAACTGCTGACAGATGCCCTTAAACTTTTTTGGAATGAGCTTTTTGTATTTTTACCTATGTGCAGAGGCGTAACTACCATAGCAGTAAACCATGCGACTGCTATAGGGCACATGGCAAGAGGGGGCCCAGTCTCAGTTGGGATTATCTCCTCTACTACTGGAGTTGAAAGCTTGGTCAGGACTCTACCCTCTAAAGCAGGGGTAGGCAACCCCCGGCACTCCAGCTGTTGTGAAACTACAACTCCCAGCATGCATACTTACTCTGCTCTTGTAAGAACTCACTTAGAAATGAATGGAGAATGCTGGGAATTGTAGTTTCACAACAGCTGGAGTACCGAAGGTTGTTGATCCCTGCTCTAAAGGAACAACTTTTAGCAAATGAAGAAGTGGAAAAATGGCCCAAGAGTAGTGTTGGGCGAGCATGCTTGGCCAAACACTTTTTTACTTGAGCCCGATGCTCAGCACATCGCGGTGTTCAGCCGAACACCCCGTGTGCTCGAGCGTGATGCTCGAGTCTCCTCCACACACGTGCGGGGAGGTACTGGCACTCACTGTAATGCCGTAGCCATGTTGGTTACTGGCATTACAGTGATTGGCTGGCCGGAACGCGTCATCGGGTGCTATATAGCACCCGATGACACGAGGTTCGGCTCAGTCTTAGTCAGGGAGAGCTGCAGCAGAACGACAGATAGTGTAGGGACAGGAATTGGTTTGTTTTTTAGGCAGGGTTTACTGGTGAAAGGTGTTAGAGACCCAAAAGTCCTTTTAAGGACTATTGTTTTATCTGGCTGCAATATATATTATTAGCGCAACCTGCGCTAAATTTTGTGCAATTGTTTGGCCACTGCTGACACAACCTCTGCTGCATCTGTTCTGTTACATTTGCGCTGTGAAATTCCGCGCAATTGTTTGGCCGCTGGTGACAGCGACATTACCTGCGCTACATCTCCTGTATAACATTTGCCCATCCTAAATATCAGTGACATTCACTCTCGACGTCACACTAGTTTGACCAGGTGATCGGTTGGATTGCAGCAGATAATGCTTCCAGTCAGTTAAGCACCACCCTGTCTTCCACAAAGTCCTGTCTCAGTAGCCAAGAGTCTGGTCAACAGAATCCTCACCCTGATCCTCCTTCCTCCCACCATGGAGAGTCTTGGCAAACAAGTGATCCCACACTCGGATCTTCCGAGGAGCTCTTTTCATCGCCATTCCTTGATTTGGCCCTCTCGCCAAGCCCGCTTGAAGAAAGACATGAGGAGATCTTGTGCACTGATTCCCAAACTCTTGAGCATCCACAGTCAGAAGATGATGGTGGGGAACGGCAATTAGTGTTGGCAACCCTTTCCCTTAGTGTATAGGCTTTATGAGTGTAGGAGTCCCACTACCTGAACAATTGTACCACAATGTGAATGAGGCCCTCCTTTATGTGATATACAGGTTGTATCGGAGTGCCTCTTCCTTGTAATTTTTGGCAGCACTTGCACTAACGCTAATTACAAGAAAATATACAGGAAAGAATGTTTCCTAACAATTTTTCCTCTAAAATCAATTTTATCTTCGGTTTTCTGCGTATTATTGTCAGTCTGTAAAACTGGCGTACTACTCGGACATCATCGTTCCCAGAAGCGATCTGGGAGTCCAAGATGCATCCAGACATCCTCCCCATGCTGTTCCCGAACCATTTCAGTGGGGTTTCCATCAATTTCTGACCTTTTCCTGTGAACCAGACACCCTCCCCTCTTCAGAGCAGGGGGTGCCCGGTTTAATGCTCTGGTTCTCCCATTGACTCTGTAGAGCACCCGAGCATCCCAAAGTGTTCTACTCGAGCACCCGAGAACTTTGGTGCTCGATCAACACTACCCAAGAGTCATTAAAAAGTATTTAGGCAGAAATATTTCTGTTCTATGTGGGGGGCCTGGTTTGATCTTTGCTATGGGACCCTTACTTCTCTATGTATGCCACTGCCTATGTTTATTTATGAATTTATATTTGATACGCTATTTTTAATAGGTAAATCTTGACTTATTTTTCATAGTTTCCTTTTTTATTGGAATGATTTTTAATTGGATCTCAATAAAGTATATATTTTCTTTTTCAGACATGTACATGCTTCTTTAGTAAGTTTTTCTCTTTATATCTTGCCGCCCTTTGATGCCAGCAAATTTATCAGATTGCCATGGCTTCCAAGTAGGCTCATTTAATCCAAGAGAGCATGAAGGGCGACCACTTGGGTTGAGATGGACGTAACTTTTCATAAATGCTTTACCTTTAGGGTCACAGTGCGCCTAAACATTAGACAAGTTGACAAGCGAAAGATGACGCTGAAGTTAAACATTTCATGAAATGCAGAACTGTGGTAGACCCGGAATAATTAGAGGAGATAACAAGGAAGATACTGTATAAATATACTTATCTACCGCCATAAACATGTCGCATTTTATCTCTCCAGTTAAAAATCACATATGACATTTATGATGTCGTTACCGCAAGAGATTTCTTAAAGGGAATTTGATAATGCTCTTTTACTATTTGTACTTGGCACAGGGCAATGTAGACATTGTTTGAAGATATTACTCGATTGCAGCATTTAAAGGGGTTGTCCCACAAAAAATATTCTACAGTTTTCAAACCAGCAGCTGCATCTGGATACTTTTGTAATTGCATGTAATTAAAAATTGTGTATAGCCACTGAGTTATTCAATAAAATGTATCTGTATAGCGCCACTTCATTTCTTATTTCTTTGACTGAGAAGGCCGCACATGCTCAGTTTTATCCTTCAACTGCCTCCTGAGCTGTGATAGGGAGAGCTGAGACACGCCCCTGAGCTGTGATAGGGAGAGCTGAGACACGCCCCTGAGCTGTGATAGGGAGAGCTGAGACACGCCTCCTGAGCTGTGATAGTGAGAGCTGAGACACGCCCCTGAGTTGCGGAAGAAAAGACACGTTCATTGAGCTGTCAACTTGATCTAAATCTAACAGAGCAATGAATGGGGAGATCTCTGGATCCATGTGAGGTACAGGGCTGGTTCTAGCTTTGTTAGAAAGAGATGGTCATGTACTGTATGATGTCTGATTTCCATTTTTTACATTACATTTTATTACAGAGGCCAAATCAAGATGACATATTTGCAATAGACAGAGTAGCTTAGTCACTTATACCTCTTAAGGAAATCACAAAAGTCCTCACATGTTTGCAACGCTTCCACCACCTACGTCCTACTCCAAGCAGTAAATTGTTCTAAGGTATGACACAGCTGGTAGGTAAGGTATGACACAGCCATAAGTTATGTCAAGGAGCATGCCACCATGTTTCTTCCTTTCTAAATAGGGTGCCAGGCCTGGCATCATCATCATGCATCAGTCTATATCAGGGTTTCTCAACTCTGGTCCTCGGGACCCACCTACCAGTCATGTTTTCAGGATTTCCTTAGTATTGAGCAGTGTCAATGCATCAGGACTTACCACAGGTATTCATTTTGTGGGATATTCTCAAATCTTGACCGTTAGGTGGGTTCCAACGACAGGAGTTAAGAAACCCTGAACTATATGATATATAAAGGGGCTGCAGAGAGGAGATAACCACGGAAGCCTGATGAGGAGTCAAGTCAACTTGATGTGGCTGTCCACCCGTTTTAGGAGCTGCCAATGAGGCAGCTCTATAAGAGAAAGGTAGGGTAAGTATCCAGTATTTGTGTGGAAAAAGCTCTATAAAGGTATTGATTGGGGATATTAATGATCTATCCTTAGGCTCCTGGAATCCCAACGATCAGCTTTTTGAAGGTTCGGCTCCACAGTGCCATACAGTTTGCAGTGGCTGCATGTGGTACTGCATGTAAATGGGACAGAGCTGCAGTATGATGTGACACCACACAAAGCCAATACAAATTGTACAGTACTATATGTAGTAAACAATGAAAAGACTACAGCACTCACCAGAGCTCTTCAAAAAGCTGACTGATGTGGGTGCCGAGAGTTGTCCCCCCTCCCCCACTCATCTGATATTGATTGTCTATCCTATGGACAACCCCCTTTCCAGAGAAGAAGCATGTGAGTCCTTCTTCCCCCGCCCACATACAGTGATTGGCAGCATCTCCAGTGTTTGTATGCTGTCACTGACCATGTGGGCGGGGTAAGCAGGACTCACAGACTTCTATATGACTATATGAATCCAGGGAGCTTATATTCAGCTTTTTGCATGAAATACTGAATCAAGTCATAGAAATCTATATATCCCAGATCTCAGCGTCTCCCCCTGTATCATTTGCTACGCCCAGACAGAAACCTGACAGAGCCCCTCTAATAACTTTCCTCTATGGAGAAACAGGGAAATCCCTAATAATGTAATTGATTCTGACTATTAATTGCCATTGACAGAATAATCCTCTAAGAAAGGACCAAGAATAAAGCCATACGGCAGCGAAGAGTTATCTGTTAATGTAGGTTTCCAAAATGGCAAAAGTAAAACAAAAGGTTACAGGTCCTTGTACGCTGCGGCTTGTGTCGTGAAAGGATATTAATTAATGTTGCTCTGAGATATAAATTCAATTAAACCATAGTAACAAATAAGCAATTAGCTCGAAATGTGGAGTTTAAGTTGAAAAGGGAATACAAATATTAATGATGATTAGGTTTTGGTCCATATTTACCCTTCAGGAGATACAAATATTCTACTGTGTGATGTCATTGGAGATGAAGGGATGGAGAGGGAAATGCAATATTGTATTCACTCCAATGAGACTAGAATGGCACAGTCATACTTCGTAGGTCTCTTTTACACAATCAGTATTTGGTCAGTATTTTGCATCAGTAATTGTATAGATTGGATAGATAGATAGATAGATAGATAGATAGGAGATAGATGATAGATAGATAGATAGATAGATAGATAGATAGATAGATAGATATGAGATAGATAGATAGATAGATAGATAGATAGATAGATAGATAGATAGATAGATATGAGATAGATAGATAGATATGAGATAGATAGATAGATAGATAGATAGATAGATAGATAGATAGATAGATAGATGATAGATAGATAGATAGATAGATAGATAGATAGATAGATAGATAGATTTTTCATCTTCTATATTTCGTTGGATTGGCTTTTATCCACACTGGGCCTGTGCACCCTTTTTTCTAATTTTCATTGTGACGGTGCTGCCATCCCCTTTTTTTTCTTTTTTTTTCTTCTTTAGATAGATAGATAGGAGATAGATAGATAGATAGATAGATAGATAGCAGGGGCTAAGCTAAAGGCTCAGGGGCCCTGGTGCAAGAGCTCAGCTTGGGCCCCTCTTCCCTCAGTGCTTTGTGGTCAGGGGTAGCCCATAGCCTTCGTGCTGCCGAGGCAAAAATTTAAAAGGCACCCCCCTCATGCCAAATTCTTTAAAAAAAAACGTTCCCTCCAGACAGAGGTGTAACTTGACCTGCATGTACTTTCTATAATACCAGTGTCTTCTTATGCGGCACAAGGGTCTTTGGGCCCCCTCAGGCTCCTGGGCCCGGTGGTGACTGCTTCCTCTGCGCCCGCTGTAGCTACACCCCAGATAGATAGATAGATTGATAGACCAAGGCAGGGATGGCAGCACCAAACAGAAACAAATAATAGACGAGGTGCAAGCCCTAGGGGACTAGACCATTGCCCAGTATACAAAAAATGCAAAAAGGCAGTACTCTCAGCAGGATAAAGTAAAAAAATACAAAGTTTATTTACTGTCCACATGGGTGAATAAAGTTTGAATTTTTTCACTTTATCCTGCTGAGAGTGCTGCCTTTTTGCAATTTTTAGACAGATAGATAATAGACAGAAATTAGAGAGTGATAAATAATAGATATATAGATAGATATAAAATAGATAAGACAGAGATAGATAGGGCTGTATTACACTGACCGATGAATGAGCGAACGCTTCGCTTCCGCCAATTGCTTTCTGGATCGGCCTGTGTAATACAGGCGATAGATGAGATAGATATGAGATAGATAGATAGATAGATAGGAGATAGATAGATAGATAGATAGATAATAGATAGATAGATAGATAGATAGAGAGATATGAGATAGATAGATAGATAGATAGATAGATAGATAGATAGATAGATAGATAAATAGATAATAGATAGATAGACAGACAGATAGATATGAGATAGATAGATAATAGATAGATAGATAGATAGATAGATAGATAGATATGAGATAGATAGATAGATAGATAGGAGACAGATAGATAGATAGATAGATAGATAGATAGATAATAGATAGATAGATAGATAGATAGAGAGATATGAGATAGATAGATAATAACTAAACATTACAGATGAATACAGTATATTGCTTGTACTTTGGCTGATACAATACCTTTGTTACAGAAATATTCCACATCTTCACAGGTCATATTCTCTGGCTCAAACTCTGCTGTGAAACTTTCTTCCAGTGGAAAATCTTCCTTTGTGATGATATCATTTTCCTCAGACACACAATCTTCCTCCTCATCCTCAATAGCATCTTCCAGGGGCCCTTCAAAATCAAACAAATTCAACGTTATGAATGGCCACAGGATACACGTGTTAGAAAGTTCACAACTTTAACTTTTTGTCTATTGATACAGGCAGTGATGGCTCCGGGGCTCAACGAGGGCACAATGACGCAAGAACACTTCATTACTAATGTGGTTCCTTACATACTGGAAGACAGAGAGGAACTGTGATCTGTCACCCTTAATAATAATGATTAATAAGTCTTAAAGGGAAGTCCTCAGATGGATGGCAATATGAATCCAAGATCATTCAAGATGCAAATGGTTCTGTCCGTAGTCTGTTACCTTGAAGACACAAAGGTCTGTGTAGGAGCTGTAGACCCAAAACAGTAGGAGATTTTTAATTAAGACTATTCGCAAATATGCTTGACTTTGCATTGTAAAGGCATCGGGACAATAAACCAAAAAATTGGTTGTGACAGTGGACCTTCCTTCTAAAATGTATGAACTTTGTCATCTCAAGCAATGATAGCCTATTTATACAAACAAGCTTCTTTAAATGTGCAAGTCATAAAATCAAATTGTGTTTTCAGTTCTATAATTACCTACTTAAAGACAGAATGCCTACTTGCTTAAAACATATTAAAGTATTATTTTACTTGAAGCCGTAGGAGATACTTCACGTATCCTCAACCACCATGATGCTATATCCTAAACCACTTTGATGTTATGACTGCAGCAGACATTTCATTTTGCATACCATAATGAGCTGTCACAGGCTAGTGCTCTATATTTTGTTCTATGATCATAGAAAGGAACAAACTGAAACATTACATGAAGGGAACGGAACTTCCTTCTTGCCTCATATTGTCACATTGTCCTAAGTCTCATTGGGCTCTAACATCTAAAAGTAGTCACAAACAATGGGCTGACCTCAGATATACTCGTTTTGGCCAAATGTTGATGTAGCCAACAACTTGACTGAGAACACTGAAGGTGAGCTATCTAATTCTATATGGGCAGTGGGTATGGAAATACCATGCCAACTAACCGGTTTCACTTTGGGCTAAACCTAAGGGTGTTGTTCTGCCTTTCCCATGGTTTTTACCATTCGCTGCAGGGAGCCACCAGGCCTCTTCCTCTTGGAATAGTCCCGATGTGATTGGCTCAGAGACACAAATGCAAAGCATTTAAGGGTCAGGCAATACTCATAGTCAGAAAACAGCCAGAGCTCAGGACAAGCAGCATTTGGGCAAATACGTGAAACAACTTTAAGGTCAGGGCAGGCATCAAAGGATCAATATGGTAAACAGGCAAGGTCAGGTCAGACAGTGGATGGTCACAGTCGCTAAACAGGCAGAGATCAGTAGGCGAGCAGATAAAATAATAACATACCTTCAGTGGTTACTAGCAAGCTAGAAAACCTAAAGCTTAGGCACCCTTCCATAGATGAAGGTGCCTAAAATATTAACAAGTGACTAGCCATTGGCTGGAGAAAACTACGGTGCACTGGCTCTCAAATAACCTAGGACCACATGCGCACGTGCCCTACAGACAGTCCAGGGGGCCTTCCCAGAGAAGCGGCCTGCAGAAGACACATGGAACTCTGGAGGTATGACCCATTGCTGATGGCCAGCGGAGGGTAAGCGGGCCATGGCCGCCGGCACAGAAAAAGCAGCAGGGTGAGTTACTGTGTGCCCATCCCTTACCAAGGAAGTGAGACAGGGACAGGCACACACCGCCATTTCAACAATAATCATGCCTACCCAGGTCATTTATCAACATGGACAGTACTGGATCAAGGTTGGAGAAGGTTGCAAAAACTGGTGAGATAAACCCCCCTCCAATAGCAATGTAATATGTGGATAATTTACTTGGTGACCATTATGTACCCAACCTAGCACTTCCTTTATTTGCTAGGATGAGGCAGAATCAATAATGGAGAAAAACATAGCATCATGATAAGAGAGGAGCAAATTGATTTCTATTAGACCCAAAAAAAAAAAAAAATTTTAGTTGCACATGAATCTGAATTTTTGGTGATTCAGTTGAGGTGAATTTTGGGAGGGGGGGAAGAAAGAGCTGAGAGACAGAGAAAGAAAGAAAGAAAAATAATAAGACATAAAGAAAAAAACTGAAAGACTGGAAAGAAAAAAATAGGAGTCCTCAAAGTGTCATACACAAATTTTCAGGCCAAATGGAGCACTTTCAATTCAGGTAGAATCATTTCGGATCTGAATCATTAAATTTGTCAACTGATTTGGCCAAATTGAACCAAAATCTAATTCTGAGCAATTTGCTTATCTTGCTTGCTTATGATGATGTGTACTACTTCTCATCTAGTGCAGTTTCCTTCTTGAATTTCATCTATGACTTCACATATGAAGAAGATCAGTTGATGGGTTACTAGAATTAGTGACAATTTCCCCAACCCAAACTTATTATAAACATTACAAATATTTTTCAGAAGATTATGAGTAAGGACACATCGTATCATATAAGAAACTTTTCCTCATTTTATCTGTTCAACCCATTCTTCAATGTCCTTAAACTCCACTTGGATGCTTCCATGGATACATTCAGCTGAAGAAAACCTATAGCTATGCTGTACAGTTCCTCACCACAGGACTTCACAAGCAAGGCTCACGAACATCCCACAGAGCTCTTTAATGAAGCTATGTCTGTTCTGTGGACATTGCAAGACCACATAAGCCTTATGTAATTGAGCTTAACAGTGAGAATAAAAGTCCTATTTCTCCAGCTTCTAAAAATCTATTTAAAATGAGTAAAGTTCCTCCTGCAGACACTCACTTTTTAACACGGGTTGCATCAGGGGATCTTGTAGGATGGAAACATTTTTATTAATTTTTCTCTTATCTACAGGAGGATGTTGCTTTTTTCATTTACATTCCTAGCCTCCAGGTAGCAGAGTAGAGAATCATAGACTAGAAAATTTTTGATTAATTTCTTTCCATGTGTTATGTTATTTCTTATATATAATTGATTTCTTTTGCTTGTAGCTGTACATCTATTTTATATCTGCACCTATTGCCTTTCTTCAATCAAGAAAGTTGAAGAAAATTACCTGAATTTTGTTAAGTTTATTAAAAAAGGGAGCGCTCTGAATATTTAAATTGTTAAGTTTATTAAAAAGAGCTCTGTGAATATTTAAATTGAGTTTTGAAATGCTAACGAAAGGAAGATATTACAGAATTTTAATAGTAGGTTCAATTTGACCCACCGACTTTTGCGGGAAGGGTCAAAAATTATTCAAATTGTTTCTTTACACTCAAAGAAGAAAACCTTTGATTTTTTTTTCTAAATGGAATAATATTCTTCTCTGCTGGGTCTTTTGACATGTTTCTGTATGACAGTATTAATTCTACTGGTGTATAAATTTTTCAAAGACCTTTCTGCTTTCATTTACGTGTACGCTCTTAACTTTTTTATCTTTGCTATTATGATAGAAGAAGCCTTTATTAAGACTTTTTAGCCTTCTTTTGAGCTGGCCAAAATATGCCTGACATTTTACAGGAAGAGCCACCTTGTTTTAAGAGTGAAAATAAAGACTAAGACATGGATACTTTTCTTTTTGAATCTTAAGTAAATAGTTTAATGCAGAGGCCGAATATAACCGACAGAGAAATGTGTAAAAATTTGGGCGGCCACAAAAATGAAAGGGGTCGTCCCACAAAAAACATTTATCACTCATCTATATTGTTGGTCGCAGTATGACCATCGTAACCCCTATGAGAAAGAGTTCCCTGAGTCCCTTATATGAATGATACATGACCCCCACTCTATTCCTTATCTGTGGGACTGCTGGATATAGTACTCAGCTATCTCTAGTAGTCCTATAGAAGTAAATAAAACAGTGGTCACTAATAGTCCATTCACACAAGATACCCGTGGACCACCATTCTCATGATTAATGCCCAAAATTTACATACAATCACATACAGGATCTGACTGACCCACAGAGTACCAGAGGGTCACCCTGTAAGTACAGGTTCACAGACACAATAACAGGATCATTAGGAGACAAACCTATTTAAAGCTGAATTTGGATCCAAATTTCTTCCATTGGTTCCAAAATTTCAAAAATGATATAACCACGTGGACAAATATAACAGTATAATTTTGGATCATATTAAAAGTGGAAGTGTATGTGTTTTGTATAAATGATAGCGGCCTTCAAAATAATTTCCTGGAGCATCCAGTTTTGCGATCTTCACTCTATCAAGTTTTGTCTGAATGCGCTCGATCAGAGTCCGAGGGAATTCTAGGAAATTCTATTTAGAGGGTTGGGAGGGTATGTGAGGGTTATTGAGGACTTGTATGCATCATATTGATTTCAGTAAATTTTGATTGCTCTTGAGGGAAGGCAGGGTCATATTTGAAATAGAGACCTCCCTTTCTAAGAAAGGGTGTGGGACAGCATGTGCTTGATTATGCTTTGACTTTGTGTAACTAAGCTCATAGGTGGTCATTATTGCAAATATGGCCTTGCTTCCTGTCAAGAGCAAGCAACATATTTCAGAAGGTAATTCAAGTTCCACATGGTATTACTCTGGTTGTGTCTAAAGACGACAGCGTGCAGTCCACAGTAGTTTGTATTCTGTAAATGTGATGCACACCCCGATCAGCCATAACTCGTCAGCGTACATATTCTACATTTACCATGCAGCAAGTGGGGCTGCGTGTGTTCACCTGGGCTGTACTGCATTCTCGGTATAAACCTGGGCCAAATGTATTACAAAGTTCCCATTGAAATCAGTGGGTTGCCTGTATACTCTATAGATATTTGAGGTTCACACACAGTGAAAGATTCTGTGTTTCGTTGACGCTCCACACTTTCAGTAAAATTCCCTAATAGGCTATATAAAGTAGGGCTTCCAAACCAGACAATCCAGCTGCATCTCATTACTGAGTACCTGAACTTATTTTGTCCTACTTTGAGATCTCAGTTTCTGGAAATCACACAACATTATAAGCAAAACTCTTCTGAGCTGCATGTACCATATAGTGTACCACTTTAAATTTTCTTTCCAATAATAAAAAATACCCTTTGGGCCTCATGTGAATACCCAATGGGCCTTATGTGAAATACCTATTGGGCATTATGGGAATATTTATTGGACCTCATGTAAATAGCCGATTGAGCCTCATGTGAATACCCATTGGGCCTCATGTGAAATACTCATTGAGCCTTGTGAAATACCCATTGGACCTTATGTGAAATGCCTATTGGGCCTCATGTGAAAGACCTAGTGAGGGGAATTTACTAAGCACTTTACCCTATTATTATATGTATACCATAATTTGTGACTTGGTAGGTTTCTCGCCACTTTTCTGAAGTGGGATGGGTGGGGCTCTGCACAGTCCACTGGTTTTACTATAACATACACCAGAATTAGGCGTAAGGTATAGCTGAAGTCTGTACCTGGCCCCTGGCTGGCATAGACTTCGGTTTCTGGTGCACAGTAGGACAGAGATGTGTAGGGAGATGAAGGGTGGTGTTTGGGTACGCCAGTCTTGATAAATCTCCCCCATTGGCTCTCATGTCCAAAATCTATTGGGCCTCATGTGAACTTCCAATTGGGTCTTACTGAACAAACTGGGTTTCATGTGAAATAGTCATTGGGCCTCATTTAAATTTCCCCATGGGCCTCATGTGAAATACCCATTGGGACTCAAATAAAATGCCCATGGAGCCTCATGTAAAATGTCCATTGGGCCTCATGTGTAAAACCAGTAGAGAAGTCATCCTACATCAATCAGACCACGGGTTGTCAGTGGTTAATATCGTTGCCTTTCACTGCTGGGATTCTGGGTTCAAATCCCACCAATTTGTTTGCATGAGCCTCCTTGATGATCCAATATCATACTGGTAGACTTATTTGGAATTTAGGTTGTGAGCCCCCGTGGGGACAGAGACCAATGTGATTGATGAAAGTTCCTGAACAGCACTGGTGATATATAAATGAATAAAATAGAAATCACTAATGAACATTTTCTCATTCAAAAATTTGAGGAATGATAGGTGGGTGTCCCTTCTGTAAACAGAGTGTGTGCCCCATAATTGTAACATTCACCCCCCTGACACTGCTGAAATAAAAGCTGCAGTGCACATCTTTATAACAAAGTCCCACCATTTATAAAGAACACGTCGGCCTCCTGCTTCAAGTATCCAACAGGGAATTTGCCTGTTGTGTTTTATTAAGTAGATACAACCCTTCTTTCAGCTACTGAATCAATACAGGAAACGACATTTATATGAGTCAGATTAAAGCCCTGACTTGAAATATTCCATTTACACACTGGAGATCGATTTTCTCTTCTGAACGCGTGCCCCCTGTAATTGCTAAGAGCATCATAAATTGCAAAAACAAGATCTATATTAAAACAGAAGGAAAAAAAAGGTAAGAGCCAAGAATCTCCGCAGCAGACTCGGCGAGGTCCATACAAAGAGCTGGTAGGATGAATGTCAATGTGGGGGCTGCTGAGTGTTTAGTAAGGTTCGCGTGTTCAAACGTCATGGTGGGTTTCTCCTTTCACATTGAGTAGTCGAGGCTTTATTTCCTAAGGATTACAGGGTACCCTGCCAACGGCTCTAATAAGATCACACACTCGTTGAGTCTCTCGTCTCAATTTTTGCAACACAGAATCACAGGGATTGAACTGGAAACCTGGAGGTCTCTTCTGCCAAGAAATGTACCACCGAGTTAAAAGATGAATTTTGTCATTATTGTAGCAGCTGATTCTTGAAATTCACACCAGTTTCCTTATTTGTTTGTATAACATCACAGATTACATCCGGGCTGTACATGGCACTGTATGATCCGACAACGGGCCCGCAGCTAAGTACACGATACCAGGAGCTGGGGTGGTAATCTGGGCAGATTAATGAGTTATGTTACACTGGAAGCACAATGAATGTATTCTATCCATATTTATCTATATCTATCTGTTTGTCTGTCTATTGGTCGGTCTGTCTGTCTTTCTATCTAGCCATCCATCCATCCATCTGTGTGTCTATCTATCTATCTATTTATCTATCTATCTGTCTATCTATCCATCCATCCATCTATCTATCTGTTTGTCTGTTCGCCCGTCCGTCTGTCTGTCTGTCCATCCATCCATCCATCCATCCATCTATCCATCTTTTCATCAATCTATCCATCTATCTGTCTGTCTGCCTGTTCGTCCGTCTGTCTATCCATCCATCCATCGATCTATTGACCTATCTCATATCTATCTATCTATCTATCTATCTATCTATCTATCCATCCATCTTTATATCTGTCTGTTCGCCAGTCTGTCCGTCCATCTGTCTATCCATCCATCCATCCATCCATCCATCTATCTTTACATCAATCTATCCATCTATCTGTCTGTCTGTCTGTTCGCCCGTCCGTCCGTCTTTCCATCCATCGATCTATTGACCTATCTCATATCTATCTATCTATCTATCTATCTATCTATCTATCTATCTATCTATCTATGTCATATCTATCTATCTCATATCTATCTATCTATCTATCTATCTATCTATCTTTGGTTTATATTTAATCAGAGGCGTGTTAAGATTGGCTTTTTTCAGCTATGTGCTTTTGTGATAATGGGCCAGAAACAAATGGTGGAGAACAAATTCTAAGGGCCTAGAACCATTACAATGCCGAAACTATGTTTATCAAAAGCGGTGCACCGTGTTCCACACTAGGATTCGGTGTCACAGCTTCACAGCTTCAATTAGTTTGCCGATTCCCATACTAGGGTATCGGGTTAGGCAGTGAAGGTGTCTCAGCTACGCAGGCTCCTGATGAAGTGCACTGATAAGGTGCACGGAAACGCGTAGAGCCGTTGTCCAGCTTATGCGGGTGGGCTGTTTGCTGAATGTATGTGGTACAGCAGAAGCCTTCACCTGTGTTATTAACACATCCACATTAGGATAGTGTTTGGAGTTACTGGTATAATACATTGCCGCTCCCTGCACTAACCCTGACTGCCCAGTGATACCATGGTCACTGGTCAGTGTTAGATGTGTGCTGTGGGTGGTATGCCCCAGATGGATGGTGTGTCCCATACTAACACTACTCCAGTGATTATACCACTCCTGTAGTAATCCACCAGCGTACACAACTATTGAGTGTCAGTACCCCTGCCCTCATAGTATTACAGTGATTCTGTGCGCGGTGGATCTATACTCTTTTAACATATTAGTCCATCTATCTGGTGGATACACCTCAGTGGGCCACCACTACACCACTCTAGTGAGGACCCCTGTTGATTCACGAAGGTGTAACCAATTGGCTAGACGGTGTTGTTTCTATATCCTATGATTCCTATAGGTATTTACCCCCATCCCCTTTAGCACTAATAAATTGTTATTATTTTGCTCCCTTTTAATGTCCCCTTTCTAATATTTGTTCTAGAAGCATTAGAAGCCTAAACATCTATATGCCATAGAATACTTGTGCTACCTGTCTATTCACACCATAGGCAAACAGCCAAATGATACAATTCCGTTTGGCTACAGCCACCAGTAGAGGAGCTTAGGAGCATAATGCATGCAATGTCTATTACATAGACTACAATAGTAACACAGTCGGCAGTAAACTCTGAAACTCCCTCTAGTGGTGGCTGCAAGCACTAGATTATCAAACATTTTAAGGCAGTGTAAAACTCAAAGGTAACATAAAACATGTTTTATATTTAATCAAAGGGGTGTTAAGAAAGGCTTTTGGGATTATGGGCCAGAAACAAATGGCGGACTCGAATTTCTAAAGGACCAAAAGTGCTTTAAGCCTTGAAGTATGTACAGCTGTACCATACAATACTTTATCTTTCTATCCACAGTACAGGCAAACAGTTAAATAATACAATTCTGTTTGGCTACAGCCACCACTAGAGGGAGCTCAGGAACATAGTGTATTTTATTTTTAAAACAATGACACCACAGTATGCAGTCTGCTCCATAACTCCCTCTAGTGGTGGCTGCAAGAACTAGATCAAACATTATAAGGCAGTGTAAAACTGAAAACTGGCTTCTGTCGTTATGAACCAGAAACAAAAGGAGGACAAGCAGTTCTAAAGGCCTAAAAGTAATTACATACACACATGTCATACATGGATACAGCATAGTAATATAGAGGTTATTACAATAACATAGGGAGAGCTTCTTCATAGTTTGATAATCTGTAGGACAATGTAGTGAAGGCAATTTTATTCAGAGAGTTTCATGCAGAGCAAATCTGACAGCACAGGCTCTACGCCATGGAGTCGCATAAAGCCTCCACCATTACTCTTCTCTTTTAACCCCTTAGTGACCACCAATATGCTAAGGGAACTTAGGCTGGGCCACCACCTGTTTATGGTGGCATCCCAACCTATGGTCAAGACCCACGCTCATGAGAGCTGGGCTCCTACTCTAATGACCCATAATGGCAGAAGCACTGATCCGGGCAGTTTAACCCCTTACTTGCTATGGTCCATAGCGCCTGTGACATCTAAGTAGTGACAGGCTCCCTTGTCTCCCATCGGCACCCTCGAATGGGATAGTGGGGTGCTGATGCCTGTGCACGGCAGGCTGGAACCTAATGAAGGCCCAAGCCATGCCTGGTGGATGTCAGTATAGCACTGACAGAATACTACATTGCATTGCATAGAGGCGATCAAAAGATCACCTATGCGATCACCAATCAAAGCTATCCGACAAGCGAGGTACTGTTTTGGAGAAAAAAATATATATAAAATTTCTCTCATTGCGGACAAAATTGTCACAATTGTAGAGGTCACTGCCTCTGACAAAAACATCCCACTCTTCTGCTGCTGGGAAGATCTGGATTATTTGATTGTATCCATAGCTTTTGGATGGGCCCAGATAGTGCTGATAATGCCTAAGTAGTGTATATGTACAGACAATAAATGAACACGTACAATATATATATATTCCAGACACATTTTGAATTTTTGAACTGGGTCAGTCACTACTAAAAGGGATCAACAGAAATAAACAAGAGAGATTTGAACAGATGGTAGCGCAGAGCCGGAAATGTTGTCATGCATGTAAAATGGGTAATTAAAGCCTAATTTATCTTAAGGTCTAGGGAATTCCGCTGCCTTTGGCCACTTTTACTTATTTAACATACACATCCTAGTGTATAGAATAAGTCTGTTATCGTAGTGATGAGATGTGCAGACTTACATACATCATTATATCATGTCATACCCATTAAAGAATTAACATGACTAACAGCAGATTAGCTATCCGACTGGACTGGAGAACTCGAGCATGCTCCTTACGTCTCCCACCCTCCTCTCCAGTTGGAGTATTCTGTCCCTGCTTGCATTACTACACAAGAGTAATGCGCACCTACACTGACATCGAAATGTCCACATGACGGCCCTAGTGTTAATCGCGAGTATTCTAATCTCAAATTTTTATTGCGAATATCGGCACTTCGAGAATTTGAGAAGATTTAGAATATAGAGCTATATATTCAGAATTGCAAATATTCTAGATTTTTTTTCATCAGTAACCTCCCTTCTTGATTGTGGGCCCACTTATACAGTTTTAGTTGTGCCCGAAGCGGCTGATCAGTAGGGGTGGCGGACTCCCACCGTTCTAAAATGAATGACCTCAATGGAGGATAGATCATCAATATCTGTAGCCCTGGGAACCTCTTGCAAAAGTTGCATTTTCACCAGTAACATCACAGAAATGCTCCGTCTTAGTTGCGCAACACTTCTAGATAACTTATAACTGTGAGATGAATTATGGCAGCCATGTGTTTAATTGTGGTGATGTGAGAATCTCTCATTTCTTATGATTAGCTGATGAAGGCTGTGCATATATTATATATCAGCCCCTATAAGCACACCGGCTTGTAATGTAATATATCACACCATCTGCATATAGTAGCTGCCATACATTGTGTATAAACCACTGGTGATCAGTTCCATCGTTGCAGCTCCTTATGTGTGCACTACACATTCACATTAACCCTTCTCAGTATCCATTCAGGGATGATGAAGAGTAGATATAATACTTATATGATTAGCAAAAATATTAAAATAGGGTGGAGACCATGGTTTTTGCTTTGGTCATATGGTAGAAGCGGGTAACAGCATACAACATCTAACCGCCCTAAGCTGGCGGTGAATCCGCCAAAGTTCTAAAGAGGCGCCGGCTTCTCCATAACTTTGGTGCATCCAGTGCCAGTTCTAAATGTAAGACAGCTTTTTAGCTGTCTTACATTTAGATCTATTTCTACAACCGAAACAGGCGTAGAAAATAGTAAATGAGACGAGCCTGCCGGCCCACCCACGCCCACAATTTTAGACCTGACGTGAGTAGGGCAAAGTCACAGATAGCGGCGCAATTGAACGATGCGCCACCATCTGCACCCGAAATACCTAATTTGGGCGTATTTCAGTATAATAAATGAAACCTATAATTGATAATTTCTGGTAAAAATCTTTTTGTGGGTACAGTAGGATGGCACTCAACATCTGGTCCAACACAGATAATTAGATAAAATCCACATTTATTCTAATACACAGGTTATATATATTATCAACTAAAATCCCAAACTTAAATTACCCAAATAATACAATATAGTTAGAAATATGAGTAAAATATAGTAAGAACCAAAAAACATATAATAAAAATATAAAAATCCCAATTCAAGCTTAGTATGATGCAGTTCAGTTAACTGTATATATACCACTTTGTTAGTTTTTGGTAATTCATCCGCACTACCACTCAAGTTCATGTATACATCACAAATTGGTAGATGATTAAATAGTTAATAGTTCATCCACAAAAGTAAGTAAATGGTAAGTAGTTGAGAAGTTAGTAATTCAGTTAGTAATTCATACAATTGGTGCTGTTAGGTGATTTGTCGTTTAGCTGGTGCCGGTGGCGTCCCACCAGCAATATTTCACGAATATTTAGTAGAATATTCGTCATATTTTCGCAAATTCGAGATTATTTTATTGAATGCGAAAAATCAGCAATGTAAAAATCGCGTAATGCGAATTCGAGACGCGAAATACAGGCGTGGGTACATTTTTCCTGGAAAATGAATATAATAGACAAAATAGCAGGGATTGAAAAAACAAAAACGCATGAAAAACGCACTTTTTTAAATTTTCGGACAGTATGCGACTCAACCATAGCGCAGCTGTGTCACAACCGTGGAACATCAGTGCCAAATAAAGATATCCTTTGGGGACAAGTCCTGCAGTCTTATTTTCTCCCATCTGTACCTTTATTCTTGATAACCAAGCAAATATATGTCAACAAGAAGTAGGAGACAGACAGACATGAGTACAACTGCAGGATCAGACTACACAGGGTTTGCTTGTAGTCTGTCGCCATATAAACACATAGCTCTGCACAGAAGCTGTATACATAAAACTGTTGATTATTGATCTGTTATTTGCCAAGTTGCTTAAAGGTGTTAGGTTCAGATAATTATAAAATAAGTAATCCTTGATCCCACGCCACTTCCGTACCTACTGCATGCTTCCCATGTTCCCCACCAGTTCTGCTTCCTGGTCCATCTCATCACACAGGAAATGACCACTCAGTCAATCAGTGCCCACAGAGGTGACCCGCTTGGTCAATTCCTCCGTGTAAAGAGGGACCAAAAAGCAGAGACCAGCAAGATGAGCATGACTTATGATATTATTTTAGACTTTTATCAGCCATGGTCAATCCTGTAGATGCTCTGGAATGATAAAAGCTGTTGAGCAAAGGTGGACATAATCTTTAAACACTACAATAAAAATCCAAAGTCAAGTGAGGAATAACATGTCCAACTACAGCTAAAGAGGCTACGTATATTGTAATATCACCATAGTGACCTCCAAAAAGAAGCATGCTGGAAAAGTAGTCATTCATGTTGACCAAGCAAATCCATCTAAGGCTACTTTCACACCTGCGTTCAGGTGTCCGCTCGTGAGCTCCGTTTGAAGGGGCTCACGAGCGGTCCTGAACGCAGCCGTCCAGCCCTGATGCATTCTCAATGGAGGCGGATCCACTGAGAATGCATCTGCCTGCCAGCGCTCAGCCTCCGCTCCGCTCAGTGAGCGGACACCTGAACGCTGCTTGCAGCCTGGCCGTGCGGAGGCGAACGGATCCATCCAGACTTATACTGGAAGTCAATGGGGACGGATCCGCTTGAAGATGACACCATATGGCTCAATCTTCAAGCGGATCCGTCCAGACTTATACTGGAAGTCAATGGGGACGGATCCGTTTGAAGATGACACAGTATGGCTCAATTTTCAAACGGATCCGTCCCCCATTGACTTTCAATGTAAAGTCAAAACGGATCCGTTTGCATTATCATGAACAAAAAAAAAAAAAAAAAAAAAATTTTTTTTTTTTTTTTTTTGTTCATGGTTATGCAAACGGATCCGTTCTGAACGGATGCAACCGTTTGCATTATAGGAGCGGATCCGTCTGTGCAGACACCAGACGGATCCGCTCCTAACGCAGGTGTGAAAGTAGCCCTAGGATGAATACAGATGTAGCAGGGTTAACACACATGCTTTATATGAGACATGTTATCTAAACTAAATGCAACTAAATGCGTGAAGAAATTGCTTTCCAATGGATTTTGTTTCAAGATAACGCGATGAGTTAAGAAATTTGAGTTAAGAGTGTGCGTGTTACCCCTGCTACATCTGTACATATATTCAATAATTGTTGGCCAAGGAATCTTTGGCTGACAATTAAATTGATCAGACAAACGTCTATGCATGTGTGTTGTGTGTATGTTAAGTTACGTCCACACATCACGGTCAAATCACTTTTTTTTTCTGCAATATGCACACAATTACAGAAAAATTTCATTTTGTCAAACTTTGCACACAGCATGTGAACTGACCCTAAGGCTAGGATTCCACATTCAGGTGTTTTGGTGCAGTTTTTGAAATCAAAGCCAGGAACAAGTCTTCTCATCCTTTACGAAATATGGAAAGAAACACATCCTTAAGTTGGGCTCACATGTTGTGGCCACGTTGCGATTTTTTGTTGCGGTTTTCCATATCCTCAGCAGTTTTTCCACAAATTCGGAAAACCAAAATGTATGAGCACAGCCGACTACCAAGGCTTTGTGAAGGCAGTAGCATAAACTAAGTTGAACCCATCAGTATCAGGTGACAATCTTAGGTGTGGGGGCCTCCGGAGACCAAGGGTTGGGTGTGTTAAATTTTAGTGGCTGATTGTTTTATTCTCAGGGAGAACACATGCATGATCAGCAGAGATGATCATACTTGGGGTGGGAGGGGTGGGTCAGAGGGATAGCTTTTGAAGGTATATGGGCCCCATACTGAATGGATCACCTGATCACTGTAACTCTGGTCTTCAACGTTGGCTCCAATGTCTTCATCTTCCATATGGAGGTTTGTTTTCCTCCTCCCCGGCATGGACATGGGAACCCTATCCTCTTCAGCCAACGGTTGGCTTCAACATTGATGTGTCTCTTGTGGTCACATCACTGCTGAAGCCAGCAGTTGTCTGAAGAGGATTAGGTGACCGTGATCATGCCTATGCCCAGGAGGAAGAGACCAAACCCCCATCTGGAAAATGGGGATATTGGACCCAGCGCTGAAGACCAGAGTGGCAGAGATCAGGTAATATGTAGACACAGGAGCTAGCGTTTGGGACAGGAGCAGCAGGGAGGAGGTAAGTATGATCCTTTCAGTAGAGGAGGAAGCCTGTCAGAACCTGTTAGACAATCTCTTTCTAACAAAGCTAGAACCAGCCCTGTACCTCACATGGGTACAGAAACCTCCCCATTCATTGCACTGATTTATTTGAAACTAGCATTTCCTTGCAAAGTGGTGTGTCCTGTTGAAGGATACAACTGAGCATGTGTGACCACCTCAGCAAGATGGATAGAGAGATCAGTAAAATAACGAGCAGCAGGTGGCGCTATACAGATACATTTTGTTGAATAGCTCAGTGACTACACAAATTTTTTTATTCTATACAATCACAAAAGTATTCAGACCCATGAATATTTTCCAAGGGACAACCTCTTTAAGAGGAGTGCTACGTCTGGCGCCACTTACCTCAGTGGAAACAATTGAATCAAAATGTCATCGTTAACATTATCAAGTTGCAATTTGTCACTTTAGACACCGATAGACGCTCGTTTTGCACACATATAGGCTTTAACCACCGAACAGCCTTCAGGTTTGATAACATCTGCTCTAGCTACAACAAATACCAAAAAATGAGTGTGAAGTCTGATGAATGTTTAAACAGAACATTTTTTTTATGGATCAGCTAAATCTTTTCTGCTTTTTAATTAAAAGTAAAGAAAATGGAACTTAATTATCCTGTAAAGATTAGCTTGTGGGCATCTTTCTGTAAATTACTTCTAATTGAAAGCAAATCGTCAAATGACATTCAAAGTACTGTCCTTTAAAACGCAGCTGTTCAATTGCTGATTTCGGTACATTACAGTACTTTCTTGTTGTAATGTGGCATACATGAATATTTAACTAGTTAGTTTTTTTTTCACAGCTTATTATATCTTAATCACATTCCATCCACACCCCACTTATCATAAATACTGCGGAGAAAAAAAAAAAAGTAAACAGCCCTCCCCCTTTAAAAAAAAAAAATCACTGCGACTCATTTCAAGCGCGCTATCTGCAAAGCCGTGCTTTCAAGTCAGCAATTTCAGAGGCTGTTTCTGGTTAAAATAATATCACATCTAGAAAAAAAGCTTAATAAACTGAATGGTAATTACTTTTATCTGCTTCCAAGTACCCCACCTTAACATGGTTACTTCATTATCAGGTTGTTTACAAAAATCCTACACATATTTTCGGCAGATCAAAAAGAGACGATATTTAGAATTCAAAAACGTTCTTTCTAGATCAACTTTTATTTTTCGTGTTTTGTCTTTTGCTTTTTTATCTGTAAGCCCTGTTTTTCTCCTTGCTTGCTGTGTATCGCATTTTAATACTAGAAGAAAGAAAAGAAACCTCTATATTTGGAGAGCAGTGACATCTTTGAATAAAAGACATTTATGTCAAGGCAATCTAATTTGTGTCCATAAACTCATAAAATGGGGGCACTATGCATAGCAATCTACAAGATTTTCCTATTAGGTCAAGCAAGAGGAGTTACGAGAACCCACTACAGCTCCAAAAGTAGAGTTCATAGGGTTAGATGCATATTTTACTTTTTCCTTAAAGGGAGTCTGTCACCACATTTGAGCATATAAGACTGATCAAATAGCGTTATATGTGCCACCCAGAACTTAAAAACGGTGCCTTTGTTGTATCTAATGGAGTTTTCTTTCAGCCAAAAATGACCGCCCTCCGTGTGCCTCTGCCCGCCCGTTTACTCTCCTCCTCTCTCCTTTTCCACTGCGGCTGCGCGGTCAAATTCATAGCGCAGTGGAAAAGGATAGAGGAGGAGAGTAAACGGGCGGGCAGAGGCACACGGAGGGTGGGGTTATGAGCCGTTGAGGAGGTGCTGCCTGGGGCTCGGATGATTGAGACGCCGCCCTGGGCACTTGAGAGGGCGCATTTACATAATCTTAAAAGTTCATTTTTGTCTGAAAGAAAACTCCATTAGATACAACAAAGGTACAGTTTTTAAGTTCTGGGTGGCACATATAAAGCTATTTGATCAGTCTAATATGCTCAAATGTGGTGACAGACTCCCTTTAACACTTACATAGCTAGCTGTGACAACCTAGCTAGCTGTGCAGAAGGACCTGCAATGATGTCATCAGCATGTGATCAGGGCAGCCATACAGAGTCAGTAGTTTTACAGCTGAAGGAATTGGGATGATGTCATCGTCATGTGACCAGGGCAGAGCGATGGAGCTCAGCCATTGAGAGGAAAATGTAGTGAGACTACAAGGGGAGGAAGTTCTGTGTGTGCCTGGAGGATAGCCCATAGCATCCTAATACTGGGAGTTGTAGTTTTGTCCTACTGTAGCCACCTTCATGTAATGTTCATCTACAATAACAGTTAGTGCATGCTAGGAGTTGTAGTTATTTCAATTTATAATCTCCACTGATGCTGTATAATGTCTGGTAATGCTGGGGGTTGTAGTTATCTCTTCTTATACACTCTCCCTGTAATGTCAACTTGTGTTCCATAATAACAGCCTGGACATGCTGGGAGCTGTAGTTCTCTTCTCTTTTACCCCTCAATGTATTGCCCACTAATTTTCACCTGTTTTACACCGTAGGCAGTAGCTCCAGTGAGCTCTCTGGATCCAGCATTGCTAGAGGTTATCGGAGTACCCAGAGAGCTCCGGCAGGCCATACTCCACCAGAACAGCTTGCCGAAACTAGTGCCGATAGTGGGAAACAGGTCTAACCTGATCATGATGAGACTTGTAGTTCTCTTATCACTTTTATGATGTTCTGTTGCAGCATAGGTGTTTACTAGGCTTTGTTCACATCTGCGCTAGGGACTTTCGCTTTTCTGCTCCGTCATAGTAGCACAGCAATGAAAATCACGTGCTTTATCTGGCACATGAGGGCCCAATTCAGATTCTTGCTATGGGGCCCAATGATTTTTATGTACACCCCTGTATACCATGCCGGTTGTACACAAGGTGCCCATAATGAGTCAAGCAAAGGGACATTACGCGCAAGGACGTACACAGATCTCATAGGACCCCGTAGCAAAACATAGTATGGGCCCACTGCCCAGCGCAGTTTCCGAGTACACATATGCCAATCACTCCGGGGAAATGCAGACTGCAAAGCTCAACACCCAGATTTCTGATAAATTTACCCTTTTTTCCTTTATGCAGAAGTATTTTATTAAAACAAAAAGTCCTTTCTGGCCTCACTCACTTTATCCAAATTCTGTTAGTAAAGTGGAGTAGGTGCTTCATAAATATGGATCTCATGTTGCACCAGACAACTGTCAGAAATATATTGATAAATCTCCTACTTTGCTTCTGTTACAAAGCTGTCTGCCTGCAGCCACCACTAGGGGGAGCTCACTGCATATAAATTTATACAATTACTGTAATCATCTGAGCTCACTCTAGTGGTGCCTTCGTGAAAATGCAGCGTTTTTACAACGTGAAAAGAAAGAAAGTAGTTCAGCTCCAGGTCCTTCCTTCATTCTGGGCCCCATAGCTGTTGCATGGTCTGCCTCCATGGAAGGTACGCCACTGATTATGTGCACCCATTACAGCTATAAAACTAAAGTTCACAGGGCTATATATATTTCCTATATTTTACAGGTGATTTTGATGTTTATTACTTGTATACTTTATAACATAACGCCTTATGCACATGACCATTTCAATTTTTCAGTCCGCAAGCCACATTTTCTCAGTCTCAATTATAAAAAAATGGCTATTCTTATCTGCAAAATGGACAAGACTAGCACACATTCTGTAATTTGTGGGACGGACATATCGATGCGGACAGCACATGGAAGGCATCCGTGTGATGTCTGTTTTTTCTTCCAACCCCATAGAAATGAATCCGTGTGCAATCCAAAAAAAGCCAAAAAAGCAGATCAGATGTGAACCAAAAATACGGTTGTGTGCATGAGGCCTTTATCACAAAAAAGTCATAAGTATGATGCTCATAGTGGTTCAATCAAGGGGACATTACGTGCACCCACTACTGTCCCTAAAATAAAGGTTAGTGCCTATATCTAACTTCTTTTGCCCATATGAGTTTATTTCTGTTGCACCTTGAGAAGACCTTTCTCTGTCAGGCTACTTTCACACTAGCGTTTTTACTGGATCCGGCAGGGTTCATCAAAAACACTTCCATTACTGATAATACAACCATCTGCATCCGTTATGAACGGATCCGGTTGTATTATCTTTAACATAGTCAAGACGGATCCGTCATGAGCTCCATTGAAAGTCAATGGATGGGGACAAAACGGATCTCAATACCGGAAAATAATAACGCTAGTGTTAAAGTAGCCTTAGGCCTCATGCACACGACGGTTGTTTTGGTCCGCATCCGAGCCACAGTTTTGGCGGCTTGGATGAGGACCCATTCACTTCATCCGTCATTAACTCCATTGAAAGTCAATGGGGGATGCATCAGTTTTCTATTGTGTCAGAGTACAGGATGCATCCTAGGACTGTTTGCTCTCCGGTATGAGAACGAATTGCAATTTGGAGCATTCCGTTCTGTTCAGTTATATTTTTTCCCCATTGACAATGGATGGGGACAAAACGGAAGCCTTTTTTTTTCGTAATTGAGACTCTATAACGGATCTCAATACCGGAAAATAGAAACGCTAGTGTGAAAGTAGCCTTAGTTGCCAATAGCCATCAACAAATAATTATTGTCAAGAGTTCAGTGGGTTTCTGAGTCACAAAGACTTGATTGACAGGACACTCCTTTGGCTGCCTCACCGAAAATGGGCATTTAAAGACTGTACTGTAAAGTTTGTGAAGAAATAATAAATTCACATAAGGACTCACGCACAAGACTGTTTTCAGTAGCCTACTAAAGATCTGTACTTAACCAAGGAAGTATTCTGCCTTTGCTGAGTGCCTAAGGTGGCCATAAATATTACTTAAATGCTAGCCGAGTCCCGCTGATTTTGGCAGTACCTGGCATCCATCTAATGACTGATACACATGTAGACTCAGCCCAACTGAATAGATGTGTTCATAATATAGAGAGGGAATAAGCTGCAGACAGACAACTCTGGAGGTGGAGTATCTTCCTCTAGAACAAAAAGATTGGGCATGTTGAAATGTAACTTCCTGAACCTTCTTTCACTTGCCATTTTCCACTGAGAGAAAGTGAAGACGGGGTGTCTTCGCTGTCTCTCAGTGGAAAATGTTAAGTGAAAGAAGGTTCAGGCAGTTACATTTCAACATGTCCAATCCTTTTGTTCTAGAGGAAGATACTCCACCTCCAGAGTTGTCTGTCTGCAGCTTATTCCCTCTCTATATTATGAACACATCTATTCAGTTGAGCTGAGTCTACATGTGTATCAGTTGAGGTCCGTTTACATAGGACAATATTACACAAGATTGTCGGGAAGTAATCGTTCCTTCCCGACAATCTGCTGATCGCTGGTGGAGGAGACCTCTGCTATTACATGCAGTGATCTCCTCCAGAGATGGGGAGGAGCAATCACTAATGCCATAGTTCTTCCTCATAACGACTTGTTTTTTCAAGGCAGGAGATCGTGTTTACACGGCACGATCTGCTGCCGGTAAAAGATCATTTTTGTGTGCGTACCAACGATCGGATTAGCTGAAGAACGAGCGTCTCGCTCATTCAATGGGTAATCCGCGGTACTTTTACACTGCCCAATCATCGCTAATGAGCTTTACTCGTTAGCGATAATCTGTGTGAGTCTACTGAAGGTGTATGGTCAATAGGCTTACTATTTAAAGACATAGACGATATCTTACCAAATTATGAACCACATGACATCAGTAAAAAGGTAAAAATGTCAAACTATTGGTCCTTGATCTATTTCTCTTGGATTAGTGGATGCAGCTATCTACAATTCACCGTGCCTTGATTGTTGGCTTGACCTTCATTGGACTATACATACGTGATGTGTCTTGAAGGTATCTTAGCATGTACATTAGTCTCTTCACTTCATTTCCCTTAACTCTGATGTTGTCAATGGGAAATTTCCCACAGCTGCTTCGGGAGGATCAGTCTACAGTTTTCCTAAGAGAATCAGTCTACAGACAAGTTATAGCCACTCTTTCCATCAACTGGGGTAAAGATTACGTTTGCTGCCCTAGACATATGTCTGAATACCCCAGCCAAGGCAGAAAAGCTTGTTGGCAACACTTCTGGCAATCAGTACCCGATTGTCCCTCCAGCTGCCCTCTAGCAAAGCAATTGCTGGTTAGAGTGGATTAAAGGGGTTGTTGAGTCTAGGAGCCAACAACCCCAATATTGGTAACCTGTAGAAAATTTTAAAAAAAATACTTTCCTAGCCACTTTCAGGCCCCTCCAGGCCAGACAAGGCCACTGCAGCCGATCACTGGCCTCGGTGTTCACATGTGCTAGAACAGCATGTTACTTGCATGCTGAGGCCTGTGAATTCAAAGTGGAACGGAAGTGTTCAGGAATGGGGCAGTGCTGAAAGAACGGTGGGACCGCGGGCATGTGAGCTTATTATTTTTTTTGGCCCCAGGTTACCAACATTGGCTTTGTAGGCTCCTAGACTTGACACACCCTTTAAAAGATGTTGTCCAGTCTTTTTAATATTGATGATGACCTATCCTCAGGATAGGTCATCAATATCAGATCGGTGGGGGTCCGACACCCGACACCCCTGCCGATCAGCTGTACGGGGAGGCGGCTGACGTGCTGTCTCTCTTCTGTCTTCATGTCCACTGCTGTATGTCTATGGGACCTTTCCTGAGGATAGGTCATCAATAGTAAAAGCCCGGACAATCCCTTTAAGAATTGCATAAGGTTACGGTATCCAAACAAAATGACAACTAAGCTTTTTAAAAAATCTTTTTGCAATAATAAATCTGATAATTTTTGAAGATCTTTCTTATAGGGCAGAATGTTGACTACACAGTTTGAGTTTTCATCCTTAGGGGGGGAAAAAAGAATCATACATGGCAAGGATGGCACTGACTGAATTCTACATGCAAACCGCTAATTAATTCACTGGTAGCAAATGGAAAAAATGTAGTTATTTATAGCAGACAGGGTAATCTGATGGCGTCCGTCCTGACAAATCGCCATCAGAAAGACCCGGCTTTGTTCAGAACCCCAGCACGTTCACGTGTGCCTTCCAATCTAGAGTTCAAAACAGATTTGACTGGTGGTGTGGGTTTTTGGCCGTCTACTTGCCGATTCAGTAGAGTTATCAATCCAAACAGACGCACAATTCGGGTCCAATGTCACTTCTCCTCATTATGTTAATAGTTAATACATGCAAATGAAAACACTCCGGCAATTTGATTTCATTGAAGATAGTTTGCATATTGTCTTAGCCATAATGACAGTACACTTCCCTCAGCCTGGATTTATGCAAGGGTAGTCAGTTCAATTTTATCAGCACAAGTTCACCGTGGTTCTATTGGAATGTGGGGGCCTCGCTCTTCCTTCCCTCTCACCTAATTGCCATGCAGGTGCCATCAGCAGATTTTTCATGCTACTAGTGTTTTTCGTAATTAAGAAACAAATGAATTGTTTCCAAGTAGAAAGATGGAACAACAGCACAAGATGCCAGGGGTTGATGTTCAGCTTCTTAATTGAAGCTGTTCTATTGTTCCTTACCGTTGTGAAGGGGCATTGGTGTCTCAAGTTGAGACTTTTTTTCCCCCGAAAATTGAGACACAAAATGCAACACAAAGCTTTAATCAATAGCATGGCATGAAAAAAAAAGTCCATGAAATAAAATTGTGACTATTTGGAAAGCCTCTTGGTTTTAATCTTAGCTTAAAGTCATTCTTTGTGAAGACCTGACACACAGTCTACTTCTGCACTCATGGTGATCAACCAGGAGAGGACAGCCCACCACATGAAAGTGGACATTCTCCAGTTTCTAGGTAAAAATGATATATGCAAAGAGATATAGCTCCAGAAAGAGTACCTTCTCGCCAGTGGCACCTATTGAATGTGGTGGTGGACACATGGTTCTCTTTCTTAGGAGATACCACTTTCCATATTTGTTTCCACTGGTGCCTTGCAGTGCTGGGGTCCTAGGTTCAAATCCGACCAAGGACAACATCTACATGGAGTTTGTATGTTCTCCCCATGTTTGTGTGGGTTTCTTCCAGGTTCTCCGGTTTCCTCCCACACTCCAAAGACATACTGATAGGGAGGTTAGATTGTGAGCCCCATTGAGGACAGTTGGATGCTAAAGTCTGTAAAGTGCTGTGGAATATAGTAGCGCTATATGAGTGCATAAAATAAATAAATAAATGTTGGGTTAAAGGGGCAGTATGGGGGTATAATAGTCCATGGTGTCTCCTCTTCCTCTCAGTTGGTGACATGTAGACACATATTGGGCAGCGATCTCCACAGTGGACTCCTCTTCCCCCAGTAGGATGTGGAGTTTCCTCTGCTCATCTATGGAGGTGAAATCTGGGATGTGAGCGGAGAGTCTCTGGAAGTAAGTAGACATATCTATCTATCTATCTATCTATCTATCTATCTTAAAATGATAGAAAATACAGAATATGCCATAATGTCCTGCAACCAAGCTGCCTACTCAAGTAGCAAATATTTAAATTACAACTAATTTGGTTTATTTGCACTTGTATTTAGGTCACAAATCATCCTTTTTTTCATACCTTCAGATTATTTCAGCAGTTTTTGACATGTGATACAGAAATGCGTCCTGACTCCTGACACGCCAGTTTAACATCGCAGTAATTGCTGCAGTGATACTGTATCCATTAAAATCTTTCTCTATTTGATTCAATATTTTTCTCTCCCTAGCATTTTATAATATAGTCACCACGAGTAAATGGCCATTATACAGATGCAGCAAAGCTGACCCTGACATTTGGCACGGTTTGCAGTTCTATCGCTATGGCGTTCTCCTGAAAGCCCTATTCACACGTCAGTGGTTTGGTCAGTATTTTGCATCGGTGGTTCTTATCTTGGTAGAGGATCCACTCCTGGTTTTGGATAACTATCACTGACGTGTGAAGAAGGCCTTCCTGTGATGGCTAACCTGCGGCACTCCAGCTGTGGTAAAACTACAACTCCCATGATGCACACTTGCTTGGCTGTTCTCAGAATTCCACAGAAATGAATAGAGCATGCTGGGAGTAATAGTTTCACCACAGCTGGAGTGCCGGAGGTTAGCTATCACTGCCTTAGGGTCCATTCACACATCTGTATGTGTTTTGCGGATCCGCTGAGCCGGACACCGGCAATGTGCATTCCGCATTTTGCGGACCGCACATCGTCGACACTATAATAGAAAATGCCTAATCTTGTCCCCAATTGCGGACAAGAATAGGACATGTTCTATTTTTTTCGGGAACGGAATTGCGGACCCGTAAGTGGCCCCATAGAAATGAATGGGTCCGCAATTCCGTTCCGTAAAACAGATTTGCAGACGTGTGAATGGACCCTTTGGCTGATGGTGAAAATACTGATGTTTCGTTCTTTCAGGGACAGTGACTCTTTGATATAGATCCTCTATAGGATGTGCATGGCATTGTGCTTCAGCCGGCGTCATCTCCCCAATGAACAGTGCCATAAACTCTAACAGAGGGATCAAAAACATCCCCTACAGTGCCTGAGAGCTACGACACTTTTGAAGCCACAGCTGGGACCATGTGGTACCACTCAGCCAATCGGGACAGAGAAGCCATAATTAGCATATGGTGGTTTTGTAGGATGCAAAAAAATGAAAATCAGACATGATATAGTAAATTACCATTTATTTCTAAGAAAGCTAGAACCAGCCCTGTACCTCACATGGAACCAGAGATCTCCCTCCCCCATTCATTGCTCCAATAGTTCTGCTGGATTTATTTCAGGCTGGCAGCTCAGTGGCCGTGTCCTTTCTCAGGCTGCGTGTCCTTCCTGCTGTATCTCTTTCCCCACAGCTTCTAACAGGAGATACAGCTGGCGACAGTTGAAGGTTTCAACTGAGCACGTGCGACCACCTCAATGAGGTGGACGGAGAAATAAGCAAAAGAACAGACAGCAGGTGGCGCTATACCGATACAGTTGATTAAATAGCTCGGCGGCTATACTAAATTTATGATTACACGTAGTTACAAAAGTGTTCAGTTTGAAAAATGTGCAATATTTTTTGTGTGACAACCCCTTTAATGCCAGGAACCTGCCAGGTTAACTGGCTTAGAAGTATCCTGGAGTATTACTCACAGGATTTGTGCTGAAAAGGAGACATAGCCACGACCATATACGTGGCAGGTTGCGAGGTCATACATACATTTGAATGACCCCCCCCCCCCAATGTTTCCAATGGGAGTCGGCCACCAGGAAGCTCCCTGGTAAACCAGGCACAAAGTGGGAGATTTATCAAAACTGGTGCAAAGGAAAACATAGAAACATAGAAACATAGAATGTGTCGGCAGAAAAGAACCATTTGGCCCATCTAGTCTGCCCAATATACTGAATACTATGGATAGCCCCCGGCCCTATCTTATATGAAGGATGGCCTTATGCCTATCCCATGCATGCTTAAACCCCTTCACTGTATTTGCAGCTACCACTTCTGCAGGAAGGCTATTCCATGCATCCACTACTCTCTCAGTAAAGTAATACTTCCTTATATTACTTTTAAACCTTTGCCCCTCTAATTTAAAACTGTGTCCTCTTGTGGTAGTTTTTCTTCTTTTAAATATGCTCTCCTCCTTTACCGAGTTGATTCCCTTTATGTATTTAAAAGTTTCTATCATCTCCGCTCTGTCTCGTCTTTCTTCCAAGCTATACATGTTAAGGTCCTTTAATCTTTCCTGGTAAGTTTTATCCTGCAATCCATGTACTAGTTTAGTAGCTGGCTTAGCTGGCTTAGTTTCCCATAGCAACCAATCCGATTCCACCTTTCGTTTTTAGAGCACTTTTGGAAAATGAAAGGATCAATCTGATTGGTTGCAACGGGCAACTAAACCATTTTGTCTTCGTCCCAATGCCTTGTAGGGCTAGCTCAGCTGGATGTTCATTCAGCAATCCATTGATTCAGTCTAGAGATAAAGTACTTTTAATCCATATGCAAATGAGAAGTTAAGTGCACTGAGGGCGGGCCCAAGCCACTCTGTGCACCATTGCTACTCCTACTTCCTCTGCCCGTCCCTCAATCTCCTTCTTGATTGACAGGGCCAGACGAGATGACCATGTGGGAACCTGATCCTGTCAATCTAGAAGGAGAGCAAACGGGCTGGAAAAGAAAGCAGGAGGAGCAAGGGTGCACAGAGTAACTTGGGCCCTCCCACAGTGCACTTAACTGCTCATTTGCAAATGGATTTAAAGAACTTTTTCTCCTAAATGAAGCCACAGATCCCTGAGTGAAAGACAAGTGCCTGGATTATCAGTGAATTTCCTCGTGACAGACTCCAACACGAACACTATAATATTCTAGTAAACCAAAGAAAGAGGTAAATGATAAATTCATCTCTGTTGCACCTGTACAAACATTTCTGCAGCTGTCCTATTCCTTTGAACAGTGCGTGCAGAAATCCATGTACATGCTGCAGCAAAACCGCCGCATGTGAATATCCCCTAAAGGGTCTGAAAATGTAACAGGTTTCTATAGCCTCCTTCAATTCCCACAGGTACAAATCCTGCAGTGGCTCCTAAATCTCAATCAACCCCATTCATTCACCAGTACAGTCTTTGTCCATCCATCACCGGCATTCATTTAAGTCAATGGCTTCCGTTAGAAGAGCAGACCCGCAGTTCACTGATTGTTAGACCCTCATCAATCTTCAATCCAAAGTGGTGGCAATGACTCCTCCATTCAATACATGAAGCAGAGACAATAAAATTGTAATTAAGAAAATCAGTGTAAACTGTTTTAGTCGAGCGCATTAATGTTCACATAAAACATTGAGGAAATCCATGCGGTGTAGACAGCCTTCCCTCTCACCCAGTGGGCCCTCGGCAGAGGAGTCTGAGCCTCGTGCTCCACTGTAGACTATAGCCTCACATTTGCTAAATTCCTGACTCAGGGAGAACTGTCCATACCATACGAGTGTTGATAACGAGGAGACAGAGAAAGTTCCACCAGCTGGAATCTCCAAATAAATCACGTCTGTTACTCAAGAGGCGACCGTTCCCTGATTCAATCATTTTTAGCGGGATCCTTTAACGAGCGTTTCTATCCTCACACTCCCCCGGCTGAAGGTAGAAAAATCTAAAGTTATCATACGTATATTGTAATTTATCATCTAGATGAAGGAACTTTCCGAGATTCCTCAGGATAGGTCATCAATATCAAATCAGCAGGAGTCTGACACTCGGTACCCCGAAGGATCCTTGCAGCTTATCAAGCACAGCGCCATTCATTGTATAGTGGTCATGCATGGTATTGCAGCTCAGTCCCATTCCCTTTAAAGGGGTTGTGCCATGATTAATGTAAAAAATAAAACTCGGACATCATATAGTTTGTGACAATCTCTATCTAACAAAGCCAGAACCAGACCTGTACCTTACATGGATCCAGACATCTCCCTATGCATTGCTCTGCTACATTTATATCAAGCTGACAGCTCAAGGGGAGTGTCTTTTCTGCTGCAGATAAGGGGGAGTGTTCATGTGCTGCCTATCACAGCTCAGGAGGCAGGTGAAGGATGAAACTGAGCATGTGCGGCCATTTCAGTGAGCAGGTCAAAGAAATAAGAAAAAATACAAACAGCAGATGGCGCTATACAGATATATTTTATTGAATAATGCAGCGGCTATGCTAAATTTTTAAGTACATGCAATTACAAAAGTATTCAGATCCAGGGGCTGGGCGGAAAACTGTAGAATATTTTTCATGGGACAACCTTTGAGACTGAACTGTGCCTGAGCCATTTGACCAATGATCTTGGCATCACTGGCCTAGGAAGAGGCCACAGCGCTCACCTAAGCACCATGTTCTATTGTGCAGCGATTAATATTTATGACCTATCCTCAGGATAGTTCATCAATATCTGATCGGCAGTGGACTGACACCCGATACCCTGCCGATCAGCTGTTTTGAAGAGGAGGCAGTCCTCCTTGCGAGCGCGGCTTCCTGTTCATTACACTGCACTTCATCTCGAGTACTCTCTCCATTCACTTGAATGGAGCAAGTACTTGTAATTAGTGATGTACATCGTCCGGGACCTGTTTTGCGAACGCCCGTTCGCGATCAAATGTTTGCGGCGGGCTCCATTTACTTTAATGGCAGGCCAACCTGAAAAACCTTCAGGTCATATTTGCAGCCACCAAATACTTACTAGAAGTACACAAATAGTCCCACAACATGGACAGTGACATACCAGAGGGGCATCATTGGCAAAAATTCACACAAAAAATATGTATTTTAATCAGGGGCCATTTTTATGCGTCTTAAAGAGAAACTCTCAAAAATGTGCCCTGCTGGAGCCTAGAAATTTTTTATTTTAGGCCACGGGAGTACAGGTCCCAAAAATTAGGCATTCACCTGACAGAAAAGGTCTTTTATGCCGCTATATATACATAAGACAGGGACCATTCCTGGGTGGTGACGTATATGTGTGGGCTGGCATGAGGAAATTCAATTACACATGGTCGTCACAGGTGTTGAATTCCTCAGAGATCCATGCCTCATTCATTTTTAGAAATGTGAGGTAGTCCACACTGTCGTGAGCTAGACGAGTGCACTTATCGGTCACGATCTCCCCTGCTGCACTGAACGTCCTTTCGGACAGGACACTCGACAAGGGGCTAGCCAAGAGTTCCATGGCAAATTGTGCCAGCTCTGGCCACAGGTCAAGCCTGCACACCCAGTAGTTCAGGGGTTCCTTGCTTCTCAGAGCGTCCACATCGGCCGTTAACCCGATGTAGGCGTTCCCTGAAGCTGGATCCGGAGGGAGGCTGTCCATGGGTTGGCTGAAAGAATGATCTCATATCCGAAGTGACCAACAAATTTTCAAACCGCCCTCTTCTTGCAGGTGTGATAGGATTGGTACCCGCAGCTGTTTTGCTGTGGGTGGAAATTCCTCTGCCAGCGCCCGCAACAGAATAATGCAGCATCTCTCACAGCAAGGCCTGGAAATGCTGCATTCTGACAGCCCTCTGTGATGCTGGTAACATGTCCGCCATTTTGTGTTTGTACCAGGGGTCTAAGTACGTTGCCACCCAGTACTGGTCCTTGCCCTTTATGCTTTTTATACGGGGGTCCCTCTTCAAACACAGGAGCATGAAGGCCCCCATTTGCACTAAATTGGAATCGGTGGAGCGCCCTGGCTCCTGCTCATCGCCCAGGAGAATGTCGTCCTCGGTCTCCTCCCCCCAGCCACGGACAACATCAGGGTTCCCTAAAAGTTTAAAGTCCCCCTTAACGCCTGCTCTTCTTGCTCCTTCTCCTCCTCCCCCCAGCCACCATCCTCCTCTGACTCCTCTTCACACTCCTGCTGACTTGTCTCAGATGGAGTAGCCCCCCTGGGAATTCATTCAGCATTGTGACTTCCTCATCTTCGAGCTCCTGCTCCTCGACGGCTTCATCAATGACACGACACAATGCAGGCTCCAGAAAGAAGACGTAAGGTACGATGTCACTGATGGTGATCTCATCAAATGGCCGCAGAAGTCTGCATGCATCGCACATGAGCAGCCACTGGTGCAGTGAAAAGAAACCAAGCTCCCCAGAACCTGTCCTGCTGCAGAGTTCGTACAGGTAGTGGTTAAGAGCACGTTGCTGCTGGAGCAGCCTATCAAGCATATACAAGGTGGAGTTCCAGCGGGTCGGGCTGTCACAAATCAGACGACTGATGGGCAGGTGGTGTTGCCGCTGAATGTCAGCAAGGCGAGCCATGGCCGTGTAAGATCTTCTAAAATGGCCAGAGATTTTCCCTACCGACCCCTACAACCCTTGCGGAATGGCCTGCATCTTCCTCTGCCTGTCATTTTTAAAAATGACCCTGTGCCTAAGTCCCTAGAGAAGAGCAGTATTTGTGGAAGCAGGTATATCACAGGCCTCAATCAATATTTTGTGGAAACAGGTATATCGAACCACTTAATCAGTATTTTGTGGAAGCAGGTATATCAAACCCCTTAATGACCATCAAAAATAGGACCTGTCCTATTTTGGTAGTTTTCATAGACCGAAGGCCCCCATACAATGTACCCTTATTAACTTTGTATCCCTATAGTTAAAACCCTGCAACTAGATATGACCTTAATAAGGAAATATACGAAAATAATGACACTGTGGCAAAACATAGAATTTTCCTTTTTTATAATGGCTTATTATTATTATTACCGTATATACTCGAGTATAAGCTGACCCGAGTATAAGCCGAGCCCCTAATTTTACCCCAAAAAAATGGGAAACATTATTGACTCGAGTATAAGACTAGGGTGGGAAATGCAGCTATAATGCAGAGTGTATGTGTATATAATGCACACACTCTACATTATATACACACATCTGCAAGAGGGTGACTCCCTGTATTTAATGCAGAGTGTGTACATTATATACACACACACTCTGCATTAAATACAGGGAGCCATCCACAGATCTCCCCCCTAAACAGTGCCATCCACAGATCCCCCTACAGTGCCATCCACAGATCCCCCTACAGTGCCATCCACAGATCCCCCTACAGTGCCATCCACAGATCCCCCTACAGTGCCATCCACAGATCTCCCTACAGTGCCATCCACAGATCTCCCTACAGTGCCATCCACAGATCTCCCTACAGTGCCATCCACA
Organism: Bufo bufo; assembly: GCF_905171765.1. Taxonomy (NCBI): domain Eukaryota; kingdom Metazoa; phylum Chordata; class Amphibia; order Anura; family Bufonidae; genus Bufo; species Bufo bufo. The sequence continues at coordinate 49,757,340 of NC_053393.1, read as the reverse complement.
GATCCCCCTACAGTGCCATCCACAGATCCCCCTACAGTGCCATGCACAGATCCCCCTACAGTGCCATCCACAGATCCCCCTACAGTGCCATCCACAGATCCCCCTACAGTGCCATCCACAGATCCCCCTACAGTGCCATCCACAGATCCCCCTACAGTGCCATCCACAGATCTCCCTACAGTGCCATCCACAGATCTCCCTACAGTGCCATCCACAGATCCCCCTACAGTGCCATCCACAGATCCCCCTACAGTGCCATGCACAGATCCCCCTACAGTGCCATCCACAGATCTCCCTACAGTGCCATCCACAGATCCCCCTACAGTGCCATCCACAGATCCCCCTACAGTGCCATCCACAGATCTCCCTACAGTGCCATCCACAGATCTCCCTACAGTGCCATCCACAGATCCCCCTACAGTGCCATCCACAGATCCCCCTACAGTGCCATCCACAGATCCCCCTCCCCCACGCTCACAGCAGTATTCTTACTTTGTCTTTGCTCCGGTAATACAGGCAGTGCGGGGAGCGGCGCTCACTCACTGACGTCACGCGCCTTCTCCCACTAGGCGGCGCAGGCGCGTGACGTCAGTGATTGAGCGCCGCCCCCCGCACTGCCTGTATTACCGGAGCTAGACTAGACTCGAGTATAAGACGAGGAGGCTTTTTGAGCACAAAAATATGTGCCAAAAAACTCGTCTTATACTCGAGTATATACGGTATTATTATTATTATTATTATTATTATTAGAGATAAGCAAAAGAAGTCAGACAAATTTCCTCGCGCTTTGTGGTAACGAAGGGGCATAAAAAAAAATAATACTTCATCCATTTGCTTTCAGAGAGGCTGTCGCGGCCATCTTGATTGAAGAAATCTCGCAAAATCTCGTGCACCGTGACGTGTGACATCCCGACGGCCAGCCAGGAAAATGACGCAAAACTGTCACCTTGTGAGATTTCGCTCAGTTTCTTCAATCAAGACGGCCGCAACGGCCTCTCCGTGAGCGAATGGATGAAGTGAGTGCGGATTTCTTTTTACCCTGATTAACCCCTGAAAGGCCTCAATTAATTAACATCAGATGAGGGGTTCAATGACGGGGGGCAACGCGATCGCCACTCCCCGTCATTGCACGCTGCTACATACAATAGAATGCGATTTGTCATAACTTTGCAAAATTTGGCAAAGCAGCCACATCAAATTTTTGATAATTTCGCTCATCACTAATTATTATTATAGTTTTTTTAAATTAGGATTTTATAGGCCTTAAATATAATGATGACCTATTCTGACTCCCTGCACCATGGCTGAAGGGATGGCAGGGGATTGCGGCGGCCTACTCTTTGTGTTCCAGGAACAGCGCCATACAGTGTCTAGTGGCTGTTCTTGGTATTGCAGCTCAGTCCCATTCACTTGAATTGGCTGCTTTGCCACTGCCTGGCCTAATTGCACCAAAGGCAAATTTGCATATTAAGAATATAGAACCATAACGGAGCCTCAGACAAAAGAAAAACAGCATTTTAATCAGGCGAACCAAAGCTATGGGTCTATAGGGAGGTCGCCGGGGATAGATTCACTTTAAGGGACTTGAGGCTTCCATTGGATGCTTGCAGTCCTCTAGACCCCCCCCCCCCCCCACCTTCCTTAATGTGTCTGAACAGGACATAATAGAATTACAATGTATAAATATCCTCAGACATTTGTCACTCTTGCAGGCGTTATTTGCCATACTAGACAACTATCATGTAGCAGTAATTGTGCCAGAAACTAATTATGGCCGTCCTGCAGCATGTTCAGATACAGGTAAGAGAAAAATACACAAATTAATAATACTATTACATTTTCAGGGTGATGTTTGAACATTGGATCGCCTTAAATACAAAGGAGCGGTAATTATCTAGAGCACCGCAGTGCGTGTTCCATTCAATCAGGTCGTTTGCTGGAAAAAAAAATAAAAAAAAATCCTCCTTTTCCTTGCCGCTTGATAAGGGTTCGTTAGTAATGGCAACAAAGGGAATTATGGAAAAAGAGGGCGAGTGTAATAACTGCAATGAGCTGGAGAAAGGAAGGATGGACGGCACCGGCAAACTAGGACTGATACACTAATACGCTGGACTCATTTACACCAGGACATACTACAGCCATAGGAACTGCAGAAGAAAAGGGACAACCTTAAAGGGAATGTCCAACATTTCATCTATAATCCCCCCGATGATTTATGACTTAAAGGGGTTATCCAACACTAACAAATGCCCCCCCATATGCTCACTCACGATACTAGGCAGGCGCGTCCCCGTCAACGCCTGCCCTCACCCCACCCGACACCAGATGTTTTCATCCACGCACGGGGAGAAGCAGCAGCGGCAGTGGGACCAGGAGCGGCGCAGGGAGCTGGGAACAAAGTAAGTAGTATCGGTGTGAGGGGCCCGGGCATACGGGGGGCACTTCCAAGCTCAGATAACCCTTTTAAAGACTTAAAGGGGTATTCCCATCTTAGACAATATGCTCCCATTGTCTGATAGGTGCGGGTCCCACCGCTGTGACCTGCACCTATATTGAGAACAGAGCGGGGAGTGCTGTGGCTGGAGGACCCCAGATTTGTCCTTCACTTTCGGGGCTCCGTTCTCGATATAGGTGCGGGTCCCAGCGGTGTCTATAAGACAATGGGCGCATATCCTAGCGATATTCCTCCATTGTCTGCAATGAGAAAACCCCTTTAAAGGGGTTATCCCAAAAGTAATGTAAAAAATGAAAATCAGACACCAGGTAGTACCTGACAGTCTCTTTCTAACAAAGCTAGAACCAGCCCTGTACCTCACATGGATCCAGAGATCTCCCCATTCATTGCTCTGCTAGTTTTTTTTTTCCAGCTTGCAGCTCAGGGCGTGCACTTTCTCAGGGGACGTGCTCTTTCTCAGGGGGCATGCTCTTTCTCAGGGGGCGTGTACTTTCTCAGGGGGCGTGCTCTTTCTCCGGGGGCATGCTCTTTCTCAGGGGGCGTGCTCTTTATCAGGGGGCATGCACTTTCTCAGGGGGGCATGCTCTTTCTCAGGGGGCGTGTTCTTTCTCAGGGGGCGTGCTCTTCCTCAGGGGCGTGCTCTTTCTCAGGGGTGTGTTCTTCCTGCTGCAGTTGAAGGAAGGAACTGAGCACGTATGTCAACCTCAGTGAGCTGGACAGAGAATTTATAAAAAGAACAAACTGCAGGTGGCGCTATACAGATAAATTACAGTAAATAACTCAGTGACGAAACAAAATTTTAATTACATGCAATTACAAAATTATTCAGGGTTTGTAATATATCTTTACAGAGTTTCAAAATGATGGATGTGGGGGGCACTCTGATATCTCTGGCTGTATATATTAATCACAATATGTTTAAGTGGTTCAATATAACAATAAAAGTGGATCTTGGTGCAATATAATTTTTTTTGCTAAAATGCTGAATAAAAAGCGTAATGCGCATCGTCAATAGGTACAATTATAGTTGTTCTAAAAATTATAGTTGTTATAAAAATTACTATAAAAATTAATTAAACCTATTTCTTTGAATGGAAACCTTAAAATAAAAAACCAAACAAAAAGATAATAAAAAATAAAATATAAGAAAAATACTAGAAATATCAGGAAAAAAAAATGTAAATGTGATTAATATATACAGCCAGAGATATCAGAGTGCCCCCCCCCCTTCCCCCACATCCAGAATTATATTGCCTTTTTTGCCTAGCGACACTAGGGTGAGTTGAGGGGAGAGCACCGAACCATAGTCTTCCAAATAGGTGCAGCCACTTACTGACCCACACAGTGTTTCAAAATTCCCTGCATAGACATAGATGCAAGTGATGTAATTCTGGCTGATTGCAGCAACCACTAGAGGGGGCTTAAGAGCTTACGGCATACAGCTTATACTTTGATCTCAGGGACGAAACAAGTTCTTCGGCTCCCTCTAGTGGTGGCTGCAATCACTGACCTCTGTGTGTGTATGCAGGTGGAATCTGCAGAGAATGTTGGACCTACACAAAGGTTGTGTTATAAGGTGGACATTAACTAATTAGCTGCCATAATAAATAAAAAAATAAAAAATGTATGCTTCTAAATAATTTGGGCACATCTCAGGAGATCTGTGCGCCAGCTGTAATATCCAATAGTCTTATGGACCCATCCATGCCCCACCCTTTCCGCCCGACCGCTTTTTATAAAAGCGACAAGCAAGCAAAATTGGCAATTTTTAGTGCACAAACATGATAAGGGCTCGTTCACTCGACCATTGGTGTCCCCTTCCCGTATCGCGGACCGCATTTGTGGATCGGCAATACACGGGCACCGTTCCGTTGTGCGGTCCGGAGATGCAGAATGGAAGCACGCAACGGAACACTACGGAAGCACCACGGAGTGCTTTCTGGGGCTCCGTTCCCTGCCTCCGCACTGCAAAAAGATAGAACTTGCTCTATCTTTTTGCGGAACGGAGGGATCGCGGACCCATTCTAGCGAATGGGTCTGTGATCCCCATGCGCCTGCCCCACGGAAGGTGCCCGTGCATTGCGGACCGGGCACGGGACACCAACGGTCGTGTGAACGAGCCCTAAGCCTGTATTTGCAATTTTTTTTTATCCCAGAAAACTGTAACGATAAGTTGTGCCCTAAGATACTCAACTCTGCTACATCTTTACATACCAGGCCTACTGTCTGAATATATATTATTTTTGGACTGCGTTCAAAAAATAAAATCACACATTCTTAAAAAGGTGCAAAAATGAGCTGCATTTTATCCTCCCCCCCCCCCCCCCCCTTTCCTCTGAAACGCCTTTGGAAAGCAGTCAGGAAAAAATGGCAGGAATCTCGAAATCACTCAGAATGTAAAACATCTGATTAAGATGAAAGATGAACTGTCTCTGGCACCGCGGAGCGCAATGTCAAAACTTGGGAAAACAACTTGAGGAGATTAAAAAGTCTTGGTAACGGGGTTACTTAATCAGACACAAGGCGTGTAAAACACAAGTGTTCCTCTGTTACTGATGTCCAGAAAGCCTGAAGTTCACATCACTCTAAGGGCTCGTTCACACGACCGCGCCGTGTTTTGCAGTCCGCAAATTGCTGACCCGCAAAACACGGATGCCGCCCGCGTGCCTTCTGCAATTTTTGCAGAACGGAACAGGAGGCCCATTATAGAAATGCCTATTCTTGTCCGCAAAACGGACAGGAATAGGACAGGACTCATCATTTTTGCGGGGCCACGGAACGGAGCAACGGATGCGGACAGCACACGGAGTGCTGTCCGCATCTTTTGCGGGCCCCATCGAAGTGAATGGGTCCGCACGCGAGCCACCAAAACCACGGTCGTGTGAATGAGCCCTAAGGATGTAGCAGAGCTAAATGTGTTGTTCGGCTGCCAGAAGTCAGGGAGGTAATATGGAGAAGCTAGGTGCAGTCCTAGGGAAAACCAGAGGTTAGGCTTCATCCACAAATCGCGGATCCGCAAAATACGGATGCTGTCGGTGTGCAGCCCACATTTTTTGGACTTCAACGGGTCAGTGGTCAGCATTTTGCAGACCTGTTCTATTTTTTTTGTAGAATGGATATATGGACGTGGAAAGCATACTGATGAGGGTATATACTGTACATCTGCAGTAACTAGCAGGGTTGCTAACCAGATTTTTTCTTTTTTACGGACAAATTATCCCCAAATCACAGACAGCCAACATTTTTACGGACAAATTGGAAAACCATAATAAATTATAAAGATTAGAAGTAATATATGTCTATAGCTCAATATACTGATAAGAACTCGTTACCAGCATTTACCGTGAGCTGTAAAATGATGATAATTACCTCCAAAATAATCTAGTCAAGCACCGCCAGCCTGACGGACACAGCAATTTTTTTCACAGACACAGGAAAAAAGTGTCCTATTTTTACGGACTGTCCAGAAATTTCTGGACGATTGACAACCCTGGTAACTAGGTGTCATACAGGTGTCATACTTCTCTTCAGTCCTACTTCTCAGGAGCTCACACATGCCTGATTTACCTCTGGGAAGTCATTGGGCACTCTCTGACCAGGGGGCGGGACCAGTCCATCACCCTGGGAAGCTGGACTAATACTGTGAGTGTTAACTAACTGTTGCCCATACATAACCATTTGGGATATACATAGTGCATAAAGAAATAAGTGCTTCAACAATAAATCGCAACATTTAACTCTCTGGCATACGGTTAACTATTAAATTAACCCTTTGCGATAACCCACTGGGTCACTGCACATTTAGCCAAAACAACTCTAATCAGATGAGCAGAACTGATTTTTTTCGTTGCAACAAATCTGCCAAACAGGGGTGCACTTAGCCTTTCTGCTGCCTGAGACGAAAATTGAAGGCGCTACTCCTGTTCATAGGCTGTGGTTGGTATTGCGGTTCAGCACCGTTCATTTGATTATGGATGAGCTGCACTACCAGGCACAGCCTATGGACAAAAATGGTGCTGTTTCTGAAAAAAAAAAGCTGTCATGTTTTTTAAAACTTCATCTAACACCTATCACGTGCCTAGGGTTAAACGTCGTACATGTAAACAAACAGCCTCAGCAGTTGGGACTGTTCACATGGACTGTGTACATGACAAAGTTTGGGGGAGGGACAACATGCACTTGTTCTATTAAGGCCTCACGCACACACGGCCGTTGCCTGGCCGTGGCCGTATTGCGGCCCGCAAACAGCGGGTCTGCAATATGCGGGCACCGGCCGCGTGCTCCCCGCATCACAGATGCGGACCCATTCTCTTGAATTGGTCCGCAATCCGGGGCTGCGGTGCGTGACGGAGGCACGGAACCCTATGGAAGCACTAAGGAGTGTTTCCGTGGTGTTTCTGTCTGTGCCTCCGCACCCCAAACATGTTCTATCCTGGCCGTGCATTGGGAACCGCAAATTGCTGTCGCCAATGCACGGTATGGCCGTGTGCAGGAGGCCTTAGGCCTCTTGCCACAAACGTTTTTTTTTCTGTTTACGTTCCCTTCTTTGCGATCCGTATACGGACCCTATACAGAACCATTCATTTCAATGGAACCGCAAAAAAAAAAAAAAACAGAAGGTACCCCGTATTTCCATTCCATTCAAAGATAGTCCTATTATCTTCCGCATAACGGACAAGAACAGTAGTGTTCGATCAGGGGCCAGCTGTTCCATTCCTCCGTATTTTTTGCGAATCCGTTTTTTTGCGAACCGCAAAATACTGAAAAAGCCATACGGTCGTGTGCAAGAGGCCTAAGTCCACATAGGTTCCACAATTGGCCTATAATTAGCATTAATAACAGGTAAACAGTCCCATACACCGGCCGCTGTTATACTACATTTGTGTGAACATTAGGAAGGGAAAGAAACTCAATAGGAAAATGGGTTGTCAGAATTATGAGAATTTGATTGTGTGATACAAACGAGATTATCCACAGAGGAAGTCTGCCTTCTACAGAGTCTACAATATAAAATGCTGTCAATTCTGCCATTGTTGGAAAAACCACCTTCATTCTGAAATGCAATCATCTGCGGCTTATTCATTCCGCTCCTGGGCATATTTCTTCATAGATATTTACATTTTTTTTTTAACAATCCGCACTATTCTGGCGAAACTATTGCAAATTTGACAACTTTCGATTGTAATTGATAGAACACGATGCATCGTTGTGTCAACTACACGATGGAGCATCTGATATCCACTGTCAACTGGGCATCTGACCACGGATGGAACTGCTCCACTGGTCAGAATACTGCAACTGCCCCGTAGACTAGATAACTAGATTTCAGGGAAAATTCGAAGCTGAGTTTCCTCCTGCTCCGTGGTAGCGAATCGATTTTTCCTGAATAGCTGTAAAAAACAAAAAAAAATCATAACTACCTCATCCATATAAGTGCCAAGAGCCGGCCACCACCATCCCATGACGTCATCACGTGCTGCGTGAGGTTTCACGCTAGATCTTCAATCAAGATGGCGGCGCCGGCTCTTCGCACTTACACGGATGAGGTAAGTATGATTTTATTAATTTATTTATTACACACTATATTATTGCTTTCAGATGCCATGATCAGCTATGAACGTGGCATTTGAGGGGTACAATGACGGGGCACAATCGCCGCTCCCTGTCATTGCACCCACTACTTACAAAGAATTGCGCCTCGTCACAAAGCAATTATTTTTTGTAAAATTCAGCGAAGCAGCCAAATCGAATTTTTCAATACTTCGCTCATCACTACCAATAACCTGATCCTTTTTTTCCCTCAACATCTGCCATCAGACAAGACACCAAAATACACGTTCAGTGGTCAAAAACGGAGGGCTTGGTCAACAGTTATCTAAGGCCCCTTTCACACGGGTGAGTTTTCCGCGCGGGTGCAATGCGTGAGTTGAACGCATTGCAGCCGCACTGAATCCGGACCCATTCATTTCTATGGGGCTGTGCACATGAGCAGTGATTTTCACGCATCACTTGTGCGTTGCGTGAAAATCGCAGCAAGCTCTATTTTGTGCATTTTTCACGCAACGCAGGCCCCATAGAAGTGAATGGGGCTGCGTGAAAATCGAAAGCATCTGCAAGCAAGTGCTAGGAGACGATCGGGATGGGGACCCGATCATTATTATTTTCCCTTATAACATGGTTATAAGGGAAAATAATAGCATTCTGAATACAGAATGCATAGTACAATAGGGCTGGAGGGGTTAAAAAAAATAAAAAATAATTTAACTCACCTTAATCCACTTGCTCGCGCAGCCCGGCTTCTCTTCTGTCTTCATCTGTGAGGAATAGGACCTTTGATGACATCACTGCGCTCATCACATGGTCCATAACATCACCATGGTAAAAGATCATGTGATGGACCATGTGATGAACGCAGTGACGTCATCAAAGGTCCTATTCCTCACAGAAAAAGACAGAAGAGATGCCGGCTGCGCGAACAAGTGGATTAAGGTGAGTTAAATTATTTTATTTATTTTTTAACCCCTCCAGCTCTATTGTACTATGTATTCTGTATTCAGAATGCTATTATTTTCCCTTATAAGCATGTTATAAGGGGAAATAATACAATCTACACAACACCTAACCCAAACCTGAACTTCTGTGAAGAAGTTCGGGTCTGGGTACCACATTCAGTTTTATCACGCGTGTGCAAAACGCATTGCACCCACGAGATAAAAACTAAACAACGGAACGCATCCGCAGTCAAAACTGACTGCAATTGCGTACCTACTCGTGCGGGTTTGCCACACCGCATCTGGACCTTATTCGGACACGCTCGTGTGAAAGAGGCCTAAAGAGTACAACCAGCTTAAGGCCTCTTCCACACAAACTATATGGATCGGCTCCGGATGCGTTCAGGGAAACTCGCACCATTTTGCAAGCAAGTTCAGTAAGTTTTGTCTGCGATTGGGTTCAGTTGTTCAGTTTTTTCTGCGCGGGTGCAATGCGTTTTGATGCGTTTTTTCACGTGCGTGATAAAAAACTGAAGGTTTGCAAACATCTCTTAGCAACCATCAGTGAAAACGCATCACATCCGCACTTGCTTCCGGATGCAATGCGTTTTTCACTGAAGCCCCATTCACTTCTATGGGACCAGGGCTGCGTGAAAAAAACAGAATATAGAATATGCTGCGTTTTCCATGCAACGCAGAACTGATGCATGAAAAAAAAACGCTCATGTACACAGACCCATTGAAATGAATGGGTCAGGATTCAGTGCGGGTGCTATGCGTTCACGTCAAGCATTGCACCAACGCGGAAAACTCGCTTGTGTGAAAGGGGCCTTAAAGTGGAATAATATAAATGCTCAATATTTCACACAATTCAACCATTTTCCATGAGGACTACCTTTTTAATGTATTCCCTCTTCCCAACGAGTTTCAAGTTCTGAATCCCCAATTGTATTGTGGTCTTTATGTCTATGGCCAGTTTAAGGATAGACACTACCATATCATGGTTTCCTGGAGAATTTGTGAATGAAATCTAATTTAGCCAAAGACTCTGTTGGGGGTTCCCCGGCAAAAATAGCAAGTACTGTATTGCCAGACCATGGGTCTACTGGGTTGAGCGAATTGAATTTAACGAAGTAGACTTTCATCTGAATTTCAGGAAAAATAAAAAAAAATTGTGACCTTCGTTGAAGTAGTGTTGAGCGCGAATATTCGAATAGCGAATTTTTATCGCGAATATCGCCACTTCAAGAATTCGCGAATATTTTGAATATAGTGCACAGCATCATACACGCACAAATAAAACATTGCTCTATTCCAAGGTGAAGGAACATATTCAAGACCTAGAACCTCCATCTAAAGCATTTTCCAAGAACAGGGTATGTCCACCAAATTGGACTGCGTCTTGGAAAGGACTATTAATGGTCTACCTTTATCAGTCAGTATTTGATGGGGGAGGGGGGATGCTGACTCCCAGAAGCTCCCACCAATCAGCTAAATGAAGGTTCTTCAGCACTCCAGTGAGCCTCTGCCCCTCATATAATTTAAAAGAGCCGAACATAGATCACCATAGGCTTCTTTAGGGGGTTTCAGTGCTCTGAAGTAGACCCATTGGAAGTCTCAGTGATGTGGCCATTATATGCACCTTAAAATGTCTCGCTATGGTCATGTGAAATTGGCGTAGTTCCTATGGAGCTATCTATTTAGAAACCATGCTGTTCATACCTGAAACATTCATAGCGTATCAGGTGTGAAATGCAGACCACTACTGTATACTCCAGAATGTTAGGCTCTGTTTACATCTTCATAACAGAAGACACGAAGCAGTGCCAGTTGTGTTGAACAACAGATCCCAGCAATGTAGTTACTGATTTAGGCCTCTTGCACACGAACGTTGTGCATTCGTTCCGTGCATTGGGGACAGCAAGTTCTATTTTTTTGCGGTGCGGAGGCACGGCCAGAAACACCGCAGAGGCACTCCGTAGTGCTTCCGTGGGGATCCGATCTGTGCTTTCGTTCCGCATCTCCGTGATGGGTCCGCATCCGTGAAGCAGAGTGCACACGGGCCGGTGCCCGTGTATTGCGGACCCGCTGTATGTGGGCGGCAATACGGCCACGGACACACAACGTTCGTGTGCAAGAAGCCATACTTTGAGATTCTACAAGCTCTGTCTGGGTGGTTCCCCTCAGTGGTTCTGCGTACAAAAGTGCTGCCGGAGGCTTCAATGCATATGTGAACATAGCCTCAATAAAGCAGCATCTAAATATGTTACATAAACTATACAGTGTTTCCAGTCATGGAGAAGTCTGCTCAGTGTTTCCCAGAGTTTATTATAAGTTGTATTTTTTGCAGAACAAAATCCATTGTAGTAAACGCGATTTATTAGACCACAGATACTTTTTAGCAATGCCCTTAGTTCATTTGTCTTTGCCATTAGCAGAGATTTCTGCCTTCACCAACATACATCATCTCCTGGCCTGCTGTGTCTTATGATATAATCAGATGTAGCAGAGTTTAATCTACTAAGAGAACTGAGTTTGTTATTTGGCACAACCTGTGGTGTTACTGCAGGTAAACCTACAAACCTTTGTAAAATAATTGTGCACCTTACTGCTCAAATCCCTCCTGTTTTCTACTTCACTATACCAGATCCTGAGCTTCTTCAGCTCCCAATTGGAGATAAGAGGTCAGGTCTCTCAATGCTGAGAAACACAGACAGATACTTATCCATTTTGCAATACCATCTGATTGCCTCGAAATTTATTCTGCAGTAGGACAACGGTCCCCAAACCGACAGCCAATGTCATTAAGGCCTCATGTACACAACTGTATGTATTTTGCAGTCCACAAATTGTGATCCACAAAATATCAATACCGTCCACGTTGCATCTGCATTTTTTTGTGGACCCATTGACTTCAATGGCTCTGTGGTCCACTTTTCATGGCCAAGTAAAGAACATGCTCTATCTTCTGTAGAACGGAAATACGGATATGGAATGCACCTTGATCATCCGTGCGCATCCGTATGTCCATTCTGCAAAAAGATGTCCACAAAAATGCGGACCACGGACCCATTGAAGTCAATGGGTCCGCAAAAAGAAAATGCAGATGGCATACAGACCGCATATGTATTTTGCGGGACAGCGATTTGGAGACAGCAAAATGGATACAGTCATATGTATGAGGCCTAAGAACTAAGAAGAGCAAGGAGTTCTGGATGTGATAATATGGTCGTCACAGAGCCCTGATCTCAACATTGAGTCTATCTGGGACTACATGAAGAGACAGAAGGATTGAGCAACCTACATATATCCAGAGAAGACCTGTGGTTAGTTCTACGAAATGTTGAGCCCTGATCTCAACATCATCAAGTCTGTCTGGGATTACATGAAGAGACTGAGGTATTTGAGCAAGCCTACATCTACAGAGCACCTGTGGTTAGTTCTACAAGATGTTGAGCCCTAAACTCAACATCATTGAGTCCGTCTGGGATTACATGAAGAGACAGAAGGATTTGAGCAAGCCTACATCCACAGAAGACCTGTGGTTAGTTCTACAAGATGTTGAGCCCTGATCTCAATATCATCAAGTCTATCTGTGATTACATGAAGTGACAAAAGGATTTGAGCAAGCCTACATCCACCAAAGACCTGTGGTTAGTTCTACAAGATGTTAAGCCTTGATCTCAACATCATCCAGTCAGTCTGGGATTACATGAAGAGACAGAAAAATTTGAGCAAGCCTACATCTACAGAAGACCTGTGGTTAGTTCTACAAGATGTTGAGCCCTGATCTTAACATAATTGAGTTTGTCTTGGATTACATGAAGAGACATAAGGATTTGAGCAAGCCTACATCCACAGAAGACCTGTGATTAGTTCTACAAGATGTTTGCAACAACCTCAAAAACTTCAGAAAATGTGTGCAAGTGGGCCTTCAAGAACTGCTAATGTTTTGAAGGCAAAGGGCGGTCACACCAAATATTGATTGGATTTAGATTTCTCTAATGTTCATTCACTTTGCCTTTTGTTAATCGATAAAAAAGGCCCACAGATTCTACAAATGGCCATGTTCAAAACTGCCACACTGCAGAGTAGGTGATTTTACCCCCAACACGCCACACTGACTGACTGCTACCGCCGCTGCTTCTGTGAACCCCTGCACCACTACTTTTTGGGCAGGTAGGCTCCTGCAAAGTGGGTGGTCCACCCCAGGCACGTTTGGCTAACGACATCCCACTGCTGCCACCCTGCTGACTCCCGGCTACACTAGCAACTTTCTGGCTCCACCGCTCCCTCACAAACAAGCTGCCACCCTCTTCTCCCGATGATGATGAAGCCCCTAATTCACCCGGCTCCCAAGTGCGATCAGCTACATCATCATCATTGACTACTGTCTGCACATCACTGATGTCCTCCTCAACCATCTCTGGGTCAGGAGCCTGACTGCTCGCAACACCAGCTCCCACGCCACTCTCCTCATCACTACTTGCCTGCCTACTGGAGGAAGCGGCAGATGTCTCCTCCACATCTTGGCTGGCCAGTAGCTGCTGACTGTCCACTAGTAGCTTGTCCTCGCTGAGCCCACAGCATATAATACTTATCTGGCTGATGGACCAGAAAAGAACAGAGGCAGGTTAAGGACAGGTGAGGGCACAGGGCCTGCTCCCAGGCCATGCAAACTAAGGGTTGTGTCTGACGAACCCACCGACTCCTGGCTGGGGGTGTATGATGTTATTTGGGACGAAGTGGGTGACCGAGTCAACCATTCAAGAACCGCTGGGTTGCTGGTCAAGACACGACCGCTAGATGACACCAGGAACTCAGGCCTCTCGCTGTGACTCCTGCTGCCACGCCCCCTTACTCTGCTGTGACCTGTGCCTGCACCAGAAATATTTAGGCCTTTGCCACTCCCCTGTGCAGGGCCTGGCACTTCTCTGTCTGACATACTGTTAGATCAAATAAATAAATAAAAAGGAAATTAAAACACCCCAAAAAAGCCTGTAATTTTTTTAACTTCACCACACAACGGCTAATAAGCCCTTTTTTCCCCACTAATACACGCTAGTGTTGAGCGCGAATATTCAAATCGCAAATTTTTATCGCGAATATAGCCACTTCGAGAATTCGAGAATATTTAGAATATAGTGCTATATATTTGTATTCGCGAATAGTGTTGAATATTCTAATCGCAAATTTATCCCGAATTTATCCCGAATATATTACATTGCCGATTTTTGCAATCAAGTAAACAATAACTGGAGATCATATCGCGAATTCGAATATTGCCTATGCCGCTCATCACTAATACACTCCAAAAACGGCCTTAGAACATATAACTGCACTGCTGAACGGCAAATAGGCCCTTATTTTTTTCCACTTATACACGCCACAAAAGGCTTTAGAACATATAACTGCACTGCTGAACGGCAAATATATATTTTTTGCCACTAATACACGCCAAAAAGGGCTGCAATTTTCTCACTTCACCAGTCACCACAAAACGGCTAATAAGCCCCTTTTCCCCCCACTAATACTAGTCAAAAAATGCTTTAGAACATATAACTGCACCGCACAAGGGCAAATAAGACGTAGAAATATTTCCTTGTAATAAACCCTGTTAATGGCTGTATCAAACCCCAATAACCCCAATAACAAGAACAGTTTGCTGGAATTGCAGAGCTGTATAATGGCAATTTGGATCCGCAGTCAGTGCAGCAAGGTGTAATAGGATTGTTCTTATTATCCAGGCTGTAAACTCCCCTATTGAACACTGTTCTGCTTCAATGCTGTGGAATGATTCCTTCCTCTCCTTTCCATGAACTTCTATACAGCAAAATAAAAGTTCCAAAGTCTTTCCTAGCACTGTCCCTAGCGCCTGCTAACGTCTCTCCCTGCACTAAGTACACTGGAAAATGTCTGAATCCAAGATGGCTGAGGCTATTTATAGGGCTGTGACATCACAGGGCTGGCTGGCTGCTGATTGGCTGCATGCATGGCATTGTGGGTGATCCCGCCTTCCCAGAGTTCCTTGCTCCATGTCCCAACACGTGCAGCAGCCGTTTTAGGAAAAAATGTGATTCGTTACCACGCAGCGCGAGGAAATTCGGATTCGGTGCAAATCAAATTTTTCCTGAAATTCGGATCAAATTCCACTTTGTCTAATGTCTCTAATCATCTCTAATATATATATATGTGTGTGTATACCTATTATTTCTTATGTACCTATATCAACTTATATAGCTGGACCCTGTTTCTTTAATACCTTGGGAATAAAAATCCTTGCAGTGCATTCCAACTGGGAGCTTGACACTGCGCAGGGACTGACCTCTTTGTCCTTCAGGTTTTGTCTATCAGAGCCCTCTCCTATCGCAAAAGCCAAATCATCTGATCCCAAACTAACTGTCAACTGCTTGTGATGGTGGCAAAGCAAGACATCAATCAATCAGTTTTTATCAGAGGCGCCCTTCTCTTCTCTCTTGTGCTCATCTTATCACCTGACCCAGTTGTAGCCCTGACTTCTCTCCAGTTTCACAAACTTCCTCACGAAATATGTGTCTGTCTGTATCGCCAGCGGCGGCTCCCTATGAGATTATTAACGCAGCTTCGTGGCAGAGGCCCCTATAAGACAAGGAGACCTGTTTGTATCCATTTATTAATACGTCATTTATGGATTTATTTATGCCGTATATAATACTACTTGTCAGCATTCCATCCGGTGAAGGCAGTAAACATACAAAATAACAATAAATGAAAAGAAACAAGTATGTTTAATATGTATGTTCTTTATATAGGTTTAGGGCGGGTTCACATCAGCGTTCCCAATTCCGTTATTGCTTTCCATTATAACATTGTAAGAATATAAGAATTGTAAGACGGAATTCAAAACAGAAACCTTTAGAGGCATTCCGTTTTGATCCATCATGATAGAGGTCTATGGGCAAGCATAACGGATGCGTCTGATTTCCGTTATTCAGGACCCGTCCGCCAACGTAAATTTACATGAGGCGGTCGGGAAGGGGCTAAAGTGGCTCCAAGCCAGAGATGGTGTGAGTAGGATCTGCAGCTCTACTCGTGTGTTCATGGCTGTGTCTGATTTCGCAGCTCAGCCTTAGGGCTCACACAAACGTATTTTCTTTCCGCTTCCGTTCGTTTTTTTTTTCTTTTGCGGACCGTATGCGGAACCATTCACTTCAATTGGGGCTGTAGAAAATACAGAAGTTACTCCATGTGCATTCCGTTTCCGTTTGTCCGCATTGCCGTTCCGCAAAAAAGCAGTGCATGTCCTATTATTGTCCCCAAATCATGGTCCGAGGCCCCATCCAAGTCAATGGGTCCGCGAAAAATATGTCATCCGTATTTTGCGGATCCATACTGTAGAAATGCTATGCCCAGACCATATTGCTCATGTGTTTGGTGATTAATAAGTTACTGTTTCTCTATACGATCCGTAAAAAAACTGATCAAATACGGAAACCATACGGATATGTTTTGTGCAATAACGGAACGGAAGAGGACTTAAAATCAGAGAAAAAAAACCCCTCAGATACGGAACAACGGATCCATGAGAAACGGACCGCAAAACAATGGTCGTGTGCATGAGCCCTTAAGCTTCATTCACACGTCAGTGTTTTGGTCGGTGATTTCCAAGGGCGGACTTGGAACTTAACCTGGGCCTGGAAAAAATACTAAAAGTGTCCCCATTTTGTAGTCGGGTCCAAATTGATGGAAGGCAGGGCCAACAATACCATATATTGGCACATTATGCCACCCCAACAGAGCCAAATACCACAGTCCATCACAAAATACTACCGCCAGCAGCACAAAATATATCCCCAAAAACTTCCACTGCCCGGCCAAGAGGAGGGCCCAGATGGTCCCATGGGCATCGTCCCACCGGGAAATTTCCCTGTGAGGTCTATGGCCAATCTGCCCCTGGTGATTTTTATCAGTGATTGTGAACCAAAACCAGGACTGGAGCCTCCAGAGACATAAGGTATAAGGGAAAGATCTGCTCCTGTTCTGTGTTTTGGCTCAAAATGACTGGTGGAAATCACTGACCGAACTCTGACGTGTGAATGAGGCATTACTTAATGGGACACAGCTTGCTATCAGATATAGCTCATGCCAAGCATTCATGTTTGTTCACTTTTCAGAAGAGTATGTGACTTTCAGTGAATACTGTACATAATAGTAAAATAATTGACAGCAAATTTTTCAAACCTGCCAGGCATAGTCTGGAAATCCTTACGGCAAAGAGTTATGCGTTTTTCACGAGTGTGAAAAAAAATGAAGACTAACACCCAACGTCAGTGAAAAAAACACATTGCATCCAGATGCCTTCCGTTTTTCATTCCAGCCCCATTCACTTCTATGGAGCCAGGGCTACGTGAAAAATGCACCATATAGAACGTGCTGCGATTTTTCCTGAACGCAGAGACGATCAGTGATAAACAATGCTCATGTGCACAGACCCATTGAAAGGAATGGGTCAGGATTCAGTCTTTGCTCTCTACTTCAGGGACTTGTTCTTAACCCCTTCAGTCAAGCTGTTAATATCCTGCAATTCTCTTAATATAAAGTACGGCAAGATCCCTCGGAGTATGGCGCTAATTAAATCAGCGGTCTATAGCCCATCAATCAATCATCAGGCTTTTAATTAAATGAGAGGAGCTGCTTCCTGATCCTTTGAAGGGACACTATATTTACGACAGGAGAGATTTACCGTACGGTGGAGTCAGAATGAAAAGTGCATTCAGTCAAGAACAATATGAGGTCACAACTAAAATATACTTAGAAAGAAATTGCGTACATTTCATTAAATTTTTGTGCAATACACATCCAATGTATCTAGGTTCTGCAGTTTAAAGGGGATTTCTGGGAATAATAGTTTTTTTTATCTAATCCCCTCAGCCTGAATCCTGAAACAGAAGATTCATAGTTACCTGCTCACCGCCGCTTCGGTCCTCTACACTGCCCCCGCTGTGTCCATGTTCCAGTCACTGCAGTGTTGACATCCGGTGCAGTATGGCAGCATGTCACCACTGAAGCCAGTGATTGGCTGCAGTTGAGCATGTGACCATGACTAGGCAGCCCCCGATGTAAACACTGTGGGGATCGGAACATGGACACAGCGGAGGCAGAGCAGAGGACCGGAGCGGTGGGGAGAAGTTAAGTATGAATTTCCCGCTTCAAGAGGCAGGTTGGGGGCAATAGATAGAAAGCAAATATTTCCAGACAACCTCTTTAAGAATTTGGCAATGGTGTGTGTGGGGGGGGGGGGGGGGGTGGTACAGTGCAGGTCAGGGTTAGAAAGGACACTTGAGGTACGTTCACATTGTTTATAACAGTTTCTAGTTTCTAAGGCTTAAAAAAGACATATGTCCATCCAGTTCAGCCTGTTATCCTGCCTTGTTGATCCAGAGGAAGGCAAAAAAAAACTCCTGAGGTAGAAGCCAATTTTCCTCATTTTAGGGGAAAAAATTCCTTCCTGACTCCAAATAGGCAATCTGGTGGGCAGAGAGCAGCCTGCCGGATCTGGCTTGGCTGGATTCTACAGTACACCGCCAGATCGCCATTGACTATAATCGAATCCACCAGTGATCCGGCTATTATCCGGCATAAATGGATACAAACAGCAGAGAACAACTGTATGAAGCTTCCCATCAGATATAGTTGTGACGCAGCGGTGGGATTCAAATTTTTAACAACAGGTTCCCTACTCAACAGCGGACAGGCGGAGTCACGACAGATGTTTACATGTACATACACCATAGATATGCAACATACATAAATACACCATATATGCACTACACACACAAACCACCCAACTAAGGAGCTAAACTGCAATGAAAGTGAACATCTCCAGCTGCCCTGCCACCGCTAGAGCACTGGCTCTGCCACCTCTAGAGCACCGATCCAGTTGTAACTTTAACAACCGGATCTGGATAACCGGCTGAATCCCATGCCGGGTTGCGACACTCAGATACCAGTTAAAAATATCTTTGTACTATGTTAGACCTTAGGCCTCATGCACACGACCGTTGTGTGTTTTGCGGTCCGCAAATTGCTGATCTGCAAAACACGGATGGCGTCCGTGTGCGTTCCGCCATTTGTAGAACGGCACGGACAGCCATTGATATAACTGCCTATTCTTGTCTGCAAAACGCACAAGAATAGGACAGGTTATATTTGGACCACAGAACGGAGCAATGGATACGGACAGCACACGGAGTGCTGTCCGCATCTTTTGCGGCCCCATTGAGGTGAATGGGTCCACATCCAAGCCGCAAAAACTGCGACTCGGATGCGGACCAAAACAACGGTAGTGTGCATGAGGCCTTATTCACACAGTCAGTGTTCGCTCAGTGATTTCCAACCAGGTACAGTTCTACACACAGAACAGGTACAGATATTTCCATTATACCTTATGTCTGTGCAGCCTCTACTCCTGGTTTTGGCTCACAATCACTGATGGAACTGATCACTGATCACTGATCAAACACTGACTGTGTGAATTAGGCCTCATGCACACGACCGTTGTTTTATTCCGTGTCCGTTGTTCCGTTTTTCGCGATTTTCTGCGGACCCATTGACTTTCAATGGGTCCGTTGAAAACTCGGCTAATGCACTGTTTGTCATCCACGTCCGTGATCCGTGGTTCCAGTCCGTCCAAAAAATATAACCTGTCCTATTTTTTTTTACGGAAAACGGTTCGCGGACCCATTCAAGTCAATGGGACCGTGAAAAAACGCGGAGGCACACAAGATTGTCGTCCGCGTCCTTTTTTTTCCTATCATTTGCAAGGCAAACTTGACTTAGATTTTTTTTTACTTTCCTTTATGTCTGGTGGTCCTCTAAAAATAAAGGAAGACACACGGAAACAAAAACGGAAACGGATCACGGAACAACGGAACACCTTTTTGCGGAACGGAACACAACAACGGTCGTGTGCATGAGGCCTAAGGCCTTAGTCAGTAAATAGAAGATATAAAAATGAGATTCCTTAGTGGTTGATACTGAAAACAAGATGACAACGGTGCAAGCTTTCGAGAATACTCTCTTCCTCAGACATGTTGTAACACAATATTTGAAGATTCACGTGTTTACAGCTGTATATAGGAATAGCGAGGTAGATGAGACGTCTCAGCTATGTCTTATGAGATGTCTCATCTACCTGAATATTCCTATGTACTGTTTTATAGAAATATGTAAATCTTCAGATACTGTGTTATAACTTGAGATGAGCGGAGTATTGAAGAAATTCGATTCGGCTGCTGCACCGAATTTTACAAAATAATTCACTTTGTGATGACTTTACTTGATCACAAAGCACATGTCTTTGTAAGTAGTGGGTGCATTGACAGGGATCGGCGATAGCACTGCTCCCCATTATTGTACCCCTCAGATGCCGCGTTCATAGTTGATTGCGGCATCTTAGATGAATATTGAAGTGTAAAATTTAAAAAAAATTATAAATTAAATCATACTTACCTCATCTATTTGATCACGAAGAGCCGGCGACATCTTGATTGAAAATCCAGCACGAAATCTCGTCATACGTCACCTTGCATGAGATTTCGTGCAAGATCTTCAATCGTAGGAAATTTGGCTTCGATTCGCTCAGCACTAATTATAACATTTCTGAGGAAGCGACCTGAGAACTCTTGAAAGCTTGCAATTTTGTCATCATCTTTCAATTAGCCATTAAAAGGTATCAACCACTGAGGAATCTCATTTTTGTAACTCCCGTATCACGCTTTCTACACCGTAAAACGTAAGATGCTAGCAATGTGTGCCTTATTTATTAATGCAATAATGAATAAAACATAGTGAATAATAATAGTGCAGAAATCTGAATAGTTAGATATTGTTTGTAGTGCGGTACATAAAAGAAACAGCGGTCCTATGGGAGCAGCCCTGAACAGAAGGCAACAGCACACAAAGAGCATCTGGACACATAGCATTGTGCATGAGCAGACCGAGGAGGCATGCGCTGGCACCATCCCAATGGAGATTACTAGCAAATAAAGTCACCAAGTCACTTTAGGAAAAGATAATTTTATAGCGTCTGTATAATATAATGTAGTATGCAGAGTAGGACGGATTCTTAAAGGAACAGATCAGGTAGATTTGTCCAAGTGTTTGAAATTTTATTCACAAATTTCATCATTACTAAACAACAAAATACAAATGCCTAAAAATTAGTGGCCTATGAGAACAGGTCATTTTAGGGGCCGTAAAAACAACACCAAATACACACTGTAAACGCCCCAAATTCAAATCACTGTACTTTAGCCCTTTGCCATCTCATTAAATGGAGAATCAAACTGCCTCAAAGAAGTGACATGCCAACTCTGAAGCATTTGGTAAAACTGCTGCGTACAAATACGCGCCCATGTGCGTTAAAGGGGTTGTCCCATGAAAAATATTCCACAGTTTTCAAACCAGCACCTGGATCTGAATACTTTTGTAATTGCATGTCATTAAAAAGTTTATTGAGTTATTCAATAAAATGTATCTATTCAATAAAATGTATCTTTGACCTGCTCACTGAGATGGCCGCACATGCTCAGTTTCATTCTCCAACTGTCTCCTGAGCTGTGATAGGGAGAGCTGGGACACGCCCACTGAGCTGTGATAGGGAGAGCTGAGACACGCCCACTGAGCTGTGATAGGGAGAGCTGAGACACGCCCCCTGAGCTGTGATAGGGAGAGCTGAGACACGCCCCCTGAGCTGTGATAGGGAGAGCATGGACACGGCCCCTTAGCTGCAGAAGAAAGACACTCCCTTTGAGCTTCCAGCTTGATATAAACCTAGCAGAGCAATGAATGGGGAGATCTCTGGATCCATGTGAGGTACAGGGCTGGTTCTAGCTTTGTTAGAGAGAGATTGTCATGTACTATATGATGTCTGATTTTCATATTTTTCATTAGTCATCGGATAACCTCTTTAACTCACGCGTTTCTCATTGAAAACAATGGGAATCTGTTTTTGTAGCGTTTTGGATGCATACTACACTAAGTAAAACGGGCAGACTACACCGTTTTATTGCCATGTGAACAGAGCGTTACTCCCCAGGATTTGTTACAATCCAAATATCCAAGTGATTTTAGTCTAAGGGCACTTATATGACTCACGCACACAGGCGAGTTTCATGCACATGTGCCGTCCTTGTTTAAAACGGACTACCCCTGCTGTGAAAACGGAACTATTAAAGTCAATAGGCTTAGACACACAGGCTTTTTTTTTCTCAAGCAAGATCACTCTGCTTAAAAAAAAATTCTGCATGTTCTACCTTTTGTGTTTTCATACCGTAATAATCCCCATAGAAATGAATGGGATGGCGGGAAAAACGCAACCAATTACAGGGCATGCTATTTGAGACGTTTTTCAAATCGCCCATTCAAGTCAGTAGGTCGGTGATAAATACGGAAGCACAATGAAGGACTGTTTGTTTTGGGGCTCATGCACACGACCGTATGTATTTTGCGGTCCACAAAAATGGATCCGCAAAAAGTACAGATGGCATCCGAGTGCATTCCGTATTTTGCGGAACGGAACAGCTGGCCCCTAAAAGAACATCCCTATCCTTGTCCATAATGTGGCCAATAATAGAACAGACAACGGAACGGACATACGGAAATGGAATGCACACGGATTAACTTCTGTTTTTTTTGCAGACCCATTGAAATTAATCTTTTCCACATACGGTCCGCAAAACGTACACGGATGGAAATTAGGTTTATGTGCATGAGCCCTTACACTTTTTGTTTGCAGAAAATACTGGTGACATCCACGCACAAAAAAACACAAGAAATTAACAGAATCGCAGAAAACACTGGAGCAACACTGACAAATTGACAGAACGCACGCAGGCTTAATATCACTTGTGTGCATAAGACCTTACATGGGCCAAAGACCGGGTCAATTATTGGGGACACTCGTCAGGTGAATGCATCTTTCATGTCACAACACACACACTGGGGAGAACTTCTCAAGCCCGACCGCTGTACACGTAGGGCAGAAGTCCAGGGTTTAAACATGCTGAACGGGCGCCATATCCTTCGGATTTCTGCCATTTTGAACAGCAAACACCCAGAGAAAATGTCCATTATCGACATCTGAGAGGTGAAACCCCAGCAGCGGCTCCCAATCGTCGAGATCGAGGTAGCTGTTCGTCACTCCCTTCCCCAAACAAAATTTTAGAAAAAGTTATCCAAAAGTCATGCATACTCCCAAATGGTACAATAAAAACAAAACCCATAAAACTATGGTGGAATTGCCTTTTTATTAAATTCCACCCCATTTGGATTTTTTTTCCAGCTTCCCACTACACCCAATGCCATATAAGATGATGCCATTACAAAATACAACTTGCCCTGCAAAAAACATGCATTATGGCTACAATAATGGAAAAATAAAAAAGTTATGGCCCCAGGAAGGCAGGGAGTAGAAAATTAAATGGAATAATTGAAATTTTTCACAAATATTCAACAAAACTTTTTACAAATATTTGTGATATTTCTTTCTGAGCTTTTTTACTTTACGTACAGTCATTTTAATTGCTTGTAACTTGCACCTAATATATCTGTGAGAGGGGTGAATTATCATACTCTATTTGTGTCTACCACATTGTAAACGCCAACATTTTCCAACACCAGAATTAGATTTATTGAGAAATGCTCTTTTTTCCCAGAAAAGAAGAACTGATTTCGATTTGCTCCAAAGTAGTGTTGTGAGGGGGGATCTCTGATGAGAGAAAAGAGTTGCCAACTTTTTTGTTGTTTTTGTCTTTTTACCTTTTTTTTCTTGAAAATTCAGCCCAAAATCACAGACAGACAAAATCTGAAACAACAACATGTCTAATGGCTCAGATACTAATATCAGCACATGCAGAATTTACTGTGACTTGTACACTGATGACAATTACGGCCACTACAACCTGCACAAGCTCTTCCAGCTTCAAAAATAATCACGACAGCACTTATTTTGTATTCCTTATTTTTACAAACAGTACATTAGTTTACAGATACATGTAGATGCCAGTCCCGGATCCAAAAGCAAAATGAGCACCAAGACCTGGGTAATACACTCTCTTCTTGTGCTCCCTTAAACATAATAAAATAAGTAAAGTATATAGTGTTTGCCTATATTCACATCACATTTTTATCTTCACATTTAGTGTGAATGCAGAAAATCTCCCGGCTGTATAGAATAGGCTCACATTATCCCAATGGAGGCCCAAAGAGTGTCTACCAAAAAGCGCAAAAGATCATAGTGGGCCAAAGCGACCCGACCGTAATACAGTCATGAGGATATAAAGCAATAGTTTCAAAACAGGTCTAAAATAGAGCAAGGTACATCCCTTATAACATTGTGTAGCAAAAATGCATTTGTCAAGTATAGCACAGCTCAGTCTGCTTAAAACTCATGGTGATACTGCAGTGACCCAGAGGGCAAGGGAGGATAGTAGGAGTGGTAGTGACTATAAGGCCTCATTCACACAAGCGTGACGGATTGGCACCGGATGCGTTCAGGGTGCATAAGGGTCCATTCCCACATTCGTATGTGTTTTGTGGATCCACGGATCTGTGGATCCACAAAACACGGACACCGGCAATGTGCGTTCCGCATTTTGCGGACCGCACATCGCCGGCACTATAATAGAAAATGCCTAATCTTGTCCGCAATTGCAGACAAGAATAGGACATGTTCTATTTTTTTTCGGGAACGGAATTGCGGACCCGGAAGTGCGGATCCGCAATTCCTGATCCGGACAACACAAAGTGTGGCCCCATAGAAATGAATGGGTCCGCAATTCCGTTCCGCAAAATGCGGAACAGAATTGCGGACGTGTGAATGGAGCCTTAAGTGAAACTCGCACCATTTTGAAGCAAGTTCAGTCAGTTTTGTCTGCGATTGCGTTCAGTTGTTCCATTTTTGCAATGCGTTTTGATGTGTTTTTCATGCGCGTGATAAAAAAACTGAAGGTTTACAAACAACATCTCTTAGCAACCATCAGTGAAAAACGCATTGCATTCCCACTTGCTTGCGAATGCAATGCGTTTTTCACTGAAGCCCCATTCACTTCTATGGGGCCAGGGCTGCGTGAAAAACGCAGAATATAGAACATGCTGCATTTTTCACGCAACGCAGAACTTATGCATGTAAAAAAAACGCTCATGTACAGAGACCCATTGAAATGAACAGGTCAGGATTCAGTGCGGGTGCTATGCGTTCACGTCACGCATTGCACCCGTGCAGAAAACTTGCTCGTGAAAAAGGGGCCTAAAGGTGGTAGTTGTAGTCACAGTTTCACCCTAGTGCTCCCCGAGGCCATGCAGTGACTGGAGGGTGCACCCTTTCTTCCCTAGGGGCACATCCTGGCATTGGGGCTCCTGTCTGGTTCTAGTTGGGATGCCCTTCATCGTAGATGATTTTGTGCAAGGCAGGAAGGAAGTTGCAAAGGGTTGGTTGATATATGGTGGAGTTAATAATCAGGCCGCAGGTTGTATTAAAGAGGACCTTTCACTGGATTTTATTAATTGAGATAAGTACCTGT
This sequence comes from Bufo bufo, assembly GCF_905171765.1. Taxonomy (NCBI): domain Eukaryota; kingdom Metazoa; phylum Chordata; class Amphibia; order Anura; family Bufonidae; genus Bufo; species Bufo bufo. The sequence continues at coordinate 49,731,832 of NC_053393.1, read as the reverse complement.
ACTTGCGGGGGATCCCCCACTGATGTTGCCACCCTGCCTTTTTTGTTAAAATAGCGCTCCTACGCCGTGCTGTGCCTCACTGTATTTTCCCCGCTCAGTATTCTAATGCTGAGCATCGGAGCAATGGGGAGGAGACGCAGTCTTTCTCCGTGGGCGTCTCCTTCTCCCCTGGCTGTAGCGCTGTCCAATCACATCGGAGAGCGTTTTGTTCTCCCTGGCTGTGACGCTCTGCGCATTTTTTTCAACTGGTTAATTGTTTGGTTGCCTTACACATTGCTATTAGGCGCATAAACTCAATAATATTGCATTCAATCTTTGACAATAATTAACCTTTTACAGTAGTCCTACTGGGGTACTACAATATCCTGATGTTCCACTTACTGTTTTACATAGGAATGTACAAACAATGCACCCCCAAAGAGTTAAATGAAAAATTCACATATAAGCCACCAATTCGCGTTAATGCGTTTTATCCTTCTGCAATGAAACATGCACTTTACAATTAAAATTGAGCTACCATGTAAAACGGCTTTAGTTAAGGTTCTGGGCTTTGCTTGCATTATCCATTCAATGGCGGACATTGGCCTAATATATTCTGTACCGCACTACATATGCTCAGAAGTAATTATGAAAATAACATGCGCCGGGACGATTACAAGCTCTAAAGAACAAGATGATGCCATGTGCCATACTGATGCAGACCATTAATCAATCCTACAGGCACAGAGGCTAGACAATAATCGTGTGCATTAGTATGTTATATGCATCTATGGACAATCTGCCTAAGGCTCTAGTCACACACACAAAAAAATAAAAATTCCCGTATAACATCCGTACCCATCTAAGCGTAGCTTCTTCTGGATAGCTTTTTTTACCGTATGGAAAAACGAGGGTCACTACTAGTGTTGAGCGAATAGAAGCAAAACAAATTGACTTCTATACGAATTTCAGGAAAGATTCGATTTGCCGCAAAGTCGAATTTCCTCATGCTTCGTGGTAACAAATCTATTTTTCTTGAAATGGTGGCAAAAAAAAAAATAATACATACTCACCTCATCCATTTGCTTGCAAAGTGGCCGTCACTGCAATCTTGATTGAGGATACTGTGCAAGATCTCTCGCTGGGTGACATATGATGTCACCATGCCAGCATGCTGGCCAGGTGCGGTGATATTATCAATGATGACGTCATCAAGTCACTGAGCAAGATAAAGATGGCTGCGACGGCATCTGCGAGCGAATGGATAAGGTGAGTATGTATATTTTTTACCAGATTAACCCCTGAAAGCCCACAGCTGTAGCATCAGATGCCGCAATCAGCAATGATTCAATGATTGGAGGTGGTGCGATTGCCATTCCTATTCATTGTGCCTGCAACATACAAAGGAATGCATTTCGTGACAAAGTAATTTGTCACATCACAAATCAAATTTCTTTGTGAAATTCGGCGAAGCAGCTGAATCGAATTTTTTATAACTTTGCTCATCACTAGTCACTACACCATTCAAAACAACAGTAAACCACAAAAATGTGTATGTTAAAGGGGTTTTCTAGGATTAACTTATCCAGTTAACAATAGTTCTTCACCTGAGAGGGGCTGTCCCGCAGTTGAAGAAGCCCACTTAATTGACAGAGTTGGATGTCTTGGCCGAGCCCTCCAATCTCGCTCTCGCACCGCTAAACTTCTGGGTACGTGAACAGTCCCTACTCCAGAAGCAGAAGCAGAGCCTCTGCACTTGTAAAGATAAAGAACTCTTGTTGATGAGGCAAATGATGACTGGTAGAAATTCATTCGCTCATCTCTAACACCAAGGTCATGTTAGCCACCTTTTTAATATAGCCATCTTTACATTTCTTACCCACCTGGTGATGCTAGTACTCCTCGAGTGAGACATAATCTTATCCAGCCTGGCCTCTCCTCAATGTAGGTGTCACTATCAATGTCATGTGCATGGGCCTGCTCTTGCCTGGAATCAACAGCACATGTGCAGAAAATATAGACTGAGCAAGCACAGTTTGCAAATGTGGCATTGACAACTTTATATAAAAAAAAACATTTTATGATGACTTTGCCAGCATGGTGGACCCCCTTCACCTATGTCCACTCATCTTGTTCAGTTTTCCTCTGGCTTGAAGTAGAAAACGCCAGAGGGGAACTGAAGCTATAACTGATGACATCAGTGGATCAATGTCAGATCTATGCACAAAATTTTTGTGCACACATATCAGTTTTGCCTGGCTCCCGGCCTAAAATAGCTGGCCGGACACAACTGATATATGTGAAACGGGCCTTACGCTTATTTAGGGGCGGACTAGCCATAGACCCTTCCAGGAAACTTTCCAGGAGCCGATTCCTATTGGGTCGCCTGGGCCGTCCTCATTAAAGCCAGATATGTTAAGTAATGATCTGATGCTCCTGTCACAGTGGGGAGTGGGGGGGAACTCCACACCGTCCAATGTAGGTTGGCGGGATATGCCACTAGGCCTGGAAACAGGAATGAAGGGAGCAGGTCACCTTCTAACACATCCCTAAATCCTATCCCTGACCTCCTAACTGTATGAGCGAACCCTAATGGTGGGAGGGCTCATACCCGGAACCTCGGGCCCTACTAACCCTAGAGATCCTTGGTAATAATGACAGGGCTAGGAGACGACCTGTTCATCCACGACACGGATGAACCGGAGTCTCCAGCAGGCCTAGCAACAAGGAAAGGGACAGACAGTAGCATAAACTAGATTGGCAGGTAAGCACCCAGCGCAAACAAAACTGGAACAACAGAACTTACCTGCCACAACAACTGGATAAAACAACTGCTACTGACTAGTGATTACCCCTCTGGGAAACCCTGGAGCCCACTTCCGCAGGCAGGTGGTCAATGATGTTCCCCCTCAGAGGAACCGAGGAGCCCCATCACCGGAGGCACAACACACAGAGAAAGACCTTGCATACATGCTGGATGAACAACACCAAAAGACCAGACATGAAACTACAACAGGATGTACATGACACCCTGAACATAAACCCACACCAAACATCAATACAGGTAAGGTAGGGAACATGGAGGATACATAAGGGATGTCAATCTATGTCCAACAAGGGGTCCCTCAAACTGGAAAGATGGTAAGGTCCAGGATGGCAGCATAACTCCAGCTCCACAAGAAGCTGAAGTCCCACTAACCTCAGGCTCCAAGCCCAAGTACTATAGGAGCCCACACCCAGCTCCACCTTGCTCACACTTTAACCCCATACCCACCAGAATAGGAAGGGACAACAACCTTAAAGGGGAAGTGTGTAAACATGCTAAAAACTACACGTTGCCACCGGCAACAAGCATGCACGGCTAAAGTGTCACGGTCCACTACCACCAGACCATGACACAGCTTTCTCCTGATTCCTAAATTTAACTGTATTGCCGTTGTAAGGCAACTGGAGTAGGAATACAGGATATGGCAGCTGACACTGGCCACCATAGAGGAGTAGTTTTTGAGAAGGTTTTCTGTGCGGCTGGAGCAGTATTTTGTAGTGATGAGCGGGAGGTGCCATATTCGATTTTGCGATATTTCGCGAATATTCGAATGAATAGTCGTATTATTTCCGTCGAAATCGAATATTCGTAATTATTTTATTTTTCACGAATAATATGCGATTAAATTAATCATACGATTTTTATTTTTATTTTTTTCCCTGTATAAGGCAACGTTCCTATGACTATGGCTAGACTAATATGTGTATTTTACGAAATTTCTTAATATTGCTCTAACTTCATCTTTTAGAATATCCGTAATATTCTAAAAGACGGAGTTAGAGCAATATTACGAATATTCTAAAAGACGAAGTTAGAGCAATATTAAGAAATTTCGTAAAATACGAAATTAGAGCAATAATATTCCACTTTGGCATACTGCTCCCCGACAAGCGTCCCCGTCACCATGGGAACGCCTGTGGATTAGAATATACCATCGGATCTGAGGTTTTACGATCTCAGGTAAAACTCAAATCTGATGGTATTTTCTAACCCACAGGCGTTCCCATGGTGACGGGGACGCTTGTCGGGGTGTTTGTTGTATGCTGAAGTTGATTAAATAATGATTTTGTCATGCGCTCGGGCACACATATTAACCATTACGATTTTTCTGTTGTAATATTCGTGAACTCGAATATTATAACCAAGATTATTGGTTTCGATTAGAATAGGACGGATATTCCAAAATTGAATATACAGCAATATATTCTTTATTTCGAATATTCCGGTCCATCTGAAAACGTGATTCCTTCCAGCTTCAATTCAGTTGCTTGTGGGCCAATGGCTCATTGACCCACAAGCAAGAAGCAGGGAGGAATCATATATTTACAGATGAAAAAAATAAATAAAAAATATACGAATATTCGATTTCGCGAATATATGGAACTATATTCTAAATATTCGCGAAATCTCGAAATTGCGATATTCGAGAAAAAAATTCGAAATTCGAATATTCGCGCTCAACACTAGTATTTTGTAGTGCACTCTGTAATTTGTCTCTGCAGGGGTGGTATTATGTGCCATGATTGCTGGCCCGCCTACTTGTGTTGATCCTGCCTTTTGTCAATTTGGGCTCCACTACAAAATAAGGCTACTGTTTTTTTCCTGGGCCACTTTAAGTTCCCAGTCCACCCCTGCATTTCTTTATTTTACAAGAAAAAAGAGAGATTGGGTTCAGGGCACCAACTTTTTCAAAAATGTAGAAAAATGTTGAAATGCATGCCTCAGAATCCTCCAATGTATTTCTGATTTTTGCTCAATTCAAAAACCAGCCATTAAAATTTGACTTTGTATGGACAGGTTATTTTTTTTTACAGAATTTATGTTCTTTTAGACAATACACAAAATCAATGACGTTCCAATACAATAAGTTTCAAAGGTGGGCCAAACATTGTTTAAAAATATTCACTAGTGAGTAGATTGCAAAAAGGAAGTAAAAAAGTTATTTTTATAAAAATAAAAAACACAAGAATCACACAGTTTCACAAATAACAGGACAACATAATAAACGTCATTGACTGAAGATACAGTATAAAAGCGTCTGTGACAGCTCAAAGGCACATACAGCACAACAGGTCTGGAAACCAAATATTCACCTTCATTTAAGAATTCTCTTAAGGGTCAATTTAAATTCATATGATATTCATACAGGCAACTTTGGGGGGAAACCAAATTTCATGGAATTTGTGATTACTCCTTAAGATTTCAACATGGCTGGACATTTAAAGAAATACAGAAGCCTCAACTTGCACTTGACTGAATTCTTTAATCTCCCCAAGTCTACATGCTATTTCTGTGGAAGTCCTATAGGTGGATAAACCAGAAAAAAAAAACTATACACTGTAGACATTAACACACTGTAAAGCTATTTTGACTTTTTTCACTACAAAACAATTTGAACTTTCAAAAACTTTAGCAGACTCAAAAATTTTGATGTCATAAGAAAATGTTTGCTACTTAGATCCTTGTAAGAGTAGAGAAATTCTTAACCTACAGAGGTGAAAGGTAGAGGTCCTACCAGCACATTGGATGGTGAGACATGCCAGACTTCAGATTCCCTGTAGTTGTTGATTCATAGGGGACCAGTCCCACTCTCATCAAAGGCATAATATACAGATCAAGTATGAAGAATGGATATTTTCCAACATGTGGGATAATCTTTGTGTGAGCTATCAAATTTTTTGTTACCCTGAGAGGTCAAACTCAGTGATAGGGTTGAATAAATGCTTACATGTATTTTTGTTTTATGATTTGTTATTATTTATGATTTTTTTTTAGTAAAGCCAACTAAGTGACCAATATCTTTAGACAAGAAACGACACGAAGAAATGTATTAACCACTCAACTGAGCAATTCAGGAGTGCCAAAAAACAATGGAACACAGTATTAAATTCATGTTGTCAAATAACTTGCCCATCGATGGACACAGCTATGTGTCCAATAAAGAAGTGTTATCAATAACTGATGCAGTAATACATTTGTACTTGTTTAAGTGATAAATGTTCCAAAAATACTGACAAACTCATCCAGAATTTTTCCACAATATATATATATCTTGATTTTAACATACTTATTTTATTCTAATCAATACAGTTTCAGGCTAAGGCCATTTAATTTTGGCCATTTCATTGGGCAATATCATGTAGTAACGCAGTCTCGAGGCATGGCATTTTAACACATGTAAAATGAGTTTAGAAAACTCCCATAGGAACTAAGCATATCATTATTTCAGGCAACGATCACTAGTAAAGCAAGTGGAGAGCTAAAAAGATATCATACAAGAATCTTTGATACATGACCAGCCAAGATATGTCCATGCACATTTATGAACATTCAAAAACATCCAAAAAGTAACACAACTGTAATGACAGTACAAAGTAATAAAACCAACAAGTATCTAATAAGCACAAAAAAGTTTTCAAGAAGCAACTGAAAAGGAGCCAAAGTACTAATTGAGGACATTTCCTACAACTGCAGAGTAACAGCAAGATAGGACTCTGCCAAGTTCAGGAATGGTGCAATGGAAGCAAGTACTGTATGTAATACCCTGAAGACCCCAAAGCTGATGGCATACAGAGGCATAACATGAACTATGTGCTTAACAAAAATAGGAGAATTCAAATAGTGCTAAAAGACAATATAAAATTAAAATTACATCCTTTTATTACATAACCCCCCATGTCATTGCTTAATTGTAATATTTTTGTTTCTTTAAGCTACATTAAATAATTTCACATTACACAATTTTACACTCACAAATTTGGCAAAAATTACCTTTTTATCTCCCCATTTTTGAATACTGTATTTTTCTCTTTGTAAGACGCACCTGATGATAAGACGCACCTAGGTTTTTGAGGAGGAAAATAAGAAAAGAAAAAATTTGAACCAAAAGGCGGGCTTTTGGTGGGTTTTGAACTAATGGTGGACTGTGGATGACACTATTATGGGGGATATGTGAGTGACACTGTTATGGGGGGATCTGTGGATGACACACATATAGCATCTTGGTCCCCTCATGGCCCTATGTGTTACAGTATTAAGTTATTAATGTGTCCCCTCATGTCCCTGTGTGAATAGTGACCCCATTACACCGGGCCCCGCTCACAGCAGTCTTTACATGTAAAGTCTGTTTATATAATGCTCAAACAGTGGATCTGGTTTGTTAAACTAGCGTAATCATCTGTAGTAGTACTCACTATCAATGTGGCGGGCAGCGTAACGTTACTCACTCAGTCACGCTCCTGCTCCGCCAGCTTCATTAATGAACTGTGGGGAGCATGACCAGGTGAGCGACGTTACGCTGCTGGCCTGCTCGCCGCTTTGATAGTGAGTACTAATACAGACAATTACGCTAGTTTAACAAACCAGATCCACTGCTTGAGCATTAAATAAACAGACTTTACATGTAAAGACTGTAGCGAGCTTGGCCTGGTGTAATGGAGTACAGTGACTGCACTGGGCCCCGCCACGAGTGCAACAGCAGTTGCCAGTCTCCAGCCCCTCCTCCCACCCCGCATAAAAGAGGTTTACTCTAACTGATACATCGCAGGCCGTGCTGCATAGCAGCCGGCGATGTATCAGTGTCAGACATTTAAAAATTGCAACATTTGCCTTATAAGACCCACTGCCATTTGCCCCCCGCTTTTGGGGGGGGAAGAAAGTGTGTCTTATAAAGCGAAAAATACGGTAACCAAACACCCAGACGGTTCAGCATTTACTTGCATATTATCATGTCCCTCTCTGTCACCGAAATAAAAAATTATAACAAGGTCTGAGTTCCCTTGGATTTGAATCCGGTGGATTTGAATGCGTTCCAGTTTTAGGTAGAGCCTAAGCTATCAAAAAGACTAGATGGATTATAATACTCGGGCCTATCCAAGATTAAAAACAGGTCAAACAAGGAATTGTGTTGGGGTAAGAGGCTTCCAAATATTGAACACTAGTAAAAGGTAAAGTGCTTGATATGTTCTGAGTAACAGCAAACGTACAGTATAAAATGCTAGGCAAGGAGTCGATATTAAAAAAACAAACAAATAAAAACTGCATGACTACTGATTCTTATAATACGTGTTCCAATGAGATTTTTTAATTATTAAAGATTGCAACACTTCTGGAAGAACAGTTGGTCATTCGGAGACGCGAAGAGGTAATGGTCAATGCAAAAACAACGGAAATAAGTATCCACCTGACGGGCATGCTTCCGGGCATTAATATTTAAATCTCTTCTATCCCTTGTGATTGGAATTCGGTTTCCATTTGCAAACAAGAAAAAAAACTAAATCGATGCAGTGAGAGTTCAAACTAGATCCCTAAACAGTTTGCTACTCTCCATGAGCTGATAAGATAAACTTTCTTTGACCCAAGAGATGAAGTTGCCATGACGATCTCAGAGAGTCCACTTTCCCTATTGATATTTTGCTGATGTAACAACAAATAGAACCAGATCTTCGCCCTGATAACGGTGATTAATTAATACGAATATTGATCCATACAAGGAAGAGACAAGGCTATTAACTTAAAGCCTGAAAAGTCAATTGTTACCTGTGGCACAGATACTAACAGCTGATTCCGCAAGACAATAAACAAATGCGTTATCTCCATGCTAATACATTGTAAAAAGGGTGCACAGGATTTTCATATTCACACCAGCTCGACCAAATGAAGCAAAATGGCTGAAATAAAATAAAAATAAAATATTCAAAAATAAAATTAGCAAAAAGAAAGAAAAATAATTACTAAATATTAGGAATTTCATGTAATAAAATACATAATGTAAAAAATATATAATTTACAACTGAAAAATAAAATTAATGAAAATAGTTTCTATTAATTACGGCTTATGGCATTCTAGGAAAATGTGCCTGTCTATCCTGACTAAAAATGTCCAACTTCTCTAGTTATCTACTCTAGGTTTGATGTCTGTTACAGATTTTCAAATGTTAGGAATTTGCAAAAAAAATAAAAATAATAATAATTTGACTTCTGTAGATAAAACTCTATTCTTTATATCGCTAGATATTTATATAAAAAAATAATTTCTTAACTGAGTTAATAACATTTTACATGTCGCCAAAAATATCTTAAGGTCATCCAACAAAAAGACCTGAAATTGTCAATATAATCTGCACCCCGAGCTCAACTGCTGCTGGAATTTAGGGAGGGCAATAGGATTAAGAGAGCCTAAATTTTCTTCATGCAGGAAGAAGATCAACATACTGGCAGCAATACCAGATTGGCTCGCAACAGTTTTGGGCAATTCATCAACAGAATTTTTATTTATTTTTTTAAACCAAATCTCTTAATCATACACTTTCCAATTCCATTCAGATAACATTTATATGTAGCCATTAAAAATAAGATATAATTTACAACACAGAAAGCTGTGATTTACTGATGCCTTGTGTGGGAATGTGAAAATGATTGTGTTGCTTATCGCAATTTTTTGGGATAAGAATGATGTGGAAAAATCTTTCTTTTTTGTAAAAATAAATATGTCATTTTAGGACTTTGAAGCATTCTCATCTGTTATCTAAATAAATATTGAGGACAAAAGTACATTCTCCAATATCCCACCAACAGGGCAACCTTCCAACTTGGGGTGGCTACTTGTGATTTAGTTAGTGTAGACCTCTATCCATGGCCTTATAAAAAAGAAGCATATTCATTATGATTGGCGTAGACCCGTACCTATGATTTTCATTTTTAACTATCCTGCTCGATTAT